>NC_132842.1:7039559-7364835 GCF_048164855.1 Canis lupus baileyi
GTAAGAGTGGGTTTCTTGGTCAGCCAGTCTGTTTCCTATTGTGTGATTTGTAAGATCTCCCTTGTCAACTGATCTCAATGGTCACATTTGAGAGGGGTCTTGTGGAAGCTTCATCTTCTAAGAAGGGCTAAGATTCAAATCCCCTATGAATTTTCACATTTTGAGAAATGGTTCAATGTCCTATCATAGCAATTCTATAACTTCCTAATTTTAAAAAATAAATTTGCTCAAAAACATAAGTTTCTTCCTACCGTTCATGATCTTGTGAAAACTAAGATTATCCTCTATGAAATACATCCCTCTAGGGATGCCTCAGTGGATCAGTCAGTTAAGTATCTGACTTCTGCTCAGGTCATGATCTTGGGGTCCTGGGATCGAGCCCCCATGTTGGCTCCCTGCTCAGTGGGAAATCTGTTTCTCCTCTCCCTTTGCCCCTCCCCCAGCTCATGTTCTCTCTCACTTTCTCTCAAATAAATAAATAAAAAATGTTTTTAAAAGAAAAAATATATCCCTCTAGTTACTCTCAAGGTGCTCTATTGATCTTTCTTTTGTAGAAGTTGAGGAATCATATTTTAAACACTTTTATGTTAATATCTTCAAACATAAGTGTTTATCTAAGAGAGAAGCAATTTTCAAATGGTTTTATTCCTTAGAATCATATGCCATTGATCTGCCATCACTTCTAGTTTGTGTGCATTGTGATAGTATTTGTATGAGTGCATGTCTATTTTAAAATATTACTTGTTTTTAAAGGCTATAACACTTTCATTGTAAAATGTCAGCCTTAATGAATTATAATTTCAAAAAGCTTTTTTAAGAAGATATATTTATTTTAGAGAGAAAGAGAGCATGTGAGCAGGGGGTTGAGGAGGAGAGAGGCAGAGGGAGAGGAAGAGAGATAGAAGCTGACTCCCCACTGAGCTCAGAGTTTGACCTGGGGTTCCATCTTAGAACCCTAAGATCATGACCTGACCCGAAATCAAGAGTTGGATGCTTAACCAACTGAGCCACCAGGACTCCCTAAAAAGTCTTTATATATATATAAAAATAATGTTATGCTTTCATATAGTATTTCAGTTTATGCTTGAAAGTCATTAAGACAAATGTTTATCTGTAAGGACTGATGAATTATATTTTATAACATCTAAATGCCATCCGCTACTCTAAATCGCTTATAAAATGAAAGACTTGCCAAAATTTAAGGTCACAGAAGTTCTTTCCCAAAAGACTACAACTTATTAAATTGTGTTTTCAGTTCATTTGATACATAATTGGAGTTGTGCCCCAGAGCTATGATATTACATGACATTTCATGTTGAATATTAAATGAAAGTTAACATATGTATATTTTTGATTGGCAGGCTAGTACTTGTGAGTACAAATTAAAAAAGCCTCAAGGACATGTTAGCCCAAAGATAAAATACGAAATACACAGCCACTTCAGAAAAGACCTTATCTGCTGCCCTGATAGCTTTTGTCATGCTTTGTATGGTAGCTGTCCAAAAGTGAGAAATAACTGGATTCCTCTCTAGAGTATTGTAGAACTAAAGACGTCACCATTGTCTCTTTCCTGTTGCTAGATTCTTTCTCCTTCATTAATTTATTCTTCAGCACTTCCTCTTTCTCATCAAAGAAGCCTACAGTTCTTTAAAAATCAGTCAGCAAATAGGGATTTCAAGCATAGCTATGTAAATATATTAAAGATCCTGTGGGTTCAGTGTTCAGTGACCAGAACAGCCAAGATTGTTCATTGTTTTCCTCATTTTTCTCCTGGACTAACCTTGTTGTTAAGAGATACAAAAAAAAAAAAAAAAAAAAAAGGCATCTGAAGGGACGCCTGGGTGGTTCAGTCGGTTGAGCTTCTGCCTGTCTCTCAGGTCCTGGAATTGAGCCCCGCATCAGTTGGGTTCCCTGCTCAGTGGAGGGTCTGCTTCTCCCTTTCTGCTTGTGTGCTCTCTCTCTCTCTCTGAAATAAATAAATAAAATCTTAAAACAAAATAGAGGAATGTCTGGGTGGCTGAGTGGCTGAACGCCAGCCTTTGGACCAGGGCGTGATCCTGGAGTCCCAGGATTGAGTCCCACATCGGGCTTCCTACATGCAGCCTGCTTCTCCCTCTGCCTGTGTCTCTGCCTCTCTCTGTGTGTTGTCTCTCATGAATAGATAAATAAATAAAATCTTAAAAAAAAGAAAGAAAGAAAAATACCATCTTAAGTAAACAAAACTTGATATCATGGCTCGTTTATATGTTCAGCTAGATCCTGACATCCATTTCTCTATTTTTTTATCCTATTTAACAGGAATGGTGTGTTTTGTCTGTGAATATCTAAACATCCAATATTCTTTGTGGTGGTGCATCAATTTTTGAAAAAATTAATTTTTTTGTAATGTGCAATATTAAAAACCTTCAAATAATACAGAAAGATATAAAATAAATCTCCATTTCACTACCTAGTTCCACTCTGCAGTTTTATAGTCTTCTGCCAACAAATGCTTTTCAAAAATGTTTCGATATGTAAATACGCACAGATACATATATAGAATCTATTTTCTTCCTGTAAAATACCTCTATATCTCCTACTGCTTTGTACATCAGTGCACATATATTTGTCTAACTCATATTAACAACCACATAATATTCTATTTTAGAGATGTACCATAATTTATGTAACTAGTCCCATAGTTATAGCCATTTGGCCAAATGTCCCCTCATAGGGGAAAGCTTTGTACACTTAATCAAATTCACTTTAGAATCCTGTATTCTATTTGCTGTACAATAAATATGAAAAAATATGAAGATACTTTTTACATTTGTAGATATCCTTTAAGGATTAGTCAATGATTGGGAAGGTCTATGGAATTATTATGTTACCAATTATTTGATGGTCCCTTCTTTGTCACTCACAAGAGAATATTTTCCATCTTTACATGTTAAGGATGTATTTTACACTTTAAAGACTATTGTAGGGGCCCCTGGGTAGCTCAGCGGTTAAGCAACCAACTTGGTTTGGGCTCGGGTCATAATTTCAGGGTCCTGGGATCAAGCCCCACATTGGACTCTGTGTTCAGCATGGAATATGCTTGTCCTTCTCCCTCTGCTCCTCTCCCAGCTCACACAATCACTCTCTCTCTCGAATAAATAAAAATAAAATCTTTTTTTAAAAAGAGTTTATTTATTTGAGAGAGCACAAACAGGGGGAGAGAGAAGCACATCCCCTGCTGAGTAGGGAACCTGATGCAGGGCTTGCTTTCAGGACTCTGGGATCATAACCTGAGCCAAAGGCAGATGCTTAACCTACCAAGCCACCCAGGTTGCCCTAAAAATAAAATCTTTAAAAAAACACTGAACACAAATTTTCAGAACAGTAGAGTATTACTAAAAACCTTAGAAGAAGAGTAAATACTAGTAAATCTGGTTTATATCTTGGGTTTTGAATAGAATAGTCAGGTTTCAAAATGTTTTCCCTTTCTACATAGCCCTCTTTTCTTAATCTTGATAATGATTGTAGGAATTTAATATTAAGTAAAGAAAGTATGTCTTACACATGCTTAGAAATTCAGAGAATCTGGACCAATTTACCCATGATTCAGTGAGTTGCTGAAACACTTGTCCTTTTAGACTGGAAGAGCTTATCAAGTATTTATCAAGCACAAAGAGATACTCCCCTATACACAGACTGATGACAGCTGGGAATTGCAAGGAAAAATATAATCCCCCAAGCAGTGCTGACATGCCCAGGAAAGGTTACTTAAAAAAGGAAAAATAGGGTTGGCATCACAAGAGTTTTCATTAATATTAAATACTGGAAGAGAGTTAAGCAAATCTTACAATTTTGGAAACAATGTTTTTTTTTTTTTACTATGTTATTAATTTTATGAAATGCATTATGAATTCTATTTAACTAAAAATTATAGAACATGCTGTTTGAAGTGCTTTGCACTACCTCATTAAACCCTCAAAACAAGGTAGGTATTATTACCATTTGACAGATTGGAAACTGAGGAAAGAGAAGTTGCCTAAGGTTGCAAAGCCAGGATTCAGACCTTGACCATATGAGAACAAAACTTGCTCTCTTTACTACTCTATTTTGACCCATCAAAAAGAAAATGTGGAACTTTCCTCTTGCTGGTGCTAAATACATTCTGTACGTTATAGATAAAGCAAGCAGAAGAAGAGCACATGAAGAGATTTCTGTATCAATAGCTGTTACGGAAATGCAAATTAATACCACAATGAGCAATTACTCCACACTTATCAGAGTGGCTACAATTTAAAAAAATAATAATACCAAATGCTGGTAAGGATGTGAGAAACTTGATTTCATACTTTGCTGGAGGGAATGAAAAATGGCAGAGTCACACTGGAAAATACCGTGGTAGTTTCTTGAAAAACATGTAACTATCATATGACCCATCAGTTGTGTTCCTGGATATTTATCCCAAGGAAATAAAAACATGCACTCATGCAAAAACCTGTATATAGATGTTTTTATGGCAGCTTTATTAGTGACAGCCCAAACCTGGAAGCAATTCAGTTCTTTTTCATCAGGTGAATGGTAGAACTGAGTGTGATATATCCATACCACAGAGTAGTACTCAGCAACAAAAAGGAATAAACTAGTGACACATGCATTAACTTGGCTGAATCTCCAGAGAATGATACTGAGTGGAAAAAAAAAAAAAAAAGTGATCCCAAAAGATTACAGACCATATGATTCCATTTTTGTAACATTTTCAAAAGGACAGAATTGCCGAGTTAGGGAGGGATTGGGAATGGAGAGATACGGGAGTTACTCCAAAACGGCAACCTGAGAATATTGCAGTAAAAGAATTGTCCTTGATCTTGGCTGAAATAATGTCAATATCCTGGTTATATCATAGTTTTGTAGGATGTTCTCTTTGGGGGGAACTGGGTAAAGGGAGCATGGGAATCTCTCTGCATAATTTCTTACAACTGCATGTGAATCTACAATTTTTCCCAAATAAAAATTTAAATAAGAAACAGGTAATGTGTTTCAGTTTGGGGATGAATATTATATAGCATAGTACAGCAACAGATGATAATCATACTTGTAATGAGCATAGCATAATTTATAGACTTGCTGAGCCAATATGTTGTACGCCTGAAACTAATGAAACATCATTGTTGACTATCCTTCAATTAAGAAAAGGAAATAAATAACATGTCAAAATCTAGAACACCCATATTTATGTCCAAGGGCAATAAAAAGATAGGCCCAGATTTACCATTCCTATATCTTTCACAGCTGAAGAGGGCAGGATGGGGTGGGGTGATGGCAGGATCTGAAGAAATTCTTCAAATTAGAGTCTAAAAAAATAGAACCCATAAAAGAAAATGAAAAACCTATTAAAATGAAAAACGACATAATAAAATAAAGCAGTATTAACACCAGACAGTGGATATTATGATGATTACCTCAACAGATCACATCTAAGTGATGGTAAAAGCATACTACAGGGAATATACCCCCCATCACCTCACTACCTAGGTTAATATTTACTGTTCCCCGCTTGGTCTTGATTAATCAAGTTCTTCTCACATTTTAAAATTGTTTTAGTTTGGGGGCACCTGGGTGTCTCAGCGGTTGAGTCTCTGCCTTCCACTCAGGTGTTGATTCCAGCGTCCTGGGATGGAGTCCTGCATCGGGCTCCTCACAGGGAGCCTGCTTCTCCCTGTGCCTATGTCTCTGCCTCTCTCTCTGTGTCTCTCATGAATAAATAAATAAAATTTTAAAAACATAAAATAAAAATAAAAATCGTTTTAGTTTTCATAGTACTTCCATATTCACTTCAAGTGCCCATTAATTGGATGTATACATTCTCCTCCAGGAGAAAAAGGAGTTGAGATTTACATTTCAGTAAAGCCTTTGAAGTACTAGAGTTTATTTGCTTTTTAAAATATAATCAGTACGATTAAATCGAATTGAATCTTCACTTTAGAAATATTTTCTATGGAAATAAGGGGGAAAGAAAAAAATATCCCTTCGGAAAGGTTGCTTACCCTTCTGTACCACTCAGAAAATCGCGGCTATTTTGATAAGTTTTAATTGCTGCCTCACCCGCCTTATTGCACTTTATTCAAAACCAGAATAACTTCCTGTTGTGTTGCCAGATGGCTGAAGTGATTTCATGGTGACATCGCCCACATGTGCTTTAATGAAGTCTAAACAGAACAGTTCCCATTTCTGGATGAAACAAGCACTCCTAAAATGCCTTCTGCTCTAGAATTGAAGAAAGCCTTCCACACGTTTCGACGTGTCAAGTCTTAGAAGGCTTCTGTGAGGTAGCCATTCCCTTTACCATTTCCTTGCATCTGGAGGCCTGATTGCCAGCTCCAACTGCAGGATGGGGTCCCCGGTGGAGGTTTCCAAACTACAGAGGCCTGGGTGCTCCCTCCAGGGAGCTAAGTGATCCATTCCAGTGTGGCCTGAGCCTCAACAGTTTTTAGAGCTCCCAGAAGATTCAAACACCGCCTGGGTTGAGAAGTACAAAATTTCATGCCTTTGATCACATCTAAGGGCAACTTAATTTGCCATTTTTATCAACTCAATTCTGAGCCTAATGAAACTGCATGTTTCAAAAACGTCACTGGAATTCTAAATCACACTTTGCATTCTGCTTCTAAGTTCTCTCTTCAGTGATCAGACAGTTCAATTTTAAATTTGTAAAATAGTTGTCTTGGTCTTGGTAAATATATATATATATATATCAAATCATCAGATTAACTACTTTAAATATGCACAATTATACTTGTCAATGACTCCTCAATACAGTTAAAAAATAAAATACTTCTAAGTTTTACTAGTGAAAAATAGAATTATAAATTAGATATTACAGTTTGCCCAAGCTGGAGGTCTCTGACATGTAGCAAAATTGTAATTTGGCAGAAGCACAAATCAGAATAAGATGTGCTTCTGGGTTGGAGAGCAGGAGCATTTATGCCTCCACTAAGTTTCCTAGTACTCTGCTTGCTGTGGGTGAGCTCAGCGCATGACACCTTCCTCCAGTTGATAATGGCCTCCAAGCAGGAGAGAATGTGTTGGTAACAGTGAAAAGAGCAACTGGCTTCTGGTATGAAGATATACATCAAAGCATTCAATTGTAAAACATTAACATGTTTATGTAATTCATGTATTTACTCCCCTCCCCAACACACACACACACACACACAGGCATGCACCCACACACTTAAATTCTCCACCATTTTGAAGATCCAGTCATGTTTCTATAGTATATTTGGGGTAAAAGAAATAGCTAGTTACCTCATGTTTGTGCTCAAATCATGCAACAATGTAGTTGTGGCTCAACTATACCCTCTTCCCTCCCAAGGCTTCCAGCTTTTGAATTAGGCTTCTGTTCATTTGCAGCTGGTTGCTGCTGAAAACCTTAATAGGACCCCAGGTTCTTAAACTTTCTACTGTCATGCTGGTCATGGGCAAATGTCCATTTACTACCCCAAATTTGGTTCTCCACACTACCCCCAACCTGAGCCCATGAGAAGATTTACTGAAAGTTTCCAACTAACTGAACAGAATTATAATTTAAGGCAGAGGAACTTCAAATGGCAGGCAAAAATATCGCTGTTCTCAGTGTAAGGAACAAAAATGAAATGAAGTGATTCTCCTACAGCCTTCTCCTGGAACATTCCAGTTCCTGATCTATCTACCTTGTCTCAAGATCTACCTACCTAGGTCTCTCTGCAAAAAAAAAAGCCTTTCTCCTATTCTTTTAGTACTGGAAAGACCTTTCCCTCCGTCTGAAATTACTCTTTCCCACAACCTGGGCTATCCATAGCACCCAAACCCCTCAAAGTACATTTCCGAATATAGATTTGCAGGATGCACCCACTCATTTCACTCAAATTCAACTATACATGCTTCCTTTAAAAATAGCGAGCAGTGACAATATGTATAGTGGAGGTGATGCTGCCTACTTTCTTCTTAAAAAGCTGTGACCAAGTGTAAATGAGATGGGAAACATGAATCTGCATGCCCTTTATGAGTTGCATTTCTCCAAGTTTCTCATTTCGCTGCGCTAAGTGTAATTCTGCTATTAGGTATATGCATTTCTCATACATCACGGCTCCTAACAATATGCCAATCATTTATTTCGCATTCAGTTGAAGAAACACTATTCCTCTATTCCTGAAGAAAACACTGATAGAGGCTTATTGGGTGACAAAATATCTATCTTCACTTCCTAACAGATTTTCAAGGGTAGCATTGTTTATATACAATTTTCTCTTTGGAAGTGCTGATTTTAGACCAGGGGTCAACAGACCTTTTATGCAAAAAGCCGATAATAAATAGTTTAGGCTTAGTGGGCGATATAGTCTCTGTCACAATTACCCGAGTCTGCTGCTATAATATGAAAGCCTCTATAGACAAAATGTAGATACAGGGATATGGCTGTGTTGCAATAAAACTTTATTTACGAAAACAGGGAGTGGGCCAGGTTTTGTCCTTGGGTGCTACCTTGCCAACTGCTGCTCTAGAGGATAATTTCACATTAAAAGGCCGCTTACAGGCATCTGCAGAATCATCCAGGTGAGCTCGGCTGGGCATAACAGTCCAGGAGTGGGTTTTGGCACTTTAAGGCTCCCTGTCTACAATCTTTCTATCAAAGTGGGGTGAAAGCCCTCATTCTCCCTGAGGCTAGCAGTCTTTGTGAGTAATTGCAGAAACATGCTCAAACATACTCCTACAGATACCCCCACTTACATCCCCTCACACACATTCACACATTCTCCCAAGGACAAACAATTCTCAGAGACAGACAATAGTCTGCATCCACATTAAGGGAAAGAAACAGTTTCCTAGAAGCAACAAAATCTGCGCAGCTGTTCCTGCTCTCACTGGAGAGTATATTCTAAATTACACCCCAGAGTGATGTCAATCCTTCTCATTTTCTTCCTCTAGGCCATGCCAAGGGGCCTGGCTGGGCATCGGAAATGCATTCCCTTAAGACGCCTTTCCAAACAATACAGTCCTCAACCCCTTGGCTAATTGGACAACTGCCTGGGTTTTCAAATTACGGGCTTTTCTTTACTGTGTTCAAAGCTGCGCTCCCTGCTAATTGTGGAGAAGAGTAACTGCGGACAAATTTATTTTGCTACCCTCATCTCCATCCACTGTGAGCCCCTAGAGGTCACAGCAGCAAGTGCATGTGGTTCTTCCAGGTATACCTGAGAATTTGGGGGTTGGTGAAGCTCTTAAGAGATATTTTTGAAGAATGCCAAGGGCTTTGCTGTGTTGAAGTCACAGGAGAATAGGGAGGAATCCCTACCTCTGGGACAAGTGCCTCTAAGTCTTTACGGAAGGCTTTCTTCATGGGGATAGGATGGGGTCTTACATAATATATCACACAGCAAGAGCACCCTCCCCTCCGCCCAGTCCTCCTTTACTTTTATGGATATTTGCTAAAAAGATCTCTTCTCTCTCAGCCATACACAACTTCATCACCACTCTGTCTTTCTATTAGCTTCTTTCTTACCTCTGTCTCCCCCATCACCTGCCCATGGCACACAGCCCCCCATGGCGCACAGCCTCCCAACTGAAAAATGGTCACTGGGACTTCCACTCCTGCCTAATGGCAGAACCATGCCACTCATTGGCCAGAACACCTGGCAGCTCGGTTTTGCCACCATGCCTCTCTTTTCTTTTTCTTTCTTTCTTTCTTTTTATTTTATGCCTCTCTTTTCTTTCTCCACATAAGTGAAAGTCCACAAACCCCCCTGGGAAATACTATTGTTTTTTATTTATTTCCAATTCTGGTGAATAACTTTCTGTTACATACTGATTATAAGGTTATGCTCTGTAGTTGTTGAATGTAGGATAGAAGGGTATTTCCTTTTCTGACTAGATTTGAATTTTCTTATACCTTGATGCACCACATAGAACCTCTTACTTAATCAATTGTGTGTTCAATTCAAACAAGATTAGTTTTTTTAAACTAACAATTTATTTAATAAATGCTTCTAAGCATTATTCTGTGAATGGTCACATGTATTCTCCATGTCCACTACACACAAAAGGAAAATGCATGTGTTTTAAATTAAAGCAGAAGAGACTAAGATCAGATTTTTCTCCTTTTTTACTTTTTAAATAAAATATTATTTTAATTTAAAATTAATACATATCTATTACAAAATCCTGTAACATTACAAAAATATAAAAAGCAGAAATTGGTAGCACTGCTGTTCCTGAATACTATCCACCCTCCCAAAAAATGTCAGTAATTATATTGAATACTTTCCCCAACTGTAACCTGTTTGAGTTTTGCTTGATAATATTTCATGGATGTTATGGTAGATGATATTAGGCCCATGTACAACTGGTTCTCCTTTCTAAGATGTTGTTGTCTGTGCAAAGTTAATAAATGTTGTTTTTGTTTATCTCAGGCATGGCCATTGACTAACTTTGACCAATGAAATGTAAGAAGATATGATACGTATTATCTTCAAGCAAAAGCTGTAAAAGCTTTTACTTTTGCCATGTCTCTCTTTACCCTCTTCCATGAAATCAGAAAATTTTATATAGAGGCTGTTCTATCATGCTGACTTCTAGAGTTAAGATGATATAGAGAAAATGATGTAGAGCTGATTTACAGTGGATATGTGAAGTGAGCAAGAAAAAAACCCTTTGAGATTTGGAGCTATTTGTTATGATAGCTTAAACCTGGCCTAGACTGACTGACACAAACATATTTTACATATAAATACATATGGATTTACACATTTTTTATTTTTTAATTTATTTTTATTTTTTTAAGATTTATTTATTTATTCATTCAGAGAGAGAGAGAGAGAGGCAGAGACACAGGCAGAGGGAGAAGCAGGCTCCATGCAGGAAGCCCAATGTGGGACTCCATCCCTGGTCTCCAGGATCACACCCCGGGCTGCAGGCGGCGCTAAACTGCTGCGCCACTGGGGCTGTCCCAGATTTACACATTTTTTAAAGCAGCTGCATGGTATTGCATTCTTTGGATCAATCATGTTGTGTTTAATCAATCCTTACTTATACACATTCAAACTACTCCTATTTTTGACAATTTCAAATGAGAACATTTTTATATTTTTATTTATGACTGGCCTTCTATCCAAACTTCTTGATTACTAATAGTTTGCCATTACTTTCTATTGGATATTCTAGTTGCATAATTGATCAGTTTTAACATTGGAATTTTTACCTCCTCTTCTCCAATAGTTGTGCCTTTTGTCTGATTCCCTTGTCAAAATGCTTAGGTTAGAATTTCTAGAATTTCTAGTAGAATTTCTACTTCCTCAACTATTAAATATAGTAGAGGGGGTAGGCCAAGAGGCATCATGTTGAAGAAGTAAGCTTCTAATTATACTTTGCTAAGGTATTGTTTTTAGAGTTCATTAAGTTAAACTTCTATTTTGAGATAACTGGGGATTCACATGCAGTTATAAGAAGTTATATATGGAAACCCACTGTACCCTTTTCCCAGTTTCCCCAATAATAACATTTTGCAAAACTCCAGCACAAGGTCACAACCAGGCTATGGGCATTGATATAGTTGCTCTTCTGCTCTTGTAGCCACATCTGCTTTTCCTTTTGATGTCTGCAGGGTCTGTCATGGTATCTCTTTTTTAAATTATTATTTATTTATTTTTATTTTTTAAAGATTTTATTTTTTCATGAGAGACACACAAGGCAGAGATAAAGACAGAGGGAGAAACAGATGTCCTGTGGGGAGCCCAATGTGGGACTCAATCCCAGGACCGGATCATGCCCTAAGCCAAAGGCAGATTTCTACCGCTGAGCCACCCAAGTGTCCCTGTAGTGATATCTTCTGTCTCATTCTCAAAATTTGTAATTTGTATCTTCTCTCCTTTGTCTTTGTCATTTTTGTGAGAGATTTGTCTTTCAGAGAAACAGCTCATTTGTTTCATTGATTTTTCTCTTTGGTTTTTCTGTTTCAATTTCATCAATTTCTGCTCCTTTCTTGGGGGGGTGGGATTTATTTATTTATTTATTTTTATTTCTGTTCCTGCCTTTATTAGCTCCTTCCTTCTGTTTGTGTGTATTTTCATCTTCTTGTTCTAGGTTTTTGAGGTGGGAGCTTAGATGATTGATTTGAGAATTTTTTCTTTTGTAATATGTACATTTTAGTGCTATGCTTCTGCCTTCTCAGTATGGCTTTAGCTGTGCCCTATGAATCTTGATTTGTTGTATAGTTGTTTCTTGAATACCTGGGAATGAGGTGCTCCCCTCCAGTCAAAGATCTATGGATAACTTTTGACTCCCCCAAACCTTAACTAATAGCCTACTGTTGACGGGAATAACATAAGAAATTGAATAACATATATTTCACATGTTACATGTATTATATATTGTATTTTTATAATAAAGTAAGCTAAAGAAAAGAAAATGTTAGTAAGAAAAGCACATGGAACAGAAAATGCAATTACAGGACTATACTGTATTTATAAAAAAAATCTGTATATAAGTGGACCCATCCACTTCTTATCTGTGTTGTTCGAGGATTGACTGGATCTTTATTTTCATTCACTTAAATGTTTTTTTAAACTTCCTTTAAGACTTTTTCCTTGATTCATGCATTGTGTAGAGATGTGTTGTTTGCTTTCCAAGTGTCTGAGTTTTCTTGTGATCTTTCTATTATTGATTTCTAGTTTTGATTTCATTACCATTAACATGCTCTGTGTACTTTCAATTTTTTTGTAATTCGTTGAGGTTTGTTGTATGGCTCAGGAGCGGTTCTATTTTAGTGTATATTCTGTGAACACCTGCAAAGAATGTTTATTTGCTGTGTTTTCATGAAGTATTCTCCTAATATTGATCAGACCCTGTTGGTAGATGGTGTTAAGTTCTTATTATACCTTGCTGATTAGTATAGTTGTTCTAGCAAGTATTGAGTGTATGTTGATGTCTCTAACAAAAATTGTGTATTTGTTTCTCCTTTCATTTCTATCCATTTCTGCTTCACATATTTTGCAGCTCTATTCTTTGGTACATACATGTTAGGCCTTCACTGATACCTCCTGGCTAGGAGTGGTAAAAGGTGCCTTGTTACTGCTCCCTACATCATCTCCATTGGTTCCATGTTGTAATGGCTTCAATACCACTGGGAAGTAGCGAAAGTCCTGATTCTTTCCTAAACCTCCTCAGACAATACCTTAGGGAGGAGGGGGAGAACCACCTCTTTACTGCAAGGTAGGGATGGAATTCCATTGTCCCCAATGAATCCCCAATGACATTGTGGGCAGTGGTGGCAAGGGTACTCATTATAACCTGTTTAGTGTGGGCTTCTAGGCTCTCTATGCTATCTTTGCTGTTTTGGGTGGAGATGTCATGGGGCCACAGTGTTTTCTGTGGTGTTTCACTGGAGTGTTTATTATTTAGAAACTTTCTTTGTTGCTAGGTTACCCCTTTCCTGGTCCTCTGAATAGAGAGAGTAGGCTTCTGATGGGAATTTTTTTTTTTATTTTTGCATATGTTGGCCTTTCCAGGTTGCCAGCTTCTTTAGCTCCACTTGTGGGAAATACGAAGCAAAAAGAAATCCTGTGTAATTCATCACTGTGTAATTTCTAGCAGTCTTCTTTCTCCTCTCTACCTTTCTGATACTTCTTAAGATTGTGTGTATATATATATATAGATATAAGATATATATCTATATATATATATCTTATACCTATTGCTTGAGGATGGATCAACTGTATTTCCATTTTTCTCCACTTAAGTGTATTTTTAAACTTCATCTGTTTCCCTCGATATATATTTTTTCTAGGTTTTTTTATTGCACTTAGTGAAAGGAATAGGGAAAAGTACATTTACTGTGTCTTCCCAAAAACAGAAGTCCAAGGAGTTTTATTGAGAGTGAGTACTGAATGGCTTAGCTGCATCTATCTTGATGTACTAAAATGAAAAGATCTCCTGATTTTGAACAATAGTTCCATTTATGTGATGAACCTTTCTTGCAATCATGTAATATTTTGTGGTATTTTGCTTAAGGCTAATACTAATATCTTATGTAGGATTTTAATGTCAATATTCACATGTGAAGTTGGATCATAGTTTTTTTTCTGTCATATATTTATTCAGTCTTTAGAATATTGTTTGTGGAAATTTTTCTTCTTTATTTGTGCCTTAGAACCATCTACATGGCATAAGAATTATCTATTCCTTAATGATTTATAGAAAAAATATCTATATCCCAAAAATCTCTTAGTTAAGGTACTTTTCTTAAAATATAATTTTTCAAGGACTTTCCTAATTCCTTCCATTATTGTTGGTCTCTTTAAGCATGATTTGTCATAAGTCAACTTTTGACATTTTTATTTTCCTGGTTTTCAGATATATTATCAAGTTCTTACTTTACTTCTCGTATTTTTCCTCCATATCTGTGGCCATTTTCTTTATTCACTCTTATTTCCATGTATTCCTATTTTTCTTATTAAATAGTAAAATAATTTATGTTATTGCTTATATTACAAAAAGGTTTACTTGTAATTTCCACTGCTTTTTGCTTTCGAATAATTTTATTCTATATTTTAGTCTGTTCATTCCTTCATTCTGCCTTCTTTAGGTTTAACTTTTTCTTCTACTTTATTAATTTTTAAACATAATTATTTTCATTTTTTCTTTTTCAGTAATAAGGGGATATGAGGTTACAAATTTTCTTAGAAGTACAGTTTTGATCACATTCCTCCAAATTTGATAACTACTGTCCTCATTATCTTTCTTTTGTTGATATTCAGACGTTTGGCTTTAATCACCTGTATGATACAAGAGTTGTTTAGGGGAGCATATGAACATTTCCAAAGGCTTCAAGGCTTTGCTTCCATTAAAAACAAAAACAAACTGCTTGGGCGGGGGGTGGGAGTGAATGGGTGACGGGCACTGGGTGTTATTCTGTATGTTAGTAAATTGAACACCAATAAAAAAAAAATCTTTAAAAAAAACAAAAAACAAAAAACAAAAAAACAAAAAAACAAAAAAACAAACTGCTTCCAGTAGTACATGGTAAAAATATTTTATGTTCTTTATACCTTGTAGAATGTGTTGAGATCTTTTCTATGGTTTAATGTATGGTCAATTTTAATTACTATTTCATGGGAGCCTGGGCAGAAGGTAGTCTTTTATTTTCAGAAGGAGAGTTTAACAGATGTTTATTATTTCAAGCTTGTTAATTCTATTATTCAGGTCCTCAGTGTTTTTATTTTTCTGTCTGCTTGATTTGACAAGGACTGAAAAAAGGCATTTTAAACTTGTCATCTTAAAAACAAAAGTAATGCATACTCATAAATAATCTTTTTTAACTCCAAACAATAATCATGGTACTTCGTTCCTTCCCTCCCCCATTCTAGTTCTACACCCAAAGACAAACACTGTCAACAATTTCTGGTTTTAGAATGTGTTGTATAAACAGATAAACTATTTGATACATCATGTATAAAATATATATGCTATAATTATAGGTCTTCAGAGCTATCTTTTCATTTTAAAGAACTGAAATTTTGCAGCCAAACTCTCATTCCATCGTTCTTTTCTTTCCTTCCTCCCTCCTCCTGAAGTTGGTGTATGATCCATGATTTTTGTACTTTTATTTTTTTAAGATTTTATTTACTTATTTATTTGTTTGTTTTATATATATAGAGAGAGAAAGAGAGCAAAGGGGGTGGGCAGCAGAGGGAGAGGGACAAGCAGACTCTTTGCTGAGCACAGAGCCCAGTGCAATGCTCGATTCCAGGATCCCAAGATCATGACCTGAGTGGAAATCAAAAGTTGGACACTTAACCCACTAAGCCACCCAGGTGCCCTGATTTTTGTACTTTTAATTCATATCTATAGATTCATAAACATGTTACATATGTGGATACATATGTATACTATATACATACCATCAAATTATTCATCCTTTGACAATTTGCATTTTCACCCAACATCATTTTTTTTTATAGAAATTGATATACAGGGATCCCTGGGTGGTGCAGCGGTTTGGTGCCTGCCTTTGGCCCAGGGTGCGATCCTGGAGACCCGGGATCAAATCCCACGTCGGGCTCCCGGTGCATGGAGCCTGCTTCTCCCTCTGCCTGTGTCTCTGCCTCTCTCTCTGTGTGTGACTATCATAAATAAAAATTAAAAAAAAAAAAGAAAAGAAATTGATATACATTGGGATGCCTGGGTGGCTCAGTGGTTGAGCATCTGTCTTTGGTTCAGGTCGTGACCCTGGGGTCCTGGGATCGAGTCCCATATCAGGGTCCCTGGAAGAACCGTGCTTCTGGGATCCCTGGGTGGCGCAGCGGTTTGGCGCCTGCCTTTGGCCCAGGGCGCGATCCTGGAGACCCGGGATCGAGTCCCACGTCGGGCTCCCGGTGCATGGAGCCTGCTTCTCCCTCTGCCTGTGTCTCTGCCTTTCTCTCTCTCTCTCTGTGTGTGACTATAATAAAAAAAAAAAAAAAAGAAGAAGCCTGCTTCTGCCTCTCTCTCACTCTGTGTTTCTTATGAATAAATAAAATCTTTAAAAAAAGTTATATATATTGACGTAGTCATTCATTTTAACTGCTAAACAGGTTTGCACTGCCCACATAAAACTGATTTTATCCATTCACCTACTAAAGAACAGGTTATTTCTACTTTTCTAGAAAGGTGTACTGTATATATGTCTGCTTATTCATAAGAGAAACAGTTTCTCTGGCTGGACATCTTCTGGATGTAGATTTTCTGTATGGTGGAATAAGGGCACCCTCAACTTTCGTAGTCAGTGTCCTAAAAAATACACTTTCCAAAGTGGTTATTTAGTTATTCTTTAGGACATATTGTATTGGGTGTTCAGAATATGCCAGGTCTGTTCTAAGCACTAGAGATATAGCAATAAACCAAAGACGTATTTCCTGTTCTTCTGAGGTTTACATTCTAAACTGAGAAGATAGAAAATAAATGAAAATATAAAACACCAGATGGCAATTAGGGCTTTGAAAAATTACATAAAATATAAGGGGTGAAAAAAAAATATAAGGGGTGGACAGAGAGCAGTTGGGCTGGGGCGGGGTGGGTAAACATGGCACTATTTTAAGCAAGGTGGTCAGAGAAAGCCTGTCCAATAAAGCAAAGTTTAAGCAAGAGCCCTAATGAAATGAGGGAGAGAGAACCGAGTAGCTGTTGGAGAAAGCATAGTCTACGCTGGGAGAATAGCAGGTGCAAACAGCAGGTGAGTGAGCGGTGGGAGTAGTGGGAACTAGCCTGGTGTGTTTGAGGAACAGCAAAGAAATTGGTGTGGCAACAGGGGAGCAGATAGCCAGGAGGTGGCTCAAACAGGACCAATAGAAACTATGGTAAGGACTTGGGTTTTGTATCTGAGTGGAATGGGAAGCCAATAGAAGGTGGGAAAAAAAAGTGATCTGGTTTAGGTCCTAAAAGGGTGACCTTGACTCTGGTATTGACCAGCAGCTGGAAGATTGGCTAACGATTCTGATCATCATCCAGATGACAGTTAGATCTGAGTGATCACTGTGCAGGTGATCAGATTCTGGATCTAATTTGATGTGAGAGCTGCCAGGGTTTCCTGATGACAGGATGTGCAGTGTGAGAGAAAAAAGGGTTCAGGGCTACCTGGGATGTTATAGTCTCCAGCTGTAGAAAAAAGAATTACCACCTAATGTGAGGGGAGTAGAGTAGGATCTTAAATTTGAGACCCGTACTGGATATTGAGGTGGAGAGAACAATCATTTCTGATTTTGGCAGACAATCCAGGATTTGGGACCTGACCAAGTAGTGTTGCCATTGACTGGTTTTATGAATTTATATTTCCCACCTGCAGTGTGTAAGAGCTTCTGTTTTCATCAACACTTCAACACTTGATGTTATCAGACTTATTTTTGCCAGTCTGATAGGTTTGAAATGGTCTCCTTATCATTTTAATTTGCATTATCCTGATTCCAGTGATAGAGCATCTTTTATTATGGTTAGTGGTCACATGTCTTTCCTCTTTTATGAATTGTCTGCTTATCTTTTCAATTTTGATTTTTTTTTATGGGCTCTTTATAAAGTCTCAATATAAATCTTTGGTGTTCTATCAGTTGCATATATCTTCTGCTAGTCTGTGGCTTGTCTTTTTACCTTATTTCTAATTATTCATTCAACCATTCTGTCTTAGATAACATAGGAATATTATCTTTCTGAACCCCCATAACCAGTGAAAGAATAAGAGCAGTTAACATTCTCTTTCATTTCTCCTTGTTCCACCTCTCAAATGTTTCTGTATGCATATTTTTGTCCTAGTAGATTATAGTTATCATTTTATTACTTCCCACTGTAGTGCTTTTCTTTCAAGATTTATGACATGTAAATTTTGTGCCATCAAAATAATCCCCATTCTTTCAGGTGACGCCTGTCCCTTCCATATTTATTTTAAATCACCCTCTAGTCATTTACACTATCCTATCATTGCTATGGGGACAGGTGAGGTATTTTCCAAATCTCTAGCTATTTGAGAATGTCCTGCTGCTGCTTTTAAACGTGGATGACAACATGATCATGATCTTTAAGTCATGTTCTTCCTTCAAAACTCTTTTCAAGTCAATTAATACTGACGAGAGTTCTGAGGTCAGTAATGTTTTTCCTTTGGGTCGGAGGTCAGCAAACCTTTTCTGTAAAGGGCCAGATAGAAATTATTTTAGTCTTCGCAGGCCACATGAGCTCTGTTGCCCTTACTCAGCTCTGCTATTATAGTGTTAAAATGGCCATAGATTTGTAAACAAGTGCTAATGTACTCCATAAAACTTTATTTACAAAACTTAGGTAGCAGACTGGATTCAGACTGTGTGCTATAGTTGCTTTTAGATGATTCACTTCGATTTACTTGTAGGTTCCTTTTTTTATTTTATACTCAAAGTTTAACAACTTTCTCCAAGTACTTACTCTCTTTTAATAATTCTGGAAACACGGTTACGCCTTTTAATCTTTGGAATTGCAAGAAAGTTTTCACCTATCAGAACAAAGGCTAGGTTCGTGTACCAAAAAAAAAAATCTTATAAATACCATAGTCCTATTTAAAGAAGTAGCGACATACAAAATTATATATTTTTCAGGTAACAATCCAGAAGTAGGCAATTCAGGCCGGCTGCAAGGTCTCTGCCATCTTCCACAGGTGACTTCCCTCTCTGGGTCAAAGGCATATGCTCACTATCTCTGGGAGTGTTCCCAGATAAAACATAGGACACCCAGTTCAACTGGAATTTCAGATAAACAAGGAACACTTTTTTTAGTATAAATATGTCTCATGCAATAAATGAGATATACTTATACTAAACATTTATTCATCGTTGATCTGAAATTCCAGTTGAACTGAGTGCTCTATTTTTATTTGCTACATTGAAGCAATTTATCTACAATCATCAGGAAGGGGAAAAAGAACTAGGAAGGCACAGATCCAATCCCTCTAAGAGAAGACCTCCCGAGTAGCAGACACTCCTTCCTATCCACATTTCGTTGCCTAGAATCTAGACATGTGGTCACACCTACTAAGAAAGAAGGCTGGAAGATGTAGTCTGGTTCATTGAGCATGTGCTCAGCTAAAATGGTGTTCTTAGAGAAGAAGATGAGAATAGCTATTGGGGGACATTTAGTGGTCTCCCAGGTTATATCTTCAAATACTTTTTTAGTTTCATTAGTTGTTAGAGATGTCAATTTCTCTAAATTCAATTTTTGTTATTTGTCTTTGTCTCCTGTCTAATCACTTTAATCTCGTCTTTTTCCTTTGTATTTGATATGCCTTTAAAAAGGCTGTCAACCATCCCACTATTTTCTGCTAAATACCCTTTCTTTTACTTTTTTAACCCTGATCCATTTATTACTCCTGCAATTATATGATTTTTTCCTTCTTGATGTCTTTCCATAGCTCTTCTAACTCCTTTTTATATCTCATTTATTCTCTTTTCATTTCACTCTTAATATATTTTATATTTTATTTCCTTCAGGGTGTAAAACATTTGTCTCTCTCTTTTTCCATTTATTGGGGCAAGTTGTCTTCTATAATATATCCTTTCTTTCTCATTTGATTAATGTGCTCCTTTGTTTCATCTTCTCTGCCACCCCCTGCCATTTAAAAATGTTTACATCAATCTTTTAATTTTATTCCCGTCCATCTTTGATCAGGATTTGCTATCTAGATGTTCTGTGTATATGAAAGAGAGTAGAGGAATTATTTTTGAGTACCTTGGACTTCCTGTTAGATCCAACCAATGAGGAGCTTGGAAGAAAGCAAGAGATGGACTTATGAAATGTGATACAAGATGGGGCTCTCTCTTGGTTGCAAAGTCCATTTTTTTCCCTTTTATGTTGCAATTTTTTGAAATTAAAATTTAATTGAAAAAATCTTTTAGGAGAGAAGTTATGCAAGCCCGCATCTTTCATACTTAAGCCCAGATGTGAATTGCCACATACTCCTGCAAATCTTTTCCTAGCTGAAGGAAGAGCCCTTGGTTAGTTGACTTTTGGGTTAGCAGGGAATGCAGGCAATTACAGGAATAGAGGAATGGAATCTACAGTCCTAGGGAATATTAAAAGATACCCAGAGTTTTACTGAATCAAGTAATGGAGAGGTTTTTAGAATCTCTTCTACTTCTGCTCCATGAAGATGAAAGGGAAAACTAGCCTTTTTTTTTTTTTTTAATTCTGTTGAAAGAGATTTGGTTGTTCTGAATTATGTCTATGATATCATAGTCAATTGCTAGCACAGTTTCTTATTTAGAATGGTTAAAACTTAGTTTTCTATTCCAAGATAATAAAAACATCAATTTTCCAGTAATATGGCTTTCTATCCAGATTGGTATTTTCACAGGATGTTCTAACTCATATGTAGCTAGGTGGGTGGAAACATTTAAAAAACGTGTCTCAGATTTTAAGGAAAACTGGAATGCTTTAAAATTAAAATCATGATTCTTAGGATAAAATGAAAACTTGTATATTTTCATATTTATTTTTCTTAAAATATAGAAATACAATCTTAATAATGCTGATGAATATGACGACCATGACACTCAAGTTTAATTATGGAGATGTTGGAGCTGAAAATTATTTGAATCTAGGAGAAATGTTTGATACATGATTTTGGATAAACTATGGACTGATATTTTATAATGACTGACAAAAATGCAAGTGATATTAATTTTTGGCATGGTGTTGTGGCCAAAAAAAAGTAGCTTAGTCACCACAAGTGAAGTTAAGTAAAGATAAGATGTGGCATTTCTGGAAGCTGAGAGCCATAGCAAGAGCTCTCTTTGTGGACAACTCTTGTAATTTATATTCTCCATTTTAAGCAATATGCACACAGAATGTACTTCTCGCACTCTGGAGAATTGTTGGTCAGCCAGGGATTTCTTGAGGTATCAACATTTATCAACAATAGTGACACGATCATCATTCTACTCTTTAATCATTTTGTAGTGATTTCTGTGTATAAAAGCTGTAGTAGGTATTACAGGGGTCTGAAGAGAAGTAAAAGCCCTAAGAATCTTCCCTATAGAAGTTTATAATCTAATAGAAAAGAAGACAATATTCAGTTGCAGTTAAATGAGAATATAAGATTGTTCATGATCAAATAACTAATTAATAGCAACAAACAAACCAAAAAGAGAAACCCAAGCAGAGTATAGTCCAGAGGAGGAAAAGATCACAATAAGCTGAGGACAGAGAAATCATTCAAAAATATCTAGTGTGTATGGCAGTTTGCTAGGTACTATACACACTGAATTAAGTAGCATCACTATTTTTTAGGTTAGAAATTAATAATTGATGATAGCCATCACGAAGACAGAAATAATATCATGTATTTAGCGAATACAGAACATTAAGTTAGTAAATCACTTACATTATTATTATAAATGAGGTGATGAAGGAAGAAGAATCTTAGAAACCTTATTTATTATGGAAAATTACTCCCTTCTCTTGTTAACAGTAGTGAATGCCTTGGTAGAGATGTGGGTTTTCTGGAACTATTCAATTCAACATGAAAATCTTTTTCCGAGAAATATTAGCAGGTAATATGTCTTTTTTACTATTGTATGAAAAAGAAATAAAGTCTACAGTATTGTCCTAACACCAAAAAAATGTTTACTTTTCTGAGGGCCATTGGTCTTAACTGCCTCGGACACATAGTTTTACAAATGCTTCATCCCAAATTACACATTTCATCTGTGGAATTCACTGGCAAAGACTTGTGCCTCTTAGAATTGCCAACTTCTATATTCAGAGTAGAAATCATCCATAGCTTATAACAGAATGACATTAGACCAGGGGTTAAGACACTTGGCTCTATTTTTGGCTTCGACATTTTTTCTTGATTGTGGTTCACCAAAACAACATTATTATGTCATTAACAAAGTCAAAAGCTATTTTTTAAGGATATAGTTCGCATCTTTAAAAATGTCTTGTCTACACTGTCAGAATTATAGTGTACAAAGACTGTCTTGCAGTTATGAATATGGCTGTAGTGATTTCTTAGACTATTTCAAGGGAGACTCTAAGAAGCGAGATTATTAATTGGCTTTGCTCAAAAGAGGAAAACATTAGCCTTTCAAAGTAAAACAAAGGTACAATTACTGTTAGCTCTTGCTTATCCATGATACTCAGGATAAAGAAAACTAGCAAGATACCAACTGTGAAACCCACATCTGATTCCAGACCTCCTTTCAGTGACAGTGATCCCCAAACCCACTGTTTCACCAAATCTCTCGCTGAAGCAGTTAACAAGTATCCACAGGATTTAAGTTTGGCTCCTTTTCCTTTCTCTTGCCCTCCCTCTGGTGGAGGTGTTAATGAGTGAAATGCCCAAGATGGGCAGCTGAAGGGAGCTCTAAAGGTATGCATTCTCCACCAGTTACACCATCCGCCTTTGGAATGGCAAATGACTGGCTGATGGCTGCCACTTTAGAGATGCCCAGAGAGCGTCCACTTTGGTCTGCTTTGAATGCATCTCAAGGAGAGCTCAAACCGTTAATAAAATATTATTATTGCTCATACCTTCAGAAAGGAATTGACCTAATTTTTAACCACGTTAAAATGTTCCTAATCAATGACAATAAAATATTATACAGAGTATAGAGAGTTCCTAGTTGGGGAAACAGGATAAATACCTGCTTTATAATAAGACTGCAATCAGAATAATGATTTTTTTTACATTTTGAAAGCTCCTTTACTTGTGTTATCTCATTTGATGTTCTCGATAGCCCAGCTAGCTCGGGAAAGTGCTATCACACCCAGAGGTCCCAGGAGAGGACTAGACCCAGATTTCCCCAGTTTAAGTTCTGTGCTACTGTACTGTCCCTGTCCAACCAGATAGTCTGTAAACATAGACACATATGTAGCAATGTATCGTAATGATTCTTAAAAATTTCTCCAAATTTTAGAACATCATGATCATTCCCATCGTAACAGAAATAAGATACATATCATTACAACTTCTCATAATGGCTCTTAAAAACATTCCCCAATATGGAACATCATAGTCATGCCTAACCCAGAGGTAAGAATAAATTAGTTACCCACAAAGCACAATAATTAGCACATAATAAGCAAAGTAAACGTTAGTTAATGTTGTTGTATTGTTGGAAAACCATGTTAGGGGTAGTGTAGTGTTGTGGAGAAAAGCGTGAACTCTGGAGCCAACCCTCTGGGCTTAATCCTGTCTCTGTCACACAGTTACTTCATTAAGTTGTGTGTAAAGCTCTTGGAGGGATACCTAGAGCAGAGACAGTGCTATATAGATGGCAGGCAGCATTATTACTCGATAGCTCTAGTACTTTATACACATAAGCAATAATTTGCCTTAAGTCACAAGGTAAATGATGGAGCTAGACTGTAATCTTGATGCTCCCATCTACCTTTTATAGAAATGTCTTTCTAGGTTATGTTATTTCCCCACAATTCCTAAGATGTGTTTACCTCCTCTCATGTCGCCTTCCATGGCCAATATTTACTCTCCTTTACCAAGCTGAAAATCTTTTAAAATCAACACTTATAAAAATTTCCATTGCAAAAATCTTAACCCTAGATATCCTCAGCTATGAAGTACTCCGTTTAGCCATGCATGCACATTTGCATTTGTAAGGAGCTGTTTTGTGCCTGAAATTGTTTTTCCTTTCTGGACATATTCTATAAGCCCACTAGAGGTACGCTACTTGAACCCTGCATTTCTATTCACTTCTTGTTAATTTACTCAACAGTATCTAGAACTGGATACTGCTATAGCCCAGTGGGCTATTCAGTAAATTACCAAATGACTGGCAGGCATTCCCTCTTTTTTATTCTTTTTTTTATTGTTGTTGTTGTTCTTTGTTATTGGCTGACTAGTTTTGTCAGGGGCTGTCATGAACATGCAAATTTCATGGCTAGATAAAGATGATCCAGTCAGTCTTTCCTCTAATTGAGGCTGAGGATTTAGTTGTATATTCTAAATGTTTGGCACCTTCCACTCTGAGGAATATTAAAAACGAAGGCACAGGTATTCAGGCTCCAGGGAGTGTGTTTTTGTTTGGTTGGTTTGGGGGGGGGGTTCCTTATCGGGACCCCAGGCGGCGGGCGGGGAGTAGGGGATGGGGAGAGGTCTTAAAATCTTCAGGGGATAGTGTGGTTTAAGAAAGAAGGAAAAGGTAAGCAGATCCCATAGCTTCTTGGTTTTGTTCCTTTTTTTTTCCCTCAGGAGGGTGGTGGCAGCTGAGCAGACACAATAGCTGGCAGTCCCCCGCCGGAGTGAGGATACAAATGACCCTCAACAGCACCAGCAGGAGGACTGGGGAAGGGAGCAGGGGTGTGTCTGGGAGGGGGCGAGGATGAGGGTGACAAGGTGACAAACGCCGCCGCCTCGGCGGACTACCCCACAGCAGCCCCGCGAGCACCGCAGCCGGGGAGCCACCTCCCCACGAGCGGAGAGTGGGGGGGCGGGGGGGGTCCGCGGGGGAGTGGGAAGACGAGACCGCGGGGCGGCGGCTTTTCCTCCCGGGGGCGGGGCGAAGGGTGGAGGGAAGCCTGAGTCAGCAGCCCCTGATTGGCTCGCATGCTCTCGTCGCGCCTCCCGATTGGGCCGTTTGCAGCGGGAGATGTTGTGAGGCGCGGCGCGGCGCGGCGGGGCGGGGCGGAGCGGGGCGGGGCGGGGCGGGGCGGGGCGGAGCGGGGCGGGGCGGGGCGGGGCGGGGCGAGCCGCCCGGGGTTCGCGGCCGGCCGGGGATCGGGTGGGGAGGGGCCGCGGCGGAGCTCGGGGCCCGGAGCCGCGGTGACCCGTGGAGCGGAGCGGAGCGCCCGCCGCCTTCCCCCGGTCCCGCGGGCCGCGCCGACCTCATCCAGCCGTCTGCAGATTTATATGGGGAAATAAGTGAATGAACGACGCCTCGCTGCGACCCCCTCCCCCGCACTCGGGAACCTATTTTGCGGTTGGGCGTGAAAGGACACTCCCTTATTATCTGCAAGTCGCACCTCGCAGCGCCGCTCCTTTCCCCTCCCGCAGCCAAAAGAAGGGGGCGAGAAATTCGGCAAGATAGGTTCCCGCAGGCCGGGACCCCGTGACCCCTCCGGCTGGCGAGTCCAGCCGCAGAGCTGCTCCCGTGTCCGCCCCTGACACCCAGCACCTCGTCGTCTTCCCCCGCAGAAAGCTCGGCTCCCGGCCGGTCCCGCTCCGCGCTCGGCAGCCCGGAGGAGGCCGGGGAGGCTTTGGGGGGCGGGGGTCTGGGTGGGAGGAAGCGAAGGCCGGCGGGTCGGAGCCGCGCTGGGAGGGGGCTGGCGAGCCCCCCCGCCCCCGCCCCCGCCCCGGCCCCGGCCCCGGCTAATCCCCCTGCTGCAGCGTCGGTTCCCGGGACCGTATTATTCAAGACAGAAAATATTCAGCCCCAGAGCCTCCCCTGGGGAGGGGAGGGGAAGGAGGTGGAGTGGGAAGAGGTGGATCCAGGGAGGAAGAAGCGAGAAATCCGCCCCCGGGAAACAGCTCGGCGCGGCGGCGGAGCGAGGCGCTTCTGTCACTTGGCGATCGCGGGCGCCCGAGCGCGGCCCCGGCCCGGCCCGGCGAGGCGAGGGGAGAGTCCGGCGGCCGCCGCCCCGCCCCACGCCCTCCCGCGGCGGCCGAGAGCCCGGGCCCGGCCGGGGCGGGTCGCGGCGGTGCCTGGGAGCGGCCGGCCGGGGGCGGCGGCCTCGGAGCGCGGCGGCGGGCAGCGGCGGATCGTCCTCGCGCCGGGCGTGCGGGGCGCGCCGCCGGGGGCCCGCCAGCCCCGAGCGGATCCACTCGCCCCGCTTCCTCCGGTGCGTGTCTGCTTTGCTTTCCGCCTCGGCCGAGAGGGCGCAGCGCCCGCGGGCGGGTGGAGAGCCCGGCGCGCCGCGGGCTCCCTCCCTTCCCGCCACCCCAGGCCACCCCGCCCGGCGCTGGCGCGGGGCCGGAGGGAGCCCGCGGCGGACGCCCGGCGGGGGCGGGGGCGGAGGGGCCGCGCCCGCGTGTGCGGAGCGAGGGAGGGCCGGGGGAAGGAGGGAAGGGCACAAAGGCCGGCGGCGGGCGCCGAGGTCCGGCCGGCCGGCCGTGGAGGAGGGGCGCCTCCCGTCCGCTCATGAATATTAACCGAGCCTGCGGCCTAGCGCGTCCCGGCCGGGCCCGGCGCCCGCCCGCGTCCCCGCTCTGCTCGCCGCCGCGCCTCGGGAGCCGGGCCGGGCGGGCTGCGAAGGGTAAGCCCCTCGGTTTGGGGGTTTCCCCCGGGTCTCCCGACACCTTTAGAGAAGTGCATATTTGGGCCGCCCTTCCCGGGAGATCGAGATCACCGACCCGCCTCTGGAAGGGGCGGAGGAAATAGTGGTGGGTGGGTGGTGGTTTTTTTTTTTTTTTTTTTTTTTTTTTTTTTTTAATCTTTTCCCTTCCCGAGGTGGCCCCAGGGCAAGGGAAAGAGAGTGCCGAATGGTAGTTCGGGGAGCAGCAAGTAAAGTTGCCCGGGCTGCGGCTTCATTTCTGTCGCTCCAGAATAATGCCCCGGAGAGGGAGCTGCGCCCGGGTCCCGCCCGCGGCCGCGCACACCTCCCCGCCCAGCGCCGCCGCGGGCCAAGCCAAACAGCCGCCTCCTCGGGGGCGGCCTCGGGGCGCAGGGCTCACCCCGTCCGCCCGCCGCCGGCCCGGCCGGCGCTGCCCGCCTGCGAGGCTGGCTTTTTGTTTTTATTTTGGTGGTGGTGGGGCGGGGGGGGGTAGGGGAGCGATCCGAGCTTTCGGAAAGTATCATTCCATTTTAATCTCGTGGGGGAGAAAACTTCCCGTTAAGTGTACGTGTCTGGGTGATGCCCCAGAGCCTATCTGTACACGCTCTCTTTTGCCCAGAAAATACATTCATTAAAATGCACTCGAAAAGGGATTTTTTTTTTCCCCCTGAAGGCTGCACGCCACCCAGGCGTGTTTGGCGCACACACCGTGCACTTAGGATGCTTCTCATTTTCTCTCCCCCTGATTTCTGGGTTTTTCCTCTTTTCTTTCTGCTTTCTAAGGGAGGATTATTTCCCCTTTCGTGCGTGAGGTTCACCAGCATGGACCGGATGATCTTTCCGAGTGCTGGAAACGCGAACTTGGTGTAGACTGTAGACTGGTGGCAAGGCTAAGGTCAGCGTCTGGAGAAAGTTCACGCCCTTTAACTCTTCCCTGTTCTAGGCGAGGTCTCTCCGGGAGCTGAGCCCGAGCCTTGCGACCCACTCGGATTGCCCTCGGTCGCGGAGTAGCGCCCGGAGGAGGGGGACCGCTTTCTGCAGTTGGCCTCCGTAGCTGCCGAGAAGACCCGTCGTCTTTGTGTGTGTGTGTGGTTTTTTTTTTTTTTTTTTAAAGTCTCGAGAGATGGACGAAGACGGTGAAGTCAGTTGAAGTCCGAAGAGATCATCAGGGCGTTTTGCAGGAGCTTTCATAAAAACGTTTCGTTCCCGGGCGCATTCCTCGGTTCTCCAGCCCTGCACCTCCTCGGAGCCTGGTGTGTGGCATTTCTTCCCTTTTCGGTGTGTGGTGGCATCCCGCCCCCCAATGTGGACCCCGAAGGGTTGGTCCCTTCTTTATAATTTGAAATGAAATGATGGCCACACGCCGGACTGGTCTGCCGGAGGGAGATGGTGACAAGCTCAAGGCCTGCGGGTCCCCCACCTGCGAGGTAAGCGCAGAGGCAGCATCTTGGGCTGCTGCCATCTGCAAGGTGTCCTGCTGGCGTTGGGGTTGGCGGGGAGGTCAGCTGCCAGGGGCTTGAGGAGAGGCCTTGGGGCCTTTGGGCTGGTTTGTGGGAGTTCCCCAGCTTGACTCCAGGGCAGTGCAGCCTTGCCCGCTTTTGCTTCCAGGAACTGCCAGTGATTCCGCAAGAAGGGTTTCCTCACTTAGAAATGCCCCATCTTGCCCCATCACCTCAGAGCCGGGAATCCTCCCATTTCAGGTGACTGGAAATGCTACAAGTGTCTCTGTCTTCTGTCAGTTCCGTCCACCAGTAGTTTTAGAGTTGGGCCGTGCCGGGGATGCCTTTGTGCATTCTGTGGGTCTGTATCCAGGATCCGCTCTCAGAGGTGGAGAGGGGGCAGCTGGTATGCCTGCTGCAACGGGGACTCGGCTCACTTGGGCTTTGATGGGTATTCGGGCTTGCTGTTGCTGTGACTCTCTGCTCTGGGTAGAAAAACAAGTCTTTTCTCTCCTGGACAGTTTGAGCACAGCCTGGAAAAACAGATTTGTAGAAGTTGTGATTCCAGCTCGCTGAAAAATCCTTTCCTGCCTTTACCTGTTCCTTTATTTATGTCCTTCTTTTCACCGCTGGGAAGTGCTGGGAAGTTCTGTGAGCGGCCCTTGGGTGTCAGGTGGCTTGCATTGGCTTTAGGCCATCATCTTTGGGAAGGCTCGGAAGATTACAGGCCAGGCTTTCTGAAAATTTTTAAGTAGGCAGGACAGAAATCAGAAAAGCCGTTAATTTATGACACCCATATGCCCTGTTGCCTCTCATATTCTTTCTTCTCCTTCTATACATTTATCTTCTTTTTATATTCTACTTAATTCTATAGGGGCTATATTGTGTTTACATAGTTCTTGGTGGTTTCTGTAATTTGCTAACTAAATGTACTGACTATTGTTACACTTTGAACTTTACTTTTGAGCCGTCTATGTTTTTATTGACAGATTGACTAGGTTATAGTAACATCCTCCAAAGAGCCTTTACTCTCATTGTTTCTTTTGTGCCTTGTCAGTGTTAAATTTTAAGTTCATGGCCATTGAAACAAGGCCTACTTCTGTGTGTGTGAGTTTTGGTATTTTAATAAAAATGAGTCAAGTTCAATTGTTTTTAAAGCAGGCAGAGAAACTTGCTTCATGTAGCTTACTTCATATTGGGTTAGAAAGTTTATGTAGAAAATACAGGAAGGTGGGTACAGTGTCCCATAACTATACAACTCCGTAGAAGGGGGTTACAGTTAGAATTCGTGCTTTACTTTTTGACACCTGTAAACACCTGCTTGCAGGTAAAAACGTGATTAAGTATAACACCACAATCCTCTGATCACGGTAAACCATAATAACTCCTTTTGGAAGGCCTACGTACAACTTGGCGATTGCTTAATGTGTATTGTAGTTACATAATGATATGTACTGTGGTCCCAAAGCCTTATTCGTCATTGTCTTGTGAATACTTTAATTAGCATGTTATTTGCATTATATTTGCAAAAGCTAATGTTATTTGATTTTTGGGGGGGAGAGGGGTGTCATTTAAGGGATGTCCCCAAACCAAGAATTTATATTAGATACATCTTGTCCTTGGCTAGAAGGCAGTGTTTCCAGTTGCACACTTGGCTTATATTAACACTGACAGTTATGTATTTTTTTTAAGAGCTGTGACATTTGTTTTCATTTGGATGTTTCTGCTGGCATAACCATATTACTTGTAGTTTGGGAACCAAGAAATCATTCTGTTGCCTGTATTTTGCTAATTTAAAGATTATACACAGAACTTGAGTTTGATATTAAGCTATCATATTGTTTGGCTTTTTAAAGAATAGGTAGATAGTTACCCTAATTCTATGTGGGAATAGAAATAAAGGGGCTATATGCTGTCAGACAACATTTTAATATCTCAGCTTAAGGAGTAATTATTGCCTGTTTCATTGTTGTGCATTTACCTCTCACTGATACTTTGGATGCACTTTAAATCTTGTGAATATTTATTAGTAATAAAAAGAGAGTTGCCGCTGGAATTCTTTGGATTGATACATATTTAAGTCTTGAAACACTGCACTTAATTTTTGTGTTTAATTTTATTAGAAGTATTACATTCTAGAGTAGTACTGTCATTCTTTAAAAGCTTTTAGAAACCGATAGCCATGTTCCTAAATGTCTTGGAATACACACATTTATGTGTTTCTACCTACCAAAGACACAAGCATACATATCTTAATACTAATATTGTTCATCAGCCAAAAACTTAACTGTGTAGGACAGAAGAAATTAATGTAGTAAATTAATAGGAATCTCTGATTCATGGCTTATCTGGTTAATTCCACCGTTGTAAATAATGTGGAACTACTTGTTCATCATATGTATTAGAATCTAATTGTGTTGGTACATGAATAAATGTAAGCACCACTCCCCAAGCATATATTGGAAGGTTAAAAACCAAACAAATGCCAAACAATCCTCTTCAAATAACGAATTGTGACAATTCAGTAGAATATATCTTGGGATTGTACAGTAAGGATGGCACAATTCTATTCATGCAGAGTTACATACTTTGTGTGTCTGAAAACATCATTTTACTCTCTGAGCTGGTGTGTTGTGTGCGTGTGTACAGTCTGGTCTGTGAAGTCTTCCGACATTTAGCCTTGAAGTGGCGTTGCTCACAGAATCGCTTAATTTAGACTGAATCCTTGGTGATAATCATCACCCCTTTCATACACTATAGAGCTCATCCTTTAAGGTTCAGCTTGCCTCCTTTTTTTTTTTTTTTTTTTTTTTAACCAACTCATTCCTCAGCTTTTTAGACCACATTATTTTTCCTGATTCTAATACTTATTTCATTTTTTTTTTTTATCTGTAGGCCATAGTATTCCCCAGGGATAGAATTTTCAGCCCTTCCACAATCGGTTGTTAAAATAAACATATTTACTGATGCTAATCAGTATTATTTATTAATTTATTTCATTTGATGTTTGGCTTCTTCATCTAGACTGAGATTATCCCAGGACTAAAATGTATTATAGCTGATGAAAGAGAATCATTGGTTGATTTTGGAATAGTGTAGATAATACAGTAAGGCATTTTTCTGTGTCTGAACTATGAGAATTCATCCTTTTGCTCCTCTTTCTGGAATACTGTGCACTTGGCTTTTGTCCCTTGTTCCTTCTCAGGCGCTATCTTGGGCACTCTCTCTTTCTTTCTCTCTCCCTTCCCCCTTTCTCTCCCTGGGGTTCTTCTTCCTCTCTGCCCCCCTTCATGTTGGCTTTACCTAGAGCCAGGCTCTTGCCATTCCTCTACTCTTTCTCACTTCCAAGGGTCTCACTTTTCACCCTCCCATGGCTTTAATCTGCTTGCTGGTGATTCTAAATTTACAGCCTAATCCCACGTGTTATAGTTGCTCTCCAGACCTATTTGCTAAACTGGTTTTTTTTTTTTTTTTTTTTTTTTGGATCACCCACAGGCATCAAACTTAACAAATTTTACTCCTACCAGCGACCTTCCCCTCTGGCGGAGTTCCTTCTTTTAGTGAATAGCACCAGCTATCTCCTTATCTGTCCCAGTCAAAAACCGGGTTATCATCCTTGACCCTTCTCTCTCCTCATTCTTCCTATCCAAAGTCCTACCAAGTATGCATTCCAGATCCTGCAGCCACTACCTGAGTTTGGGTCAGCCACAGCCCAGGCTCCCTGACTACCTTCCCAGCCTTGAGCCCGGTTCCCAGCCTTGAGCCTGGTCCTCCGCAGGCACCCTGGACCTGCCATACTCACAGTGCTCCTCCTTCAATCCAAGGTCAGTTGTTACATTCCCCCTGGGAGAACAATTTTCTGGTTTCCCATCGCTTGTGGAATAAAGTTCAAACTCTTGAGAAGGCTGAAAGGACAGTAAATAATCTTCTCCTACACTTTGTTCCACTGGGGACACTGTTTGTTCCATGCTTCTCTCCACTTTGGGTCCTTTCAAATACTGTTTCCTTCCACCCTTCCAGCTTCTCCTCCTCCACCTCCCTCCTGCCTGCTTTTTCATCAATCTGGTCTCTCCTTCACCATCACTAACTTAGGAAAGCCTTTCCTGACCGTCTAGGACTGGAGTAGTTACCCCCCAGTGCATTATTCCCAGACACCCTTTGCTTTATTAGGAATAGTGCCTGCGAATTGCTTTATCCGTATTCCCCCCTGGACTGCAACTCCCATAGCAACAGGCACCCTGTTTGCTTTGACTGTGTCTGGCTCATAGTAGGTACTCAGTAAATACTGTTGAATTAGTGAAGGAATATGTAGGAAGGGCTTTAATTTTTCTTCAGTGTTCACCTAGATTCGGGTACACTGTACTGTCTTGATTATCCACCTACCTTATTGGTCCCTCCTCCTCACTTCTCAGCCTGGTAATTTCCTCAACTTTCTGGCCTGCTGAATCTTCATATACATCAGGGTTGAGTTTGACCCTCTTTCTTTTTTCTGTGTTGACTTTCCTTTTTTTTTTTTTTTAGATTTTATTTATTTATTCATGAGAGACACACGGAGACAGGCAGAGACACAGGCAGAGGGAGAGGCAGATTCCCTTCAGGGAGTCTAATGCAGGACTTCATCTCAGGACCCTGGGATCATGCCCTGAGCCAAAGACAGATGCTCAACCACTGAGCCACCCAGGTGACCTTGTGCTCACTTTCCTGACTTTAAACATCAAGTATATACTGATAATTCAAATATATACCTGTATAGTTGTGTGTGTGTATGTGTGTGTCCACCCCTGTCTGGTCTCTATATCCCTTAAAGTCAGATTCCTACATCCACCTGACCACTGAGTCTCCACTTGGAGAGTAAAGAGGCATATCAAAAACCAGATTCCAGATTCTCTGCATCCACTCCTCCTGCCCACCTTCCCAGTTCCCTCCTCTCAAGCACCAGCACTCTGGCCTTTCAGGTCAGGCTTCTTGGAGTGATCTTTGATCTCTCTCATGCACACTATACAAATCTGGGTGACTGTCAGCCTCACGTGCTTGCCCTCTTGGAGTCTGTTCTCCACACGGTAACCAGAGCGAACCTTCTGTAGATCAGAGCGTGTCACTCCTTTGCTCACATTCCTCTGATGGCTTCTCATTTCCCTCAGGGTTAAAAGCTGAAGTCTTTATAGGCCCTGCAGAGCCCCACACAATCTGCCCTCCCACCTCCTGGACCTCACCTTCTGCTCTCACTGCCTTCCCTCTGTACTGGTCATTCTGGACTCTTGAGCACACTCCTGGGCGTGGCATTCCCCAGAGCCTTCCCACCACTAGCTGTATCCTCCACTGGGAGCACTCTCCCCACTCAGGTGTGTGCAGGGCTCGCTTCCTTGTCTCTTTCAGGTCTTGCCTTGAGGTCACCTGAGTGAGGCCTTTGCTGACCATTGGGTTTATCGAACACCTTCCCCCTGCTCCCATGACACACCTTGCTTGCCTTTACTGTGCATCTGATATGCTTATCCATCTGATTTTGCTTATTTATTGGGGCAGATCATGTATCTTGAATGCTAGTATTAAGTGTGGTTCGTTTTGTTCACATGGTACTTTCTGTGCCAAGAAGAACGCCTAGCCCATTGCTGGCCCACAAATATTTTTTTCCAATGAGTGAATGAATGAGTGAGTCAAGACTAAGAAAAATTCTAAAACGTTATTGAGTTTGTGTAAGGATACAGAACATGTGAATACTTAATTTAGATTATACAGAAGTGTGTAGGGTATGAGTATTTTGTTTTCTGGACCTCCATTTTCATTAGGACTACTGTTCACATCTTTGGTACCTTTTTTTCTTTGCATCTTTCCTCCCTTTGGGAAGCCTGTAACCAAGTAACAGTAACCCACACAGTGTGTACACACGTGTATGAAATAATTTGCACTAAGAGGTGAGATAATGGTAATTAACACACCAGTGGATGGGGACATGGGCTGGTGGGGAAACTATAAAAAAGATAATGTGTCTGTATTGGTAAAATATTTTGTCTTAAAACGAACGGCTAGTCTATTAACGTTCTTTATTAAACATTTTTCAATATCATAAACATTTCATCACAAGTTAAAAACGATCATGACGTTGGTTATGACAAAATGTTAGCCGTTGTTCATTCTAGATGATGAGAATTTGGGGATTACATTATTTTTGTATTTTCTCTTTTTTGCTTAATTCCAAAACTATGATCAACAGACACCACTTACAGATTTTTAAAAATAGGCAGTATGTCACTAGTCTTGTGGAACTCTGACTTCTTGAAAACCTATACTGTTTAAAATAATACTTACATACTTTTTGAGAAGGATACACACTTACTCAAAACAGTACTTGAATATTTTTTTAAAAACGTGTTTTTTTTGTTTTTGTTTTTCAGGGGAGGCCTAGGACTCATTCTAGGCTCATTGTAGTGCCATGTAATATAACACTATTATTTAACTTTAAACATGTGTTCCTTTGTATACCTGAGTCTGTATGTCAGAATACCATTGCATGTCAAAAGCTTTATGCTGCGGGTTGCGATTAAAGGTAAAGCCTTCCAGAATTCAGATCAGCAGCAGTAGCAGCAGCAGGTATGAAGTGACATTACAGCAGAATTCCAGATATGAATGAATTGGGTGGGACCTATCACTAGATGCAGGCCATCAGCAAATGAGTACCCCCAGCTACAGAAAATTTCTCAATACATTGTCCGTGTTTCTTAGCATTTGTTTTCTTCCGAGATAAACATTTTGTGAAGTCCTTATTCTTTGGTTACAGAATCTCTGATCCTTTTTCATTTCTTCAGTTTTTACCAGGTCAAATTATTCTAGTACAAAAGTGATATTCCATTTCTTTTGTTCTCTGCTTTGTGAAGGGACCTGTCATCTTATTATACTTAACAATATGGTGATTTCAGCGTGAGCAATGCTAGTGTGGGTAAAGACGCACAGATGCCATTACTGAATGCAGCTACTTTCTGTTACAGAAAGACCATATGGGAGGCACTTGCTTTTCTTTCTGGTTGATGTGATTAGATTAGCAAACCAAAAGGTTATTAGACTTAAAGATTGTCCTATATTTATCTACTTTTAATTGACCATAAAGAATTAAATATGTTAAATCTAATGAGCCTTTTATATGTTCTATTGGTTTAGAGTAGGAAGATGTCTTCATGTAAAAACTTCATTTTGGATTGCTTCCACCAAAATAGTTTTTTAGTCGAAGCTGTCATATTCTTAAATAAATTGAAGATTGTGCAAATATTTTATTTCACAATAAAATCTGGAAGATGGCCTTTTGTACTTCTAAAATAATCTGAGGGACAAGCAGATACACTGTACTGTGGTTTAAGAAACTAATTGTTTTTTTCTAAGTCCTCTTTTGTCTAGTTCTCCATGAATATGCAAGGAATCCCACTGTGTAGATTTGTGAATAAGAGAATAGATTTAGAACCCATATTTGATATTTCTGAATGTCCATCTATTTTGGGGAAAGTTTTTGGGCAGACCAGAGAAAACTATTATTATTAAAAAATGGCAAGTTAAAGAGTGTATTTTCTTTTCCTTAGTTACATTGGCTGCTCTTAAGTTTTCTATTTGATACTGGGCGTGGTTTTGATTCAGAATTTGTTTCTTACTGCCTTTTCTCCTTGTCACGATCCACATCTGGCACAGTCATGAGTAGTGCTACATGTGCAGTGCTTGCTCCTGATCCCATAACTACTGCTTCCTTCTTACACCCAAATGAGGACATAGTCTTTTGACTTAGACTCTTGTTCAGTGCATTAATCTTTAGTATATCTTGGCAGAACTTATATTCTTAAGAACATCTTGATTTTCTTTTTTCTTACAACGTGGAGAGTATCCTTAAATATCAGTAGTTAGAAAGCTGGGTTTATGATTACATTTCTTCTGGATATGTCTTCGCTACTGTGATCTTGGGGATTAATGGGCATTTTTTTTCTTTTTTTAACCTCAAGATATCCAGACGTCTTTAATCCCCAGAAGTTTGATAGTAAGTAAAGATTCTGTATTTAAAAGAACTTGTGTTAGGTTGGTCAGTGAGTCCTATTTTCTTCTCTGGGTTCTACATACTGGCTTCTGGAAACGTATTATCTACCTAGTGAATGTGAAGTGGGTAAGGAAATGCTTTGGGCATCCAGCTTAAATCAGATATTAATTACAATGCTTTTATTTTTATTTACTTATTAAATTTTTTTTAAGATTTATTTATTTTGTTATTTATATAGACACAGAGAGAGAGAGAGAGAGAGAGAGAGAGAGAGGCAGAGACACAGGAGGAGGGAGAAGCAGGCTCCATGCAGGAAGTCCGACGCGGGACTCGATCCCGGGTCTCCAGGATCGCGCCCTGGGCCAAAGGCAGGCGCTAAACCACTGAGCCACTCAGGGATCCCAATTATAATGCTTTTAGGAAATGTTTTCAATTTACCTTTTTTTTTTCATTTAATAGTGTATTATAGATACCCTTCTCTGCCCATAGGGAAGATATATACAATTGATCCTTGAACAACACAGGTTTGAACTGTGTGGGTCTGCTTATATGCAGATATTTTTTGACAAAAACAAAACAGTACTGTAAATATATTTTTCCATATGATTTTGTTAATAATAGTTTCTTTAGTTTACGCTATTGTAAGACTACAGTAAATAGTGTATTATATAAAATAAGTGTATTAATTGACTTTTTTTGTCATCCGTAAGACTTCCAGTCAGCAGTAAGTTCTGGGGAGTCAAAAGTTATATACAGATTTTGAACTGTGTGGGTATCAGCCCTCCTTCTGTGCACGTATGTCTATGTAGGTAGACACATACATACTTAGACACACATACATGTACTTCACCAATTTTGTAAATGGGGAAAGGAAACTTACAAAGCAGTGTACTTTTTAAAAAATACTGTATTTTCAAGTACTGTAATTTGGAAAAGAGGTAAGATTTATTTTGAATGGCTAGGAAGGACAGGGGTAGGATCTGTGGATAGATGAGCCAATTTATTCAGCTCTGTATTCAGAAAAAAAAAACTTTTTTTAAAGAAGGTAACTGAAATTGAATGTATTCTTTGTAGATAGGATGACCTTCACTTGGGGAATAATAGACAGAATTCCTGCTTTGGTAGGAATTTAAGTCAGGGAAATCTGGGTGATCATTAGAATCACTTGGGCAACTTATAAAACCACGGATTCTTATTCCCACCATTAAGCTAATGTTAGAATCCCTGGAAGTGAGACTGAAAAGCCTTAACTTTTAAAAAGATCCCCTGGTGACCTTCCAAGTTTGATAAAAATAAGACTAAATGACATTCATAGCTCCTTCCAAAGTCTGAATTCTTATGGTATCCTGATTTTGGAATTTTTCTGCCCAGATTGAAATCAATGTAAAGAAAACAGGCAAAAAAAAAAAAAAAAAAAAAAAAGAAAAGAAAGAAAACAGGCAAAAATATGGAGAGAAAATTTAAATGACTGAACAAGTGAAAATTTCAAGATTAAAATTGTAATTATTTTCTTATATTTTCAGTCACATGCATTTCTACATGTCATTAGTATACCAAAGTAATATTCTTTTCAGATAAAATAAACTTTATGTCAAAAGAGCACTTTAAAATTCAACCATGATACGTGTTGTACATTTTTGTGTGCACGTTATACTTTAACCAAAAGTTAATATTTTTTAAAGTTATAGAACTCTGATTCTGGTCATATTGAAGCTATTGATACGTTTTAGCTGTATTACAAAAGTAATTTGTTTTGTGTCATTTACAGAAAGGTATTTTTCTTTAAGCAAGTAACAGAATAATTTCTTTTGTGCATCTTATAGTCAGTCATTTGTTCATATTAACTCTATCAAGGGTAGTAAAAGTTACAATGCAATAAAACATATATATCCTCATTCTCTTTCTCTATGTGCTCTTTCATATTTATCATTCATATATATATGTGTGTGTGTGTATATATATATGATGCTCTTTGCTTAAGTATACATCATAAAGGGTTTCAGTAGGTATTCTAACATAAATAATAATAAGCTAATCATTAACAGAATATTTCTTTCCACATACCCTTCCAGTCATTTAACACTAGCAGCCATTCTGTCTGTCTGTTGAATCAGTCTTGTCTTTCAATCTCATGGAATGTGAGGTGCATTGGATAGCACAGTGCAAATACAATGCAAGCTAATGACAGACTCCAGTTGCCAATTCTGAAGAAGAGGCAGGATTTCTTGAAGTCATTGAAAGTGATGTTGGAGAAGGAGTAAAGATAAGGAGGCTCTGACAGAGTGAGACGGTAAACAAATGAAGAAGGCATAACCAAGGTTGATAGGCATCTCCAAAGAGAATGATTTGAATTCAAAGGAGTAAGAGGAGCCTTGGAGAAAACTGACGTCCTTGAATGTGATGGCATACATGCAAAGTATTTCTTGTCTTCTAGGATGTGATGTTTAGTTTATACCCCATGTGTCTGTTTTGCCAAGAGACACTAAAAAGTGGGTATGAGTATATCAATAGAAGAAGAATAAATGACAGTGGTGAATGGATTTCTCTTTTGCTTTCTTTTCCTAGGTAAAAACAGTGCTTCTGAGAGTTAATAGGAAATCCCAGATTCTCTAGTTGACTTTGATATAAAGCTGTTCAAACAGAGGTCCAGGGTTGCTTCTTCAAAGGTCCTCCTGTTAGAATAGTTGTTAGATACTCAAATATGTTAGAGTTCTGGATATTTGACATACCTTGGCTTTTTAAAATGCCTTTATTGAGGTATGATTGATATGTAAAAAGCTTACATGGGCAGCCCTGGTGGCCCAGCAGTTTAGCCCCGCCTTCAGCCCAGGGCATGATCCTGGAGACCTGGGATCTAGTCCCACATGGGGCTCCCTGCATGGAGCCTGCTTTTCCCTCTGCCTGTGTCTCTGCCTCTCTCTCTCTCTCTCTCTCTCTGTGCGTCTGTCATGAATAAATAAACAAAATAAAAAAAAAAGCTTACATATTTAATGTGTACAACTCCGTGAGTTTGGGGATAAATATACAGCATGAAACTGTTCCCTCCATTAAGGCCATAAACATATTCGTGACCTCCTTAAGTATTATTGTTACTGCTATTTTTGCATTTGTGTGTGTGTGTATGTGTGTGTCTGCATTAAGAACTCTTAACATAAGATCTACCCTGTTGGCAAATTTTAAATATACAATACAGTACTGTTAGCTCTAAGCACTTTGCTCTATAGTAGTCTCCAAAATCTTGCATAACTAAAACTTTGTACCCTTTGACAATCACCTCCCCATTTTCCCTACTTTCCCTGGCCCCTTGTGATATAGTCTCTTCTTCTGTGAGTCTATTTCAGATTCCACATATAAATGAGATCATATAGTATTTATCTACTTTTCCATGACTGGCTTATTTCACTTAGCATATCTTCCAGGTTCATTCATGTTGTCACAAATGGCAAGATTTCTTTCTTTTTTAACACTGAAAAATATTATCTTTGAGATCCTGATTTCATTTCTTTTGGATAAGTACCTAGAAATGGGATTGCTGGATCATATGATAGTTCTATTTTTAATTTTTCAAGGATCCTCCATATAAATTGGCTGTACCAATTTACATTCCTTCCGATAGTGTGCCAGGGTTCCCTTTTTTCCACATTTTCCCTAATACTTTGGGTTTTTGTTGTTTAGCAATAGTCATTCTAACAGGATGAGGTGCTATCTCACTGTGGTTTTGGTTTGCATTTCTCTGATGATTAGCGAGGTTCAGCACCGTTTTATATAACTATTGGTCGTTTGTATGTATGTCTTTGTTGAAATGTTTGTTTAGATCCTTTGCACATTTTTCAATTGATACATTGTTCTGTTTTGCTTTGTTTTGTTTTTAAGCTGCCTTCATTTCTGACTCTCACTAGTTTTGGCTGCCTAAAGCACCAGTGATGCCTTACCAAAATGTACAGTTGATTAAAAATCACACAATTACAATGTAGACTTAGTGGGAGAGACTGGGTACCACTGGAGTCTTTCCTGGGGTGATGTGACCCAAACTAGAATCCCTAGTTGAAGATATTGACAGAACTTCATATCATAATCATAGTTTATGGTTACTAGAACTGCATCCGCTCTAGACAAGAGCTAATGCAAATTGTCTTCAGTTTAGGTGAGGACTTTGGAAGAAGAATCATTTTTCCCTATTTAATCCTTAGCATCTGTCACTGCTCTTGGCTGTCTTTTTATTTGATCATAATCTTGTATCTACTTTGAACCAGTACTGAAAATTGTGTTTGGATCAAGTGGGATCTCTAGGAAAAAGGTAGAGAGATATTTAAGGCTCTGAAATATTCATATATATTCAGGATGCATAAGGATACCAAAAACACATGGCTTAGAAAGTGAATACTGCTTGATTTTGCCAAACTATGGTGAAATGTTTAGCATAAATTTGATAGTTTGTCTTTTCTAGTTGGCTTTGAATTGACAGCAGACCAGAAAGCGACTTTATGTCAGTCTCTGGAAAGGATTTCAAACTTTAGAAATCAGTTTGTGTGATTAAGAGGAAAAACATTAAATGTCGAGATCAGGAATAAGAGAGGGGACATCATTCAGAGCCTGCAGACAGTAAAAAGATAAAAAGGGAATATTATGAACAACTTTAAGTCTATGAATTTGACAGTTAGATATTATGGGTAGATTGTGTGTAAGGATTCTGTACCCATTCAGATTTGTTTGTGTATGGTGGCAATGGGTTCCCAAACCAAGCCATTCTGCAGCATCAGCTGGGCATCTTATAGTTCAACTCAATTCTGACACTGTCTGCCTGGAGACCACATCATAGCATCAGGTCCCACAGATTAAAAGCTCATTCCTGTAGGACTGCCCCCTCATCCTAGCCACTCATTTCGAGTCCAGGTTTGTTGTCTGACCCACCAGCTATAGATGGCTGTAGATCTGAGGTTCCAACATCCCCCTTCTTGGGTTCGATTACTTTGGTAGAGTGACTCAAAGAACTCAGAGAAACACTGACTAGATCACTGATTTATTACAAAAGAATATAACCCAGGAACAGCCACATGGGAGAGATGCATGGGACAAGGTACGGGGAAAGGTGTAGAGCTTCCATGCCCTCTCCAAGCACACTACTCTCCCCAAATCCTCACGTATTCACCAACCTGGAAGCTTTTGAACCCTATCCTTTTGGATTTTTATGGAGGCTGCATTACATATGCATAATTGATTAAATTATTAGCAATTGGTGAGTGATTCATACGCCAGCCCTTCTCTCCTCCCCTAAGGTCAGAGGGGTGGGCCTGAAAGTTCCAACTCTCTAATCACAGGTTTGGTTCTTTTGGCAACCAGCCCCTATCTTTAGGTGCAGTCCAAAAGTCACCGCATTAACACAACAAAAGACACCTTTGTTGCTCTTACCACTTTGGAAATTCCAAGGGTTTTAGGTGCTCTGTGCTGGGAATGGAGATGAAGACCAAATATGTATTTCTTAGTATAAATCACAATATTATACCTTGAGAGATTCAAATTCCCAAAACACCCCAGGAGAAATTAAAAAAAAAATCTGACTAGTCCTAAATCTGTTGAAGAAATTGATTTGTAGTTAAAAACCTACCCACAAAGAAGACTCCAGATCCTGATGGCTGCATTAACATATTCTATATGTTAGAATGTTTAAGGAAGAAATGAGTCCAATTCTATTCAAACTCAAAAAATGAGGTGGAGGGAATATTTCCCATCTCCTGTTTATGAGGCCAGTATAGGCCTGGTAATTATTAGACAAGACCACTATAAGGAAAGGAATTCAAACCACTAACCTTCATGGTTGTAGATAGAAAAATTCTTAACAATATGTTAGCAAGTTAAATCTAGGATAATAATGTCATGATTAAGTTGGAGTTATCGCAGAAATGAAAGATTGTCATTTTAACGTATTAATAATTAACATATTTAATAGCTTAACAAGAAACAATAAAGGAGAAAATTCATATGATCATCTCTCAGTAGATGCAGAAAAAGCATTTGACAAAATTTAACACTCATTCATGATAAAATCTCTCAGAAAACTGGGAATATAAAGAAATTTACCCCATTTGATAACAGAAACCTGCAGGTATCGTACTTGGAGAAATGTTGAATACTTTACTACTAATATCAGGAACAGAGTAAGGATGTCTGCTCTCAGTACTTCTTTTTTTTTTTTTTTTTAAAGATTTTATTTATTTATTCCTGAGACACACACACACACACACACACACACACACACACACACACAGAGGCAGAGACACAGGCAGAGGGAGAAGCAAGCTCCATGCAGGGAGCCTGACATGGGACTCGATCCCGGGTCTCCAGGATCATGCCCTGGACTGAAGGTGGCGCTAAACCGCTGAGCCACTGGGCTGCCCTGCTCTCAGTACTTCTGTTTGACAATATTGTGGAGTCCCTACTTAATGTAATAAATCATGAAAAGGAAATAAAAGGAAGGAAGGAAAAAGAGAATGAAGAAGTAAAACTTTTTATTTGCAGATGTGATTGTGCACAGAGAACATTGTAAGGGATCTACCAAAAACACTTTCTAGACCTAGTAAGTAGATTTTGCAAGGTCATAAGATACAGGAATACAAAGCTACTGTACAAAAATCAGTGTATTTCTATATATGAAACAACTGAGAAATGAAACAAAAATAATAGCCTTATTATTTTAATATCTTAAAGACAACCTAAATAAACAGATATAATACCATGTTTCTGGATTGGAAGACTCAGTATTATTAAGATGTGACTTAGCCACAAATTGCTGTATAAATCCAGTTCACTGCCACGTAAAATTCCAGCAAGGTTTAACAAATTTTTTATTAGAAATAAACAAGTTAATTCTAAAATTTATTTGGAAATGCAAAGGACGCAGAGTAACCAAACAACTTTGAAAAAAAGAATTAGTTTTATATTATTTATATTGTTATTTTATAATACTTAAAGTTACAAAAATCGTTAGTATAGAATTGCTTTAGTGATAGATATATATAACAATGAAAGGCAGTGGAGAATTGGGAGACCCATGCATACATGATTATTAGTATTCAGTGAGATGATTTGAGTGGTGCTGGAACACGTAGATATCCATATAGACAAAATGAACCTTTATCTTTACCTTACATCATGGAAAAAAGTTAACGCCAAATAGATCACTGACATACATGTAAAAGCTAGACAATAAAACTTCTAGTCAAGAACAAAATATGTGTGACTTTGGGGGTAGACAAAGAGTTCTGTGAAAGGACACAAAAGCACCAACCAGAAAAGAAAACAACACGATAAATTGTATTTCATCAAAATGAAAACTTGTGCTCTTTGTAAAACACCATTAAGAAAATGAAAAGTAAAGCCACTGATGGGGAGAAAATATTTGTATTATGTGTATTTGATCAAGGACCTGCTTCCAGACAACCCAATTTTTAAAATGGGAAAAAGCAGAACTGCCTAAAAGAAGGTACATGAATTGTGTATCAGCACATGAAAAGATGTTCAATAGCATCATGATGGGGGGGGGAGAATGCAAATTAAAACCGCAAAGAACTACCACTGTACTCCACTAGAATAGCTAAATTTAAGAAGAATAAAAATATTAAGGGTTATTGGGTATGTAGGATAATTGAACTCAAACATTGCTGAGAGGCATGCAAAATTACATAACCACTTAGAAAAATATTTTGACGATTTTCATTAAGTGAAGCATACATTTATCACGTGGACTACTCCTAGGTACTTACTCAAGGGAACTGAAAACAGTGTCCACAAAAGGACTCATACATGAATGTTCATAACAGCTTTATTCATAGTATTTCCAAATTTGAAACAGTCCCAAATCCATCAACAGACAACTGTGGTATATCCATGTAATAGTATACTACTCAGAAATTTAAAAAGAACAAACTGTTGGGATCCCTGGGTGGTGCAGTGGTTTAGCGCCTGCCTTTGGCCCAGGGCACGATCCTGGAGACCCAGGATCGAGTCCCACGTCAGGCTCCTGGTGCATGGAGCCTGCTTTCCCTCTGCCTCTCTCTCTCTCTGTGTGTGTGACTATCATAAATAAATAAAAATTAAAAAAAAAAAAAGAACAAACTGTTGATACGGTTAGCACCATGAATGAATCTCAAAATGCTGAGGAAAAAAAAGAAGCCAGACTTGGAAGAGTGCATGATTCTACTTATATAAAATTTCAGAACTTAGTCAACTAAGCTATAGTGAGAGAGAGCAGCAGATCAGTGGTTGTCTGAAGTTGGGAGGGCTTTGATTGCAGAGAAGCATGAAGGGAGTTGGAGAGATGAAAATGTTGGTTGTACGGTGGCTGTGTGGTTCTATGGATGTGTACAGTGGACAGAATTCACTGCAGCATACATTTTAAAGGGGGACACACTTTCTTCTGTATAAATTAAATTGCACTAAAATTTATTTTTTAAAAAAACCAGTTTGATAACACTAGATTTTGGTGAGGATGTAGAGCATCTGATACATTGCTGATGGGAGTGTAAAATGGTACAATATTTAAAAAAACCATTTGGCAGTTTCTTATAAAGTTCACCATATACCTACTTTATGATCTGCCATTTTCATTCCTACATAATTACCCCCAAGGGAAATAAAACACATGTTCACACAGAAGACTTGTTCAGGAATGTTCGTAACAGCTTTATTCATGATGGCTGCAAACCAGAAACAACTCAATGTGTATTAATAGGAAAGTAGCTAGATTTTCATTTATTCCTACTGTGGAATACTTTTTGGCAATAAAAAACAGTAGACTATGTACACATGCAGCAAGATGGATGAATATTGCCTGTGGAGGTAAGGAGACTTTCAGAATGACTAGAGGACACACAGGAAACTTCCTGGGGGTAATGGAAATGTTCTGTCTCATGAGGTTAGGGTGAATTACTTAGATACATGCATTTGTAGCATGTTATGAGCTGTATACTTAAGAGCTGGTGCTTTGTAAGAGTTAAACATTCTGTGTAAATATTTATGCCTCAATTAAAATAGGTGAAAATGCAATTAAAAATACAAAACACGGTTCATATGAGCAGCACATATACTAAAATTGGAACAATACAGAGAAGATTAGCATGGCCCCTGCACAAAGATGACACATATATTTGTGAAGTGGTCCATAATTTTTTTTAATGCAAAACAGGGAAAAAAACCTAAATATAATGAGAAGTTAATGGGCAAAACTAAAACTACCAGCTAAGACATTAAATACCTCACCCACTACTGGAATATTAGTTTTGTCTTCCCTTACTCTGAAATCCTCTCTCTCTCTCTCTCTCTATATATATATATATATATTTAAAGATTTTATGTATTTATTTGAGAGAGAGCAATGCATGAGTGTGGGGGAGCGGGAGCAGAGAGAGAGAGGGGAAGCAGACTCTCTGCTAAGCAGGGAGTTCACTTGGGCCTCCATCTCAGGACACTGGGATCATGACCTGAGCCAAAAGCAGACGTTTAACCCATGGAGCCACCCAGGCAGCAGCCCCCCTCCAACTATATTTTTTTAAAAAGAAGGAAATCAAAATAATTTTAGCTTCTGTGATTTCTAAGATCTAATTTCAAAGTTTTTTTTCAAGAATAGTCAGGGAGAGAGTTGCTGTACCTTTCAGAAAGTTGACTTCTTAAAACTTTATAGCTCTAATACCGTATGTTACATCATATCGTTGGACTTATCTTATTCTCCTAAATAGTTTGGCAACATTCTTTTCTTTTCTAAAGATTTTATTTATTTATTCCTGAGAGACAGAGAGGGAGAGAGGGAGAGAAACAGAGGCACAGGCAGAGGGAGAAGCAGGCTCCATGCAAGGAGCCCAACATGGGACTCAATCTCGGATCTCCAGGATCATGCTTGGGCTGAAGGCGGTGCTAAACCACTGAGCCACCCTGGCTGCCCTTTTGCAACATTCTTAAGTTTTGTTTTTCAATAGAGAAAATTTTTCAAATTTTTTCCCCTTAATTATAGCTAACATTGAAAACTTCTAAGTAATTGAATATGAAAATTGAAAAATTACATATTCTGTAGATTTTAAATTACAAACTATTGATATATCTTGGATTTAATGAAACTGGCATGCAACGTTTAGGCAATTTAATTTTATCTAAACCTTTAATTTTTTTGGAAGCCTACCTAAATAAGTAAACTCTGAATACAGTTTGTATATATTAAAAAAAGTAGGGACGCCTGGGTGGCTCAGCGGTTAAGTGTCTGCCTTTGGCTCAGGGCGTGATCCCAGTCCTGGGATTGAGTCTTATGTTGGGCTCTGCGCGAGGAGCCTACTTCTCCCGCTGTCTATGGCTCTGCCTCTCTCTCTGTGTCTCCCATGAATAAATAAATAAAATCTTAAAAAGAAAAATAAAAGTAGTTGATTTGTTTGCTTATGAAAGTATTATACAAATTACTATAGTATAGATTCTTATGTAGGTAAAAACCTGTGTTGTACTGTTTCCCTTAGCTATGACAGGTAATTATATTTTTTATTTCAGAAATTCTTGATTAACTTTTTTTATCGTGGTAAAATACATATACAATTTACCATTTTAGCCATTTTTACATGTATAATTAAGTGCATTAAGTACATTCACAGTGTTGTGTTATGATTATCACTATTTCCAGAACATTTTCATCATCCCAAACAAAAACATTGTGCTCATTGAGCTATAACTCCTCATTCCCCCTAACCCCAGTAGTGTCTATTCTGCTTTTAATATGAATTTGACTATTGTAGGTATCTCATAGAAGTGGAATCGTATAATATTTGTCCTGTTGTGTCTGGCCTATTTCACTTAGCTTGAAGTTTTCAAGGTTGACCTGGTATAGAACATGTCAGAACTCCATTCCTATTTATGGCTGAATAATATTCTTTTGTATGTGATACTATATTTTCTCATCCGTTCATCTGTTGTTGTACACTTGGGTTGTTTTCACCTTGACCGTAGTGAATAATGCTGCTATAATGTTGTATGCAAATTTCTGTTTGAGTCCCTGTTTTTAATTCTTTTGATTATATGTTCAGACATGGAATTGCTGGGTCATATGGTAATTCTATGTTTAACATTTTGAGAAACTGCCAAACTATTTTCCACAGTGGCTGACCATTTTATATTTCTATCAACCAGTGTATGAGCATTGCAGTTTCTCAACATCCTCACCAATACTTGTTATTTTCCATTAAAAAATTACTTTTTAAAAATGATAGCTAACCAGCATACGTATGAAGTGTTATCTCATTGTAGTTTTGGTTTGCATGTCCATAATGACTAATGATGAATATCTTTTCATGTGCTTGTTGGACATTTGTCTTGTTTGCAAAATGTCTATTCTAGGTTGTTGCCCATCTTTAAATTGGGTATGTTTTTTGTTGTTAACTTGTAAGAGTTCCTTATATATTCTTGATATTAATCCTTTATCAGATATATGATTTACAAATATTTTCCCCCATTTTGTATGTTTTATTTTCACTTTCTTGATAGTGTCCTTTAATGCATAAAATTTTAAATTTTTATGAAGCCCAATTTATCTTTCTCTTTTGTTGCCTTTGCTTTTGGCATCATAAGGAAGAAGTGATTGCCAAATCCAAGGTCTTGAAGATTTTCCACAATATGTGAAAACAATATGTGTTTTGTAGTTTTAGCTCTTAAATTTAGATATTTGATCCATTTTGGGCCAGCTTTTCTGTTTTTTTTTTTGGGGGGGGGCAGCTTTTCTATACAGTATACAGTAAAGGTATTATTTCATTCTTGTGGATATCCAGTTTTTTCTGCACCATTTATTTGAAAAACTATCCTTTCCCCATTGAATGGTCCTGGCACTGAATTGAAAATTAATTTACCATATATGTGAGAATTTATTTCTGGGCTCTGTAATATTTTCCATTGATCCATAGGTCTATATTATACCACAGTGTGCCAGTAGCACGCTGTTTTGATTACTGTAGTTTTGTAGTAAGTTTTCAAAGTGGGGAGTGTGAGTCTTCAAACTTTGTTATTATTGTTTTGTTGTTGTTGTTCCTTTTTTTTTTTGTTTTTTTACATTACTCAGTGCTCATCATGATAAGTGTACTGTTCAGTCTCTATCATCTATTTTACCCATATCCCACCCACTCCCCTCTGGTAACCATATGTTTGTTATCATAGTTAAGAATCTGTTTCTTGGTTTGTCTCTTTCACTTTCTTTTTCCTTTGTTCAATTTGTTTTGTTTCTTAAATTCCACGTATGAGTGAAGTCATGGGGTATTTGTCTTTCTTTGACTAATTTTGCTTAGAATTATACTCTCTATCTCTATCCATGTTGTTGCAAATGTCAAAATTTCATTCTTTTTTATGGCTGAATAATAGTCCATTGTGTGTGTGTGTGTGTGTGTGTGTGTATCTTCTTTACCCATTCATCTACTGATGGACACTTGGGCTGCTTCTGTAATTTGGCTAATGTAAATAATGCTGCTATAAACATAAGGGTGCATGTATCCCTTTGAATTAATGTTTTTGTATTTTTTTGGTAAATACCCAGTAGTGAAATTCTTGTATTGTAGGCAGTTCTACTTTTAACCTTATTTATTTATTTATTTACTTACTTACTTACTTATTTATTTATTAGGATCCCTGAGATAAAGAGTTAGATGCTCTACAGATTGAGCCAGCCAGGTGGCTGTTTTTTAACCTTTTGAGAAACCTCCATAATGTTTTGCACAATGGCTGCACCAGTTTGCATTCCTACGAACAGTGCATAAGGGTTCCTTCTCCTTCACATCCTTACCAACACTTGTTATTTCTTGTATTGTTGATTTTAGCCATTCTGACAGGTATGAGGTGATAGCTCATTGTACTTTTGATTTACATTTCCCTGATGATGAGTGATGTTGAGCATTTTTTTCATGTACCCGTTGACTATCTGTGTGTCTTCTTTGGAGAAATGTCTGTTCATGTCTTCTGCCCATTTTTAAATTGTATCATTTGATATTTGGAAGTTGAGTTATGTAAGTTCTTTATAGATTTTGGATACTAGCCCTTAATTGGATATGTGCTTTGCAGATATCTTCTCCCATTCAGTAGATTGCCTTTTAATTTTAATTTTGTTGATTATTTTCTTCACTGTGTAGAAGTTTTAAATTTTGATACAGTGATTTATCAAAATTTTGATCCAGTGATTTAAATTTGCTCTTTCTTTTTTTTAAAAGATTTTATTTATTTACTTGAGAGAGAGAGAGAGACAGAGAGAGTGAGCACAAGTTGGGGGAAGGGCAGAAGGAGAGGGAGAGAAAATCCAAAGCAGACTCTGCACTGAGCGTGGAGCCTGCGCTGGGGTTCCCTTCCACGACCACAGATTATGACCTAAGCTTAGACCAAAAATCAGACACTTAACTGACTGAGCCACCCAGGTACCCCTATTTTTGCATTTTTTTTCCTTGAGACATATCTAGAAAAATATTGCTATGGCCAATGTCAGAGAAATAACTACCTGTACTCCCTTCTGCGATATTTATGGTTTCCGGTCTCACATTTAGGCCTTTAATTCATTTTGAGTTTATTTTTGTGTATGGTGTAAGAACATGGTCCAGTTTATTCTTTTGCATGTAGCTGTCCAGTTTGCCCAGCACGCTTTGTTGAAGAGACTTTTTCCCATTGGATATTTTTCTATGGTAGTGTTTTTGCTTTTCTCCAGATAATATTAACAGGGAAAGTCAGGAAAAAGTGAATTTGTTTCTGTTAGATTAACTGTGTAAATCCCAAAGACTTTGTTTGCCAGATGATCTCAAACCTCTAGTTTGGAAAAGAGACTAGTTGGATTTTTTTGGTTTTAGAGCAAAAGTATAGACCATCAGAATAGATTCCTAATAGATGGAAATAAAAGAGTAATTAAGTCTTTGCAAAGGGTGATAACGGTTGTTAAAGATCTACATAATGTATACTTTTTTTTTGCCTAAAAATATATAAATCAGAGAAAAAGTTAATTAGTAGCCTTTTGATTTCTAGCATTAGATATTTATTTGTTTTGAGTGTCATAGTCTTTTTAATATTCTTTATTCCTATTGCACTTTAGGTATTTATACTCTTGACATTTACTAACCTTTTATTTAATCTTAATATACTTTTGGTAAGTTCTAGGTTCTAATATCTGTTTCCTGGAAACATACAGTAAGACAAAGTATATTTTAGATAATTTTTTAGGGTTTTTAGAGAGAACACTGAACCTTTATTAAGTACCTTAACATTTATCATTTACGTCATTTAATCCTGTCAGCCACCATATATCATATATAAAAAAAATGTTTTTCCAAAGAAAAAGTTCATTTAAAGCTGAATGACTGTGACAGGATTTAGAGTACACATTCTTCTTCCACATAATGTCTCCCTGTCCAACATCGAACATTTACTCAAAGCAAATGGCAGATCCATTGTCCCTTGAATATATGTAAAGTCTGAAGTGTTTTCATGTCTGTTCATGTTCATTTTGCCTGAAATGCCTTTCTCATGTCTTGTCATTTACGTAAATCCCACACTTCCTTCAAAATTTGGCTCAGATTTTACCTGTTTGTAAAGCTTTCTCTGACCCCAGTGACCCTAGGTAAAAAAGATGTTCCTCGTTCAAGGTCGATGGTCTTGCTTTCTGTGGTCTTCTTCCTCTGTTCTTTTTTTTTATTTTGGATCCCTGCTGTCTAGTTATCCTTATTTCCAGGGCTATTCGTGAAGAACTGTAATCTATTTTCTGAAATTCTTGGGTTTCTCAGAAATTAGAAGTCTTCAAATTTTAGAAATGTAAGATGATGCAGGTTCTGGGACATCACCCAGCTATCAGTAATTTCTGGTGAAAACGTATGAATATTTATCATCTGGGGAATAAATACAAGCTTAGAAGAGTTTTGCGTCAACTGAGGGCAGGGCAGGTTTTGCCATCAATGAGTCACAAAAAATGTTTGGACTTTGAGGGATGTTTGAATTTCGGAAGTGTCAATATGGGATTATACATACGTATTAACTAATGTTTTAGAAGTATAAACGGTATGTTGGGAAACAATGTTGTAATCATATGACTGTGATCTTTTTTTCCTTAATTCTTGCCCTTTATTTCTAGAAACGATCAGTTTCCTGATCACCTTTCCAAGGTGACCTATGTATGTGTGTGTGTATGTATTTATGTATTTATCTGCTTATCTATCTAGTGTTATTAGCTGGCACATGCCAACATATGTCAAAGGTTTCGATCCTTATAGCAGTTACCCCCTTTTTGACCAGTGGTAGGCTCTTCCAAGTTTTCAACCAAGTCCTTTAGACACAAGCCAGATTGTCTTTTGTCCTTATTGTCGAGTGTGGTTTTCTAGCTCATCTTTTATGTACATTTCCCGCCTAGGACCTAGAATCAGCCATTTCTCTAAGAAGTCCTGCTTCCTTTTCGTGGTGAATGATATTTCAAGCTCACATCTGGATGTTAGGGATGTGCCTTGCTACTGGGTTGCAGTTGTTCATTAACTTTTTTTTTTTAACTTTTTTTTATTTGGAAATAATTTTAGGTCATGGGAAAGTTGCAATATAGTACAGAGTTGCCTTATGTTCTTCACCCAAATTTCTGTAATGTACATCTTTTTTTTTTTTTTAAGATTTTATTTATTCATGAGAGATACACAGAGAAAGGCAGAGACATAGGCAGAGGGAGAGGCAGGCAGGGGAGCCCGATGTGGGACTTGAACCCAGGACCCAGGGATCACGACCTGAGCCAAAAGCAGATGCTCAACCACTGAGCCACCCAGGTGTCCCCTTTAATGTACATTTTAAGTAAACATGGGGCAATTATCAAAACCAGTAAATTAGTATTGTTACAATATTGTTACTGAATTATACACTGTGTTTAGTAATGATTTATAAAAGTTTGATTATAGGAATGATTTATAAAAGCTTGATTGTAGTTGGGCCTTGAGTCTCTGAATCTTATTTATTTGTTTATTTTGGGTCTATGCTACCGTACAGTGATTATTAACTAGTAAGGTATGTACTTACCAGGGAACTTTTAAACAACAGATGCCTAAAACCTTTCCTTCCCCTCTTCCAGAATTTTTCAGAATCTTAAGGTGGGGATAGAATAGATGGTAATGTAGGTATTTATGGATTTTGCTAGAATGCTATCTGCTTCCAGAGCTTAATGGAATCATTTGAGGAAGGAAGCAGTTTGTGTTTTTGCTCACAATTGGTGATAATGACCGATTGGTTCCCAGGATAAAAGTTATTCTATCTTAAAATGATTCACATTTGATGCTTCTAGTTCCAGAGATTCCTATTATACTTAGATTTTTCCTCCCACATTTTACCTCATTCAAAAAATATTTATTGAGTACTTTCTAAGTGCCAGACATGAAGGTACACCAGTGAAAAAATACAGACATGGTTTGGTCTCTGCCTTCGTGGATGTACATGGATAATGAGAAGTATAAACAATTGAACACATAATTTTAATAGGGTACGATGAATATTATTTTAGGAGAAGAACAGGGATTTATGAAAACAGAGAGGAGACAAACCTCACCTAGTGCAGGGATCAGAGAAAGTCTCCCGGGGAAGATTGTGCTGAGCCAAGTCAGGTAAGGACTTAGCTAGGTAAAAAGAAGAATCTTCTGACAGAAGGAACAGCCTTAGTCTCTGAATATGCCTAGTGGCTGCAGCTAGAGAGACTTTCTAGAATCTTACTGGAGAAAAAAGTACAAGACCAAGGAAGAAAAAAGTAGAGAAGTGAGCAGCAGCCTTTATTGAATCTTTTCAAAGCATTCAAGTTTTCACAAATACTAACTCTCATTTTTACTCATATTTCATCATCTAAGCTACATAATAACAGTAACACAAATAAAACCTACATAAAGAGCTTTGCAGAAATAAAATGGGCGTGTTAAGTGTGTGTCTCATTTGGTGGGAGCAGAAATAAGTGGCTAGAGACTGTCTTCCCAAACATAAGAAAGAGTTGAGCTTGCCATGGGCTCAGCCAGTGTTCATGCAACTGGAATTGAGAATTTTGGTTTGTCTGGCAGGTCATTTAGGCAGTGGTCAATTAAGCCAATGTCTACTATAATTATAGTTTGGGGAATAGATGAGCTCATTGGGAGAGATGAGAGGAGAGGGCCGAGGTCAGAGCCTTATGGAACACCACCAATTAAGGGAAAGCTAGAGGAAGGAAGGTGAGCTAAAGGTTTTGAGAAGAACAAGCATTCCAGGAGCCTTTGAATCTCATCTTCATGCTTAGACTCTGAGCAGTCTTGCAACTTTGTTTTTTTGTTTAGCCTGGCTTTTCCTAAACTTATGTTGCATTGAAAAACTTTTTTCATTTAACTGATTCATATTCCTATCCTATAGAACAAGTAGGAACATTTTTTTGGGAAACACCGCCTTAGGCAGAAAGGGGCAAGGAAGGGATTTAGGCAGGGTAGTCATCGGATTAGTTTGTAGTTTCAGAGATTCTTTTGGTAGTCCTCTGGAGGTGAGATTCCAGAAAGGAGTGAAACAGGGTGTTCCAGGAGGCCAGCTGGAGGCCCTTGGGGTAGCACAAGAGAAAGTTGATGGGTGCTGAATTGAGGCTGTGACAGTAGTAAGACCAGCAAAGGGACAGGTTTACTGTGCGTTTTCCCTGCAAAGACAAGATTTGGTGACAGATGTGAGAGGTAAGGAAGAGAGTTGAGGATGGCTGGTTTCTGTTTCGGTGACTAAGAGGCTGAATTGTGCTGTCATTATGCAGATGAGGGGCTCCCAAGCTGGTGGCTGGTGCGGGTTGTGAGGGGGAAGGTAATGAGTTTAGCTGGAATATGTGGTGTAAGGTATTGAGGTGAATGGGCTTGACTAGAGTTTAGACATGCAGATTTGAAGCTTAGGAGAAAGGGTGGGGCTGAAGACAGGTTTGGAAATAATTCATCATTATAAAATCATGGCCCTGGAGAATGACATCATCTAGGGACAGCATAAGAAATGAGAGCAAGAATTCTGATGTGGACAGGAAGGGAAGCCCATCTTAAGAATATTAATAATCATCACTTATCAGGTGTTTATTAGGTACTTTTTTAAAAAAAGATTTTATTTATTTGAGAGAGAGAAAGAAAGAGCACAAGCAGGGGAGAGGCAGAGGGAGAAGCAGACTCCCCACTGAGCAGGGAACCCTTTGCCATGCAGGCTTGATCCCAGTACTCCCAAGACTCTGAGTTCATGACCTGAGTCGAAATCAGAGCTTAACCTACTCAACCACCCAGGCGCCCCTGTTAGACACCCTTTTAAGCATGTTAAAGATGTTATTTTATTTCCTACTAAAGCCCCCATGAGGGTAGGTGTTATCTCCATTTTACAGATGAATGAGCTGAAGCTCCAAAGTTAAGGTCATCTCCTTGTAGGTAGCAGTTGAGAAGGTGAAGTCTGTCTTGGTACAGTCTAGGCTCTCTTTCAAGAGGGAATGGTCAGAGATGTAGGAAGAGAAGCACAAAAATGGTAAAAGGTGCCCGAGATGAGGGATCTTTAAAGAGATGGTAGCCATGTGAAATGTACTAAAAGATGAAGATAGGATTCAGGGATACCTTTCGGATAGGACACAGTCTGAGGGGCACAGATGCTGTCACAGCTTTGTGTTGGGAGCTGGTTTGTTGTGGGATGTGGCCAACACGGTTGATGTATTGTACCACCTTCCCAAGTTGTGTTTTCATTAACTATATAAATACTAGCCTATGATCTCCAGAAAGGAGAGAGCCATCGTCTTTTAAAAAATCAGATGGTAATAAATATAGAATAAGGCTTTTGTGAAAAGTCTTCCCTCCATGATTTCATAATTTAAATGTACCAGTGTTTAGGAAGACAAGGTAGCTCTGCCAGTGAGTTATTGCTGCTTAGACAGGAAAGGGAGGGGAAGATCGTATTTGCAGCTCACATCACTGCAGAGCTCTGGTAACAGCACTACCCTGCTGACAGGAGCTGAGTCAGAGAAGCCATGCAGACGGTGCTATAGGCAGTCATGGCCCAGTTCAGGATATTCGACTGCATGATCAACCACAATTGGAGCCTACTGTGCAACCTGTACTGTGCATGGAGTGGTCAGGTTTGTTTCATATATATATATATGCATATATATTTTGCTTTTTAATTAAAAACTGCTATAATGTATAAACAAAAAAGTTGAAAATGCTGAATATAAAATCAGTGTCTTCCTATAACAGTGAAAAAGTAATCTTTCAGATTGTTACTTTTTGTTGAAATACTTAACATGGTGTATCATCTGAATTTCTCTTAAAAGAAGTAGGTTAACTCTTCAGTTGCGCAGATGAGACTTTGTAGAGCTTTAAGTGGTGGGGGAGGGGAAGTTAGAATGAATTACTTAAAAAATAAAACTAGGAAAAATTAAAGCAATAAAATTGTAAAAGTAAATGTTACATATTTTCAGAGGCGTTTCATATTGTGTTTATAGGAAGGTAGGCAAGATTTTGGAAGGAATTGCTTTTTAGCTAGTTTTTCATTTTTAGTGAAATATGGTTCTTGATTTCTTTCACTGTGGGATTAAATGAAAGTTCTTTTTTGAAGTTATTCTGTTCCTGGACAGGTTTTTAGAAAACAGTTGTTTTGCAGTAGAGAAACTTTGTTGAGTATATTTTTTATGATAATTGTCATATGCTTTTGAATTTACTTCCCTAAGAAGAAAAAACTCTTTTTTCTCCCTTCAACTTTCAGTCAGCATTGTTATTATTTATTAGGTGCAGTCTGCTTTTATAAGTCGTAAATAATATTGTATATATTCATCATAATGGCTTCTCTCACAAAATAGCTATGCAATGGCAGCTTTGCTTTAGTTATCAATGAATCTTTAAAAACCATGATTTAATTACCTTCATAGGGTTTATTAATCACTTTGTGGGTATTTGTTTTCCTTTTTAAAAAAATGTTCTTTAGTATTATTTGAAATTTAGAAGAAAAATTAAAATATTGAAAGTAGTAAATGATAAATGAAATGTAGCTCCCCCACCCCTAGTATAGCACCATTTCTCAGTTCTCCCAAAGCCATGGCATGAACAGAAGTTAATGAGACATGAATTTAGTTTCAAGTGGGACTTTTGGGTCTCCAGTACTTTACGTTATGTCCTATTGTCTCTATTCTGGAATGGTGAAAGGATATTTTTATGGTTCAGGGTATGCACAATAGACTAACAGATCAGAAATTAGAGATGGAAGAGGTCATTTAGTCTGTAGTTCTTCCAGCATAAGATTGATTCCTTGGTGCACTTTCTAGTTCTCTTCTAATGGATTTACATTACCGTAAAAATATGGATTTTGAATGGCTACTTAGAGAATAAAAGAAGATAGATACTGCAATTATCTTTGCATGTAAAATTCATAATATCAGGAACCGACCGAAGCTGAAACTTAAAAAAAAAAAAAATTCCTTAGTAACTGGTTTGCAGTTACTACTAAATGTATTAGTCTCATCACCAGAAAATTTCGTAGTTTGAGGTAGGACCTGGTCAAGACTTCGTTCTGGCTAATCCCAAAGGAATATTTGAGTTGGGATAATCTGAGGGTGAGGTGATCAAGTGAACCAGCCACAGAAAGTGCTTTTGGACCTGCGTTGGCTTGGGGTTCTGCAGGATTGCTGGTGCTGCTTTTGCTGTGGCTTACATCCAATGATAGGCCATTTAGTTGTTGGCATCAGTCAGAGGAGAATTTAGCATAAAGTAAAAATGGCATATGATCACGTCTCCTGGGGACTTTAGGCCACCACTTAAAATATTTGGTGGAAGTCACAAACTCAGTGCTTTGGGGGCAAGGTGGCAGGTTCCATAAAAGTGAAGAGAGTTGAAGAGAGTCAGGTGTGAGTTAACAGGGACTGGTGGAGACTGTGGCAAAGTGGAGAATCAGCTTCAGGAGATTGATGCCCTGTTGGGCCTCCTGTTATCAAATCATTTGGTTTTCAAGAGACATTTAAAATTAGCCTTTTTATGTGAATTCATCCTAATTTTTAAGTGTTGGTAACTCATTCAATAATACTCAACAGTATTTTTCAAAATACTGAGATCTAAGCAAAATACATCTATGGCCAAATGTGGCATTAGGCTTCTAGTGTATAACTTATGGTTTTTAGAAAGCTTTAGGACAGCAGTTGATTTTGAGTTTTACTATTGAAGCTAAGCAATGCCCAGGGATGCTGCTGGAAAGTTTGTGATATAGGTAGTGAAGTGTGGGAGAGAAATAAGGAGTAAAGGAAATGGCAGGGTGAGGAGCAAGGGAGGCAGACAGGAGGAGCAGACCACATGAGTGATATGATGGTAATGGGAGGGTGCCACAGTTGGCACAGGGCTCAGTTGGGGCTTTTTTTTTTTTTTTTGCATACTGCTGGAGAATTCTATTTTTATTAAATACTTCTGTATTGCTGTAGGGAGGCACTCTGGTGCTGTGGATAAGAGAGCAGATTTTTGTGCCCAAAAACTGGATTCAAGGCCTGGTGCTATCTCTGACTCTCTGATGGCCTTGGCATTGCTCACTCACCTCTTCTTTCTCATCTTCTGAGGATCTTCCTCATGGACTGTTGTGAAGATTTAAATCTGATGGCCTGGATCCAGCATTTAACACAGTGCCTGGCACCATGAGTGCTTAATAAAGCTTACTGTTATTATTAGTATATTCCAGGCTGATATATATATATATATAGAGAGAGAGAGAGAGGTGATATCATATGAGATCCATATTGGAAATAAAAAGATGGAAGTAAAGAGGTCCCATTAATTTAATTTTTTAAGTTATAAGCAAAATGCATGGTCACTTGTATTTGAGTAATTGAGCTGGGTAAATCCATTTTGATCAATCACTTTTCCAATTTTTACAACTCTTGTTAATATTTTGATATATACCCTTGCAGTTTCTTTCCTGCCCAGTGTTTTTTCTTCTGTGTGTGTATTTTATAAGTTGTAATCATAGTATGCACATATTATGACATCATTTTTAATGGCTGCATAATTTCTAGCTAGAGTCTCTCTAATATAATCATAATATTTAATATTTATTAAATTAAATGTATGTATAGTACATTATCATTATAATGTATTTGATATTTTATATATTACACTATCAATTTATTAAATCATTTAACTGTCACTGCACATTTAAATTGCTTCCAGTTTTTTGTGATTATAAATAAAATATGATTAATACTTTGTGATTAAAATTGTTTTCCTGTTCAGTATTGCTTGCATAGGATACCATTTCAGAAGTGAAATTACTGGGTCAGAGTGATAATACTTTTATTATTTATTTGCTTCTTTGTTTATTTTTTAGGGTGATAATACTTTTAAAGCATTCCTTTTCTAAAATATATTTCTATATTAAGAAAATCTTAGAGAGTAGAATGTTCTTAGATTTTGTGAGAGATGAGTGAATTTAAAAATTTTATAGGTTATAATACTGTCACCTTTAGGAAGAGCAGACCCTAGGTTTTTCTCTTTTTTTCTGCAGTGGTGTATGAAATTTCAAATGTCCTAATCAGTATTTAGAACTAAGGGCTAAATGTTGGGTAATAGTGGAGCTCAGTCATACAAAGATGTTAGGCATTAAGGTTTCACATATATGACATATCCAATAACCCAGTTCTTGTTTTCCCTTGAACCTGGTGACAACTGATATTGGCATGGGCCACATATCTAGCTAGGGAACTCTGAAGGAATACTGGGAAGTGCCAAGCACGGAAGATCCTGGCATCATCATTCTTTGTATATGCCTGTAAAGAATCTACAGTCTTTTTTTTAGCTCAGCAGCCAGTCTGATCCTGCTAAACACTGGAACATGTTACTCTACTCAGAGCCCTCCAAAGACTGGCCAAGTCAGTCAACATAAAAGCCAAGGGCCCAAAAAAAAAAAAAAAAAAAAAAAAAAGGCCAAGGGCCCTATGTGTTTGTCCCTGCATGCCCCATCATCTCCAAGGTCCTGTCCCTAACTCTGTCTTCTCTAACCACACTGGACTCCCTGCTATCTCAGTGCCAGGGCCTTTGCTTAATGTTCCCTCTTCTGAAATGCTTCACTCCCTGACCTCTGCATGACATGCCTTTTAACTTTCTTGAGGTTTTTATTCACATTCCCCTTCTCAAGGAAGTGTTCTGTTCAAATTCCTTGTAAAATGTTACAAAGGGAAAAAGTAACTGTACTGTTAAAGCAGATTTCTTTTTTTCTTTGAAAGAGGACTGTAAAATGATTGGAAACTTTAATTATCTAGTAGAAATAGTCATTCTGTGGAAGTTCATTTTAGGGAAGAAGAGCTAGAGGAAGCTTGTATTGGATTCCTTGAGTTGGAAACCAGGAGATAACCACACCGAGGAAGGACCCCGGTGTACATTTTTCATTTCTTCCTTGGAGAAACCAAATGGAAGACAGAAAGAGAGGCTACAGAGGACTTTATTTATTTATTTATTTATTTATTTATTTATTGCTTCCTCTTGAAGCTCCTTCCTCTTCTCCAGCTCCTCTCTTGGCTCCTTTTGTTAAGAAGCAGTTTGGTAGCCTGCAGATCACTTTGTTCCTTCCAGCTGTTAGAAGAAGTTGCTGCTTCTAACACCAGTTAAAGGATGCTTTAAATTGATAAGCTAGGAAATTGGGAATAAGCCTTTCGACACTTAAGGTACCTTAACTTCTTGCTACTCTTAGGTGTGATCCACAGACCACTAGTGTCTGCATCGTCCTGAAGTTTGTAGGAAATGCAGACTTTCAGGTCCCAGCCCAGACCTGTAAGATCAAAATTTGATTTTAACAAGATTCTCTGGAGATTTCTCCTGCACATTAAAGCTCTGCCTTAAATGATAGAGCTAAATGTGGTCTTGTTTTTAGAAATGCTTAATATAACTGTTTTCCTTTCAATATTACTTTACATTATGTCTTCCTTTAAAAATTAAGGGAAATGTAAAGTATTATGGTATTATCACTTACTAGCTTATTTGAATAATTATATTTATTAAAAAATGCATAAGTGGTTAATTGCTCCTTTGTTTTTTTAATTAGGGAGCCTGAAAATGAGGTCTCCTGGTTAAGGACCCCAAGGGTTTAGCTTTGCTAGGCAGAATAATGTAAATTGACTTTTTTCTTGGCTTGACCTCCAGGACAACCCTCTGTGCGGCTTTGTGGCATGCTTCTGAGTCATCTCTGTCCTCATTATGCTCACTGCTCACTTCCATACAAATGGCCTTGTATTGGAGATTGCCATGATGCTGTCAGTGGGAAGTAACACTGGAGAAATTTGTCGGTGGGGGGCCTGGTTAATGTGGGGTTAGCAGGACTGATTACGAGTGTAGGGATACAACTCACTGTGCCACGATGCACAGAGGGCTGACTTTGCACAGGTAGTGTATGCAGGTGAGATCAGGGAGGCTGGGAATATTGAAGGGATGAGGCCTCTTAGTCATTGTGAGGGGAAATCCAAGCAGATCACTGCTACGTTTCGGCAGTAACATAACGAATGACCTAAAGCTTCAGAACCTTAGCTGACAGAACTGTTGGTCGAAGGCACAGGAGAGGAAAAACATCTCTGTGCCGTATGACGGATCCATAACACCAAGCCCCTAAAATACTGAAAAATGTCAGAAGGAACTTTTACTTCAGTGTTTCATAAGGGAGCAGAATAATCAATGTTTAGTGGGTATTTACCGTGTGTCACTTTACATACTTAACCCCCTTTAAATCTTAGAACGACCCTGTTGAGATGATATGATTTTCATGCTCCCACTTTACAGGAAACAGATGAAATATGAGATGAGGCGAAGGGGAGGGAGGCTAGGTCACTTGCCCAGGGCCACACACAATTAAGCTGCAGAGCAGGATGCACCCCAGTTAGTCAGACTCTGGAACCCTTGCTCTTAACACCCACACCGTACCGCCTCTTTACTGTGGATATAATGTAGTATTCGTGCATCAGCTCTCAAAATTGGTAATTGGCAAGCTGTATTAAGAATGTAGAGTAAATGACAAAAATCATATATATATATATATATATTTTTTTTTTTTTTTTCAGTTGATGGCCGGTTTCAGGAGTAGTAGACAGAAGTGGACTGAAGAAAGACTAAGGAGCAGGGAGAGGAGAGGAAAGGGTTAGGAATGTCTGGAATGACAGATACACAGTACGGAGGTAGAGATAAAAGGCTGGAGAGAGCAGGGTAAGACAGGTAAGAAAACAGAAGAAGGGAGAACTAGGTTTTGCAATAACTACTGTGGCTGTGAGTTTTTGGTGCCTTCTATAGTGGGTTAGTCGATGAGTCACTCTTGGCTCTTCCCTTGTTTCCGATACTGAGCCTTTAGCATCGCTAATATGTAGGTACATGTATGAATATACTCTGAGTTGGTGACTGTGTTATATAAGCAATGTGATTATAAACCGAGCTGCCTGAGCAGAGCTTGATGTTGAAATAAAGTTTTAAAAAGTAGCATCATTAATGTCATGTAACAATATGTGTGATTGCTTGGGAGCTGAAAAGTGGTTCATTTGGAATCCAAAGCAGTTAGCTTAACTAGGTAGTTCAAGCCGACGGTTCACGTGGAGCCAGCTGCCTCTGGATCAGTAACTAGAGGGCTCAGCCGCAGACTCTGCTATGCCCATGCCTGGCCTAGATGTTCTGGCCTGGGAGCTCTGGTTGATGAGGCGACTCAGGTTTGAATTAATAAGAAAGACAAAATGGAACTCTGAAGCAGATTTGTAAAGGACAGACTAAATGGTGTGTGGATGAATGGAATGGTAGACTCCTCTGTTTTGGCTTTTTGATGATGGTTGGATTTGGTACAAGGAGGAAAGTACTGAAAATGCTAGCTTTTGAATCCCCATCTTTGGGGGGGAAACCATTTGCTTGAGAAGTTGGATGGTCCAGTGGAAAGAAGGAGCTTTGGATTACGAGTAGAAGCTCCTGCGTGTGCTTGGTGTGCTCCGCCACTGCTTGGTTGTGTGATTCTGAACAATTCTGCTAATTCTCCAGACTTTAGTGTTGTTATCTGTAAACTGATTAGATGATCCCAGGGCTCTTTCTTCCAGTTCTAACAAAAAGTGAGTTTTAGAAAAGCAGGATACGTCTTATATGCTACTATATATTTGAGGAATGAAATTTTAACTCCTGTGTCATGCCATGTTTATTCATGATTGAGGGGGAACATTGCTTATGTAGGGTACCATTCATAGTGGCTTTTAGCTTAGGTGATGAATGGGAAAGTCTATCATTTAATGCAAATTTACAGTAGGCGCATTGAAGTGTGTGGTACCTACTTTTCCCAAGGGTATCCAAACAGAAACAGATGTAGGAGCTGTAGAATTTCCTGGTTTTGTCTACAGAGTACCTTAGAATTTCATCCCCCTTGTCCCCCCTACCCCTTCCCGCCAAATGTAGTACATAATACTCTAAAACTCTTGGTTCCAGAATATAGTGTTCAATGTTTCAGCTTTTAAAAATGAGAATTATGGGGGGGGCGGGCACCTGGGTGGCTCAGCCAGTTAAGGATCTGACTGTTGATTTCGGCTCAGGTCATGATCTCAGAGATGTCAGATCGAGCCCTGTGTTGGGCTCCATGCTAAGCATGGAACCTGCTTAAGATTCTCTGTCCCTTTCTTCCTTGGCCTTTCCTCCTCCCCCTATTCTCTCTCTTTCTAAAAAAAATTTTTTTAAAATAGATAAAATGGGAGTTATAAAGCTGTATTCATAACGTGGAAAAAGCATACTTCCAACTGATGGGCTGTTTAGGGAGCACTGGAGAAAATGTGGCCTGAACAGGGAATAACAGGAGAGGGAGAAGGAAAGGTGAGGAGAGAGACAGAGAAAGGTAGGAAAACAGAAAGGGGTCTCTTCTTTCCACTTGTGGAAAGGCATCCTCCCCTTTATTTTCCCTGTTGTCCCACACCCCCCTTGCCCCTTACCCCTTTCCCCAGACCCCTTTTGCAGCAAGTTCCCTTCCCCCATCTTCCAGCACCTAACAGCTTCAGCTGTCCCACATCTGTGCTTTAATAAGGTCTGTCCCCCCTGGGACATCATTCCCCTCTTCTGCAGGGGCCAGTGTGAGCCAGTGACAGGTGGCTCCCAGGAACAACACGTTTTATCATCTGTCTCTGCAGATTTTGGGGGAGGACCCCTGGAGGCCATTCTGATTTTGATATTCAGTCCTGAATTTCTCCACCTTGACTCTAAAAGTTAAGTGCTGATTCCTGGGCTCTATTCTTCTGTGATCCTGTCATCCTCATTGCTCCTTAGGAAGCCCAGATGTAGACAGAAGATACTGCTGTCAGTATGGCCTGCATGGGACAGGAGCTGATCCACCTGCATCAGTACATTCTAAATTGCCTGGGTAAAGGCAGGGTCCTTGGGTCCTCCCAAGGAACATGGTTAGCTGGTTGGTTTTCCGGTCTGACCCATTAGACCCATCGAGCAGGCCTAGTTCTCCGGTCTTATATTCATCCCTTTTGTCACCATCAGCGGTTCTGGCATCTGTATTTCATTTAATATGGGATATCGTGCCTGCCAGGCTTCTTAGAGGCATCCCTATGATGTATCCGAACCTCTCCTGTCTTATTCCTTGCTTCAGTGTTAAATCCTGTGTCAAGTAAAATGCCTCGTTTTAACCATTATCCAGCTTTATATTCCATCATTGATCTAAACCCCTCACAACTACTCCCAGCTGTGCTCTCCCCATAACCATACATGTTGGCCTGTAGCTCCATTGACATATAATCCTTTCTCTTTTCTTTTCCTTTTTTTTTTTTTTTTTTTTTGAGTCTTGTTTTTAAGCCTTAATAGTGGGATCAGAGCAGCTTTAGTCTTGTGCTAATTTTGCCTGGCTGGTGATGAGGACTTGGGAGTATTTTACCTGGTGCCCATGATTTACAGGGTTTTCCCCACTCTCTCGGGAGGGAACCGGCACTCTTCCCATCCTGGTGTGAGCTGAGGGGATTGGTCCCTCCAGTTCTTTTCCTGGCTGGTTTCCTCATAGAGACTCATGAGTACTAAGCTGAAGGCTGGGTGCAGAGGACACAGCACTAGTTCCCGGCAAATGTTCAGGGCTCCCTCCCTGTGCCACTTACTTTGTCTTATTCCCTGCTATAAACACGGGCCACCGTGGCTTCTTCGAACTTAGGGAGGCCACCAGGTGTGCCATGGCTTTGACACTCTGTGGGCTATGTTAGGGCAGTAGTGCTCATTTTATTTCCTTTTTTTCCCCAGCAGTCATGGTCCTTTGTTATCTGATATCCAGTGTCTGGAAACCATTGTTTCATGTATGTTGTCTACATTTTTAGTTGTTTTAGGTAATAGAATGTGTTAGTTATCTACTGCGGGGAAACAGATTACATACAAAATCCAGTGACTTAGAACAACAACATTTATTATCTCTGTTTCTGCTGGTTAAAATTCCAGGCGTGGTTTCACCGGGTCCTCTGGCCCAGAGTGTCTCAGTGTCTTACGAGGCCACACTCAGGGTCAGCCAGCGCTGACATCATCTCAGAGCTTGCCTGGAGAAGGATCTGCTTCCAGGCTCACTCACGTGGTTGCTGGTGGGATTCAGTTTCTCATGAGCTGTGAGGGCCTCAGTTCTTTGCTGGCTGTTGGCTGGAGACTATCCGTGGTTTCTGGTCACATGGGCCTCTCCAGAGGGCAGCTCACAAGATGGCAGCCTATTTCATAAGAAGGAATAAGAGAGAAGAGCAAGAGAGACACAAAGTGTGGGGAACACAGAGGTCACAAGTCTTTTGTAATCTAATCTTGACATCCCATCACATTTGGTGAATTCCATTTATTAGAATTCACCAGGTCTAGCTGACACTCAAGCAGAGCGGATTATCTGTAGGCATGAACTCCAAAAGGTGGGGATCACTGTTCTTTTTCTTCTTTTGTTGGGATTGATTATAATCCATTTCAGAACTGGGAAGTATGTTAGGGATCCCCCCAAACCCCCTTGGTTTGATGATGTGCTCAGAGGACTTACAGGGTTCTGCATGTTGCAGTACTAAACTATGATTTCATAACAGCCAAGAACACAAAACAAAATCAGCAAAAGAAAAGGCATCCTGGGACAAAGCTCAGAGAAAACCATACAAGCTTCAGGAGTCTCATCCAGTGGAGTCACACACGATACACTTAATTCCTCCAGCATCAAAACGTGACACTATGTATGAAGTGTCTACCAGGGAAGCTCATTTGAGACAATGACCTGCCTGACGTGGACCAAAATTCCAGACTCCCAGAAGGAAAGCAGGTGTTCGGCATAAACCGTGTTGTCTGCACACACAGGTTACATACAGTAAGCCACTTTAATCGGTTACGGTATGGTGAGAGCCCCCATCTGGAATCCAAATACTCAGATGACAACCCAGGACCTACCTAGTAAGCAGGCCTCTCTTCAGGATGAAGTCCCAGGCCTGCTAGATTAACTCTTTTCTGCACAGGAGGGAATGGGAATTTATATTAAGCTTACCATAAATAATGCTAATCAGTCAAAATACTTTGCTAAATGGATGATTCTGGGCCTATGCCTAGTGGTGAAGGAGAAATGGTGCTTGCTTTTTAGGGCCTTGAAATTAAGGAGCTTAATTCAGACAGTAATCCTAATGTGTAGCCAGCTTAGAAAACAATGAAGTTTCACTGTTGCATTGACGTATATCTGTTGCTTCCACAAATATTTATTGAGTACCTGCTTTTTACCTGGCTTCTGTGATAGGTATTAGCTATAAAATCCTGAGCGTGTATGTCTGTATTCTTGGAGATTATAATCAAGTAGGGAAGACAGATTTAAACAAATAGACACAAAAATAAGTAATTAAAATATAAAATTTCCTTTATGGGAAAAGAAAACACTCATTTTCTATTCATTCAATAGTTTTTTATTTGTACCTGTACTGTTCTAGTGTGAGCAAAACAAAGTCCCTGCTCTTATGGACTTACATTTTAATGGTGGGGGGGGAGGGTGAAACAGAAAATCAGTCAATCATCAGTCAATCAAACAAACATGTTTCAGATTGTGATAAGTGCTGTGAGGAAAAATAAAGCAGAATGGAGTGATGGAGAGAGAGATAAGGTAGTTAAGAAAAGCACCTCCGAACAGAATAACTCCTCTGAATAGATAATGTGTAGATAGAATCCTGAAGGAATTAAGGAAGCAAGTCGTATAGTTATCAGCACTCAGGTAGAGGGAATTGCAAAGATAAAGCCTCTAAGATGGGAAAGAGCTTGGTATGTTTGAGACTTGTGTGGCAGGAACTGGTGAGGAGGGGGAGAGGAAGTAGGAATTAGGTCAGAGTCATATCCAGAAACAAGGTCATGGAGGGTCTATGAGCTTTGGATTTCCTTCCCAGTGTGATGGGAAGCCTATTCCAGGGTTTTTAGTGCAACAGTAACATAATCAGATTTATGTTTTCATAAACATGTAAACATTTTAAACAGATGCTTGCAATTACAGCATGCATTAATCATGAATACATAGCTTGATGAATTTTATAGAGTGAACACTTCTGTGGATCATTGACCAGATCAAGCTATAGCCTATCAGCTCCTCAGTAGCCTCTATTATGCCTCTTGGGGTCACTTTTCTCTCCTCTAAAGATAATCACCATGTTTTGGTTTGCCTGTTTCGAATTTCATGAATGCTATCATATTATGTGTACTCTTTTGTTTTGGCTTTTTTTTTACTTAGTGTTATTATTATTATTATTTGGTTTATATATATTTTTTAGAGAAGGAGAGAGTGTGGGTAGGTGGGTGGGGGGTAGGGATAGAAGGGGGAGGGGAAGAGGGAGAGGGAGAGAGAATCTTAAGGAGGCTCCACGCCCAGCCTGGAGCCCTGCATGGGCTCAATCTCACTAGCTGAGATCATTACTTGAGCCTAAATCAAGAATTGGATGCTTAACTGACTGAGCCACCAAGGCACCCCTACTCAGTATTATCTTTGAAGTTCATCTGTGTTGTTGCATTAGCTGTAAATTCGTAAAATTTTATTATTTATTTATTTATTTATTTATTTATTTATTTATTTATTTAAATTTTTGTTTATTTATGATAGTCACACAGAGAGAGAGAGAGAGAGGCAGAGACATAGGCAGACGGAGAAGCAGGCTCCATGCACCGGGAGCCCGACGTGGGATTTGATCCCGGGTCTCCAGGATCGTGCCCTGGGCCAAAGGCAGGCGCTAAACCGCTGTGCCACCCAGGATCCCTAAAATTTTATTTATAGTAGTTCATCATATGAGTCTACCACGATTTATTTATTCACTCATTTGATGGACATTTGGCTTCTTTCCAGTCTTTAGCCTTTACAAATAAATACTGCTATGAACATTTTGAACAGAGTTTTTTATATGTGTGGATTTCCGCTATATCTAGGAGTGAAGTTACTGGGACACAGGATACACATTTTATGGCCAAACCTTAACAGATACCATAAGCAGTTTTTCAAGTGATTGTGCCAATTTATACTCCCATCAGCAGTATCTGAAAATTCTTGTTACTCTACATCCTTGCTAATAATTGATTGTCAGTTAAAACAAAAATTTTTTTTAGAGATTTTGATGTATGTTTAGTAGTATCTCATGATTTAAACTTTCATTTGCCTAATGAAGTTGAGCATCTTTTCTTATTTACTATTTGGAGTCCATCTCTTGTGAAGTGTCTGTTCAGATCTTTTACCTTTGATTCACTAGCTCTAAGAACTTGTTACCTAATTTCTTTGAGTATACTGTTAAAAAAAATCCATAAGAATGGACTGTCATCCAATTTTCAGTTCTTTGAGTAGTCTCTATTTGAGTAACCAAAGCAAGTTATTATCAGTATCAGGCCTTCAATTTGTCAGAAGTCCTTAAGAACCACTTACTAAATATTGTGCTCATTGACACTATCTACTTGAATATAAAGGCTTTTAAAGATAGAAGATCCAGACACAGAGTGAATGGAAAATCAGTCTTCAAAAAATAGGACTAGTTTATAAGAAGGTAGACTCTTATTTCTTCCTTTGGAAATTACAGTTATTTAGTCAAAATTTGCATTAATTCTGCAACAAAAGCATCAGCATCATCAATAAAAATCTGGAAATTGATTTGGGAGATGGTCCAGGCAGCTAGTATTTAAGGAAACGCCCTGTGGCATCCATTGCAACCATAAACACCTGTGCTGTAACCAAAGCAAAGGAGTGTAAGGGAAGTAAAAAGCCCCTTTTTAAATATATAATTCCCGTTTGGTTTTTCAAGCTCATCTTATTTCTAACATAAATTTTTAGTAAAATTTATGATATGTTGGATTTGTATTTTTTATGAGTATTGTATGTATTTTATAATACTTTTAAGATTCTCTTTGTGTAATATGCAGCTGGTGTGTTTATGCCTATTTAAAAATTTTAACAGTTTGTATTTTTAAATGGTTCTAGAGGCTTTAAATTGTTAAATCTTTGCTTTTCTGATATACTGTTAAATCATTTCTGTGTTTAGCCAATTAAAGGGCTTTTTCTTTGTGAAAGTATTATCTATTAAAAATAATCCATTTTATAATGTAGTTTCCAGAAATATGTTATGTTGAAACCAGTTATATTTATAGGACATAAATTATGGAATGATTAAAATAATTTATTGCCTTCCAAATGCTTTATCCCAGAGTTCCTTTAATACTAAGCTCCACCAGTGCCTCTAAAGTGTGTATAAAATACTTAATATTTAATTATAACTTTTTATGAACAAAGTATAAAACAAGATCCTCTTGCATTTGGAATTTTTTTATGTATCTAAGTGTTTGAAATAAAAAAAAAACCACCATTGAGTTTGACCAAGAAATCGTGACGCATTTGAAAGGCATATGCAGACTGTACATCACTACATTAGAAATTGGATGGCAGCCCAGTTGCTCCATCTCTGAGCCCTGTCTTTCCCAGGGGATTCTGGATGCTGTTAGATCACATCATCTTGTTTGCCTTTGCTGGACCTGGCAACTCAAAGCTAGATGTCTCCACCTGATGTTATGGTACATCCCAGTCCTCAGATTGCTCTGAACCTGAAACAGTTTGGCCCTCTTTCCGGAAGCGACTTACTGTCTACTTACTCTTTAAGATCTGGGGTCTGTTTCCCTATGTGGTCGCTTCTGAGTTCCTGTGTATTTTAAGCTCTCCTTCTAGTTCCCAGGGATCTTGCTTTGCTTTCTACAACCATGTTTTAAGCTATTACTGTCAACCCTCATTTATAATCTCGTACACGAACTGTGTTCTGAACTCCAATGATGACATGTTCTTTTGTAATTCAGTCTTGAGCTGGAGACTCTCCGTATATTTTTTTTCCATATTATTTATATTAGAGGTCTTTAAGAATAGGATGTTATATGCAAAGATGTTTAGTCTCACTACTAATGAAAGAAACAAAAAGTTAAAACAAGAATCATTTTTCATCATAGCATCTTTGCAAAAATTAGAAGATGATTACCTGTTGTACACTAGAATATGGATACAGCTGGCTCAAATGTTGTCAGCGTGTTTGTGACTTTGTTCTCTGTTGTATAGATAGCACTTTGAAATTTTGTATGTAAAACTAAAAACAAAACTGAGGTAGCAAATCCATTCTTAAAATTTATCCTAAAAACTACTGGTGGTTTTTCACAGAGATTTTCTATAAAATAGTTATAATAGTAATAATACTAATACTAATAGCAATAGTAGAATAAGAAAGTTTAATGGTCCATATACATACCTAAAAGAGAAGAATGAACAAATAAATTGTGGTTTATTCATATGATGAAATACTATGCAGCCTTCAATGCACAGATAAATATATTAATATGAAAAGACATTCAAAACCTACTAAATAAAAATAAGTAGATTTGAAGGACATTTTTCTAAAGTGTGTATTTATATATATTTACAAAAAAAAAAGTCTGGAAGGAAATATATACACCAAAGTATTGACATCAATTTTCTCTGGAGGAGGAATGGTAGATTAGTTGAATTATTTTCTTTTTGCTTAGCTTTATTTTCTAATTTTCCTTTAGTGAACATAACATATAGTATGTGTTTAATAAACAAATTATGAAAGGAAAAAGAAAGATAGGTTATTATCCATTAGCTGTTATCCCAAATTGCTAAAACAGTCTATTAGTGTTGTAGTGTAGTGGAGAAGTTCCAGGATTAGAAGACTGGAAACTAGTCCAAACTATGGCTCTGTTTAGCTATGACACCATTGGCGAGTCTCTCTGGGCCTGTTTCTGTATTTATGAAATAAGTTAGTTGAACTAGATCTCTGATTTATAAGCTCCTTACAGACTATTGGAGTTTCTGTAGAACTAGTAGAATAGAGCAGGTTTCAGTACAAACTCTCCCTGCCCCTCTCCCCCAAACAGAGCAGTTCTGTATATTTGATGCTCTGTATCCTGAGCTTCTGTTTTAGGCTACCTTTCAACCAAATGTCAGGGAAAGAAAAAAGTACCCTATTTCTAAGATCCAGTAATTCTAAGTACTTTTTTATGCCTCTTCCTTTAAGCTTCACACCATCTTTCTATTCATTGGAGTACAGGTTCTTGGAGGACAGATCTTACCTTATGTATCAGGATATCCTTGCACTCCTGAAAGTATCAGACTATGATAGGCTGTATTCATTAAGAGCTAGTAAGGAAATGAATGCTTCATGTCTGATGCAATACTCTCTCCCTGACCTACTCTATCTACTTCAGTTTGGACCCTAATGAATAGTTTGGGTCACCTATAATTGTGTAACTTTTGGCAAGTTACTTAACCCCTCTGAGAATCAGTGTTCTCTTTTATGAAATGTTCTGAATGACCAAGTTGGATTATATTATCTCTATGTTTCAGTCTAGCTCCATAAAATTTAGTGAAATTATAGTCTGTATAGTTCAGTCTAATGAAATTGAGTCAACTACTAACATTGGTTGCCAATGTAATGTCATTATAATCCTAAATTAACTTAGATTTGGAAAATTCATTTGTATGTACATTTAACAAGATGAGTCCCTGACATTCTATCTAGATCGTTGTAGTGCTTCAAATAGTGAAATCATGTTTCACTAGAGTCATGTTTCACAAGAATCAGACACTTAACCAACTGTTTCTGTCTGACTGTCTATATCTATGTCTTCTCTACCCCTCAGAGGGGACTTCATTATTCATTGGTAGCTAAAATGAACTGAAATTTAAGGTTAAATTGGAGATTCCTGCTTGCCCAAAGGGTACGGATAGAATTGTTTTTAACCTAAAAATAAAATCTGTTCTCTGATTCAGAGTAAACAAGATTTTATTCATATCAGAAAATAAGTAGCTTCTGAAAATAACTCATGTTAATAAAGCTTCTTTATAAGAAAATATGTGTAAAAATAGGCTATCTATATTCGAGTTTTGTGTGTATTTCTCTATCTTTGTTTGATATGAAACAAAACTATTAACATTTACTGACTTGAGAAATATAGGGAAAAAAGTGAACGGGAGGACTTGCACACAAGATTTTAAAGTCATCATTTTATATTATTCTTGTTTTATGTAAACTCTATTCATTTAATTCATTTAAATTTAGTTTGTTTTTAGGGACACCTGGGTGGCTTAGTGGTTGAGCATCTGCCTTTGGCTCAGGTTGTGATCCCAAGTCCTGGGATTGAATCCTGCATCGGGCTTCCCGGGGAGCCTGCTTTTCCCTCTGCCTATGTCTCCACCTCTCTCTGTCTCTCATGAATAAATACATAAAATCTTTTTAAAAAATTAGTTCGTTTTTTATGTCTTACTTTCTGTCAGGTTTTTGTTGGGCACAAATGAGACGTGGACCGTCTCCTTAGGAAGCTGCTCCGATTAAAAAGACAATTGTATAAACAAGTAACTACAACATGGTAGGATATGTTCTGGAGTAAGGAAGCTCTGTAACGGCCTGGGAGACTGCTTCACAGTACTGGAGTACAGTGGCTGGGGAGTTCTGCTGCAAGGTACTTTGGCACTGACAAGGGAGTGGACCATTCAGCACAGATGGAATTTTCAGAATACAGCCTGTCAGCAAGGCACATGCTACGGTAAAGGCTGATGGGAAAATTTATTAGTGCTCGCAGGCATGTTCATTATAGAAAATCTATGAGTTGTATAAAAACAGTAGGAAACTGGCCCTAGATCCCAAAGATTGTGTGTGTTTAAAATAAATTTTATCATATTCTGACTTTTATATTTTACTGCTTTCCTAAGGATTGTATTTTGGGCATGCTATTCATTTCCTGTGCCATTAATAATTTTTCACAATTATGACTTCAGTAGCTATCATAATTTTACTTAGCTATTCCTTTCTTTATTTGTTATTTTTTAGCTATTTTTTTAGCTATTCCTTTCTGTCACTATTGTTGGACATTTAATTGCCAATTTGAGGTTATAATACCTTGAGTGAATATCTTATAAATATGAATTTTTGCCATTGTCTCTTATTATTATTTCTTTTTTTTGTCTCATTATTTTGCTAGTGATTAGGTTAAAAGGTATAAAATTTAAGTCTCAAAAAAAAATTTAAGTCTCTTGATAAATATTGCCAAGTGAGTTTGCAAAAAGGTTGTATATTCCCAGATAGAAGTGTGGAAACTTTCATTTGACTACATCTTCTAGGACACTGTAGAACCATGTTGTTGGTTGTTTTATTTTATTTTTTTATTTTATTTTATTATTTTATTTATTTTTTATTTTATTTTATTTTATTTTATTTTATTTTATTTTATTTTATTTTATTTTATTTTTATTGGTGGGGGCAGGCAGAGGGAGAGGGAGAGAGACTCTTTAGCAGTCTCCATGCCCAGCGTAGAGCCCAACCTGGGGCTCTGTCTCACCATCCTGAGAGCATGACCTGAGCTGAAATCAAGAATCAGACACTTAACCAACTGAGCCACCCAGGTGCCCCTGTTTTTTTTGTTTTGTTCTGTTTTTCTTTTTCTGATCAATTTTCATGTAGTATCTTTTATTCTGTGTCTTTCTCTATCTGGAGAGAATATTGTTAATAAAAGTCTTAACTAAACTTCATAACAGTAAAGAGTAATTCCCTTCAGAAGTCCTTAGTAGAAAAGTGTTTTGGAAATTCATTATCTTTCCTTTATAATTTGAAAACCTCATGAAATGAGAATTTAAGAACTGATTGACTTCATGTTTAAGAAGACAGTTCTAGCAGCATAGTACTATATTTGGAAGAGAGAGAGGTATGTTTCTTGCTCTAAATGATCAATTCTGTTATTGGATGTTTATGATTAGCAGATAATTTCTGGCAAGATAGCAGCAAATGAAGAATGTAACTAAAACTGTTTTCCTTCATTTTGGTAGATATGTTTAAAACGCAATAGATTATAAATTCTCAGTAGAGCCAGATAGGCTTTGGTGATGTGGGCAAAATGATGATCCTTGTATAAATGGTATTGAACTGTGAACATTGTGTGATATAATGTTCTTGTTTTATTGTTTGGATATATGCTAAATGTGATTGACCGCTACTGTATTCTTTTAAATATGCATTTAGTAAGTAATTTATTTCTTCCCAATCTTTGGCTCTCTCCTGCCTTTATGAAGTTCCATATTTATTAAAATACAGGAAAGTAAAGTGCAGCTAAGCAGAAATTTTAATACTGATTAATGTAGTATTCTATATGGTTTGTTAGAGAAGTACATAATTCTGTGCTCTTTTAGCTAAATAAAAATAATATTTAAGTTTATGTAAAGCATATTTAAATAATTTTGGCATCCCAGTTATCAGTCATTATTTGGCATAAATCTCTTCCTAGTATGCTCAGAAGGTGTCCAGCAGTCAAACTGATAAATTTCTGTGAAATATAATTTTTTCCTGGTATTTATATTAGAATTTTGATTTCTGTAAAATCTAAATTATCTAAGGCTTTATCTAAGGCTTGAGGGACACCTGGGTGACTCAGTAGGTTAAGCCTCAGATTCTTGATTTTGGTTCAGTCATGATGTCAGGGTTGTGAGATTGAGCCCTGCGTCATGCTCTGCGCTCAACAGGAAGTCTGCTTGAGAGTCTGTGTCCCTCTGCACATACCCCCTCCACCCCCACATGATCTTTCTGTCTCTCAAATAAATAAATGAATCTTTAAAAAAAAAGAAAGAAAATGATTGAAGTATATAGTAGATGATTCTTCTGTATGGATTTAAGTATGCCATGTAACATAAGGAGGAAAATTTATTAGATTAAATAAATACTTGAGTTAATTTACTGTGTACCTAGTTTTATTTGCTATTAATAAATGGGTGATGAACTTTTTAAAAACTGAAATATTTAGAAGTCATGAGTATTTTAAGGCTTAGCAAACATTCTTTATATGAAAAACATAGTCCCAGGTAAGTAATTCAAAATTTCACTGGAATATATAAGTATCAGATTGGGGTCTTTTACATTTTGGATAAAGAGCTGTTTTTTAGAGAAGAGGTCTCTACAGTTGGAGTTGTATGTTTTATGACTGTGGGAAAGTCACTTTACTTCTCTGAGCCTCATTTAAAAAAAATGTAAATATATTGCTCAAAGTTGTAGTAACAGTTAAATATGGTTTAACACATAGGTGAGACTCCGTAAATGCTCACATTTGAACATTTAGCATCATTTATTCTCATATTTAATTGTAGATAATATTTGAAGAATTTTGATATAATGATGTATTTATTTATTTATTTACTTGAGAGAGAGCAAACCTGTGGGCATGAATGGTGTTTGCAGGGGGGAGGGCACAGGGAGAGGGAGAAGCAGACTCCTCGCTGAGCAGAGCATCTGATGCAGGGTTCTGGGATCAAGATCTGAGCTGAAGGCAGACACTTAACTGACTGAGCCCCCCGAGCCCCCCAATGATGTATCTTGAAGTTGAAATATTTCCTCTATATAAAATGGAATTTAGGCTTTGAGCTGTTTAGAAAACAGCCCTGCAATGTGTGCAGTGTGTACAGAATACTTTATAAAAACATTTTTCATTTGTTGTTTTTTTCTCTAAAACCGAAGCCATAAATATTTTTTTTTTTTAATGAGAGATGAGTTTTAAGTATTTCCAAAGATAGTACCAAGGGAGCATGAGAGAAACTTTGAGGGGGCAATATTGAGCAAATCTGTGTGTTCAAAGGGAGATAGTCTCCTAAACCATATGTTCTTCTTGGTGAAGTAGGAGGATAGGGATATACTATGATGGTGTTTGCTTATGGCCATTGTCCAGACCAGATTTTTGAACTACACATTGAAATTTACTATATTAACAAGCCATCTTCAGGCATTAAATTATAAAGACATATCCCATACCAGATGAATATCAAAAGAAACCATCTAAACAGAATATAAACCAATGTAAATGCCTTAAAGAAAGCAGGTAAATCCTATGTAAATACTTTAAAGAAACTGTAGTTTAAAGGACATCATCCTTCCAACGAGGAGATGTTCGTAGATGCTTTTTTTTTTTTTTTTACTATGATAGCAAAATAACTAGAAAAAACTCTATTAGTCTTATTTCCATTTATAGGATAATGGATAAGTAAGATGTGCTATATTCACAATGGAATTTTCTACATCAGTGAAAATCAGTGAACCACATCAGAGTTTGGGTGGTGGTTCATCAGCCCTTTTCCTCCTCTTTCTGGCCAATAGCTTAGTCACATTCCCCACCCTCCCTTAATTAACATTAATGAATATGTTAAGTAACAGAATTAGAAAGTAATGTCAGGGACCGTTAAAGAAGAAAAAAATGGACACAGAAAATATGCCAGCTAGATTCAGTCATACCTGCTTCTGGAATCAGTCGTAAGGCGGAATTCCCTCAAATTATAAGGAAAGCTTTACAAATGCCAGGTGGCACATGAGAATTTTCATTCTAGATACTACTTTGAAAGTAATTTCTCTGTTTCAGCAAACAAACTCAGACTTTTCCCCCAGTTATCATGAAGACATTTTTATTAGTCACAAGGAGAACGGAGGGGGAGAATGAAACAAGTGTTGTCTAAATCCATCAGGACTACTGAAAAAACAACTCAGCGGATTTGCCCAGGAAATGAGTCTGAATGGGTCATTGGCTATGAAGGAAGTATATTCTGATTCTTACCATCTTGTCATTTTATGAGACTGATAATATTGTTACCAGGTTATATGTGTCATAAGAAAGTTAGGAATAACTTTTTGAGTCATGATAGTAGTTTAAACTATTAAACATTTCTAGAAATTTCACAACATTCTTTCCAATGTTTTTTAATTTATTTCAGATTTGAAACAGCTATCTTTTATGAGGGCAAAGTTATAAAATTGAGTAATTAAGAATTTGTGTCTTTGAAATGTTGGGATCTGAAAATCAGAGAGAAAGAGACAGAAGTGAGGAAAGTGCATTGCTAGGTAAAAAATTACATGAAAATCCAGAACTCTGAGTAAAAAGGAATCACATAAAAACAAATACTAGTTGATTCAAAATAATGGTAAGTGAAACCATTTAGGAACAGCAGCAGAAAGGACCAATATCAACAGTTGGCTTAGATAGAAAATACTATAGGAATGTCCAAGTAAATAATAAACTGAAAAATTAAGAGTTATATTTTTTAAATTGTCCAAGTGTTTAATTTGAAATACTTTAAAACTAAAGTCATCTAGATTTTTCCATTTCTTTGATCATCATCTTTTATCTCTGAAATATTAAAATATCTCCTGAAAATTAGAATTAGTTCTTGGAAAAACATATTTAGATACATCTAATATTCAACATCAGAGTAATTCCAATTGTTATCCTGGATTGTCAAAAAAAAAAAAAAAACTTTAGGAGGACTCTATAAACAGAAGCTGCAAGTGAAGGGCTGCCAACCATACTTAGCATATAAAAGTTGATTCAAGAGTCTTAGCTCAATTGGAATTTAAACAGACTCTTAAAAAAAAGCATTATGTTTCCACATATGTTGAAAATTTTTGCAGAGAAGCACCATATCAAGGAAGCCCAATATGTGAAGAATAATTCGTTATAAGGTTAACTCTCTGTGGCATTAGGATTATAGAGGAAGTGCTTTAAAAATAAACAATATGTAGGGATGCCTGGGTGACTTGCCCAGGTGGCTCACCTGGTTAAGCATCCAACTCTTGGTCTCCGCTCAGATCATGATCTCAGGGTTGTGAGCCTGAGCTCCCCTTTGGGCTCTGTGTTGTGCATGGAGCTTGCTTGGGAGTCTCTCTCTCTCCCTCTCCCTCTTTCCCTTCTCCTCCCACATGCTCTTGCTCTCTCTCTCTCTCTCAAAAATGAAAGCATGAATGAATGAGTGCAAGCTAAATGATTGTTGTGATTTCCTTTCTGCTTCTGACAGAGCAGAAAGAGCTCTGTCACTTATTAGCCCTTTGTTTTTGACAGATTACTCAACTACTGTGAGCCCATTTTTCCATCAGACTTACTGTGATGTATATAAAAATCTAGTAGAAAGTTTAATGTCTATTCAAGATTTTGTCTTGAATGTCTTTCCTTTCAGAAAAACTGTGTTTTATATGCCATTCTCCTGGGTATCTAGAAAGGGCTTTCATGATACATTTTTGAAATAAGTCATTATTCATTGGTAACCTCAGTGTTTTTTTTTTTTTAAGCAGTTAACTAGTGCTTAGTATGTGTGACATACTGTTTTAAACACTTGATAAACTTTGACTCATTAGATCTCACGAGAAGCTTATGAAGTAGGCACTGTAATTATCATCCTTACAGTAAAGATGAGGAACTGAGGCACAGGTATGTTGGGGGACTTGCCCAGGGCCCACATCTGGAGAATCAAGGACCCTGGGACTGGCTCCAGAGTCCCTGCTTGTACCCCCTGTGCAAGCCATCTCCCTCAGTAATGATAGAAAAACATCCAGCCAGATGACAGCTGTGATTATGAGAACACTTTCATGTATGTAAAAGGATGAAAAAAAGGACGCAGACATTCAAATCTTGTGTTTTCTTAGCAAGTGACAAATTAAAAAGGTGTTGCTTCAGTGTTAAAAAGTCTGGCCCCAGAATATATAAGGAAGAAAATCTTACTTTATGCAACCAGTACTACTGGGACGCCTGGGTGGCTCAGTGGTTGAGCAGATGCCTTTGGCTCAGGTCATGATCCCAGGGTCCTGGGATTGAGTCCTGAATCGGGCTCCTGGTAGGGGGCCTGCTTCTCCCTCTGCCTGTGTCTCTGCCTCTCTCTCTCTCTCTCTCTCTCTCTCTGTCTCGTGAATAAATAAATAAAATCTTTAAAAAAATAAAATAAATGGTACTACTAACATTGTCAGTGGTAAGATGAAATAAATCATTTTCAAAGAGATAGGAGGAGGTCTCATAATCTTAGGTGTAATAGAATCAATATTAGAATCTTTTAAGGTGAAACAATATGAATGCTTTTTTTATGGTTTATCATAAATGATTCTTGGAATGTACTAGGAAGCTATCTCCATTCTACTTAAACTACAAGTAGTTAAAAAGATAGCTGAGGGGTTATGTATTTGTTGTATGTGTAGGCATTCTTTCATTACTCTTGTTTACTTTCATGACAGTGCAGGATAACATTTAGACTTTGTACTTTTTACCTGAGTTTTTAAAAAATATCTTTATTGAAGTATGATTTACATACTATAAAATTCACCTACTACTGTAAGCATACATTTCAGTGGCTTGTACTGAATTTATACAGTTGTGAAATTTTGATCACAGTCTACTTTTAGAACATTTCCATTATCCTAAAAAGTTCTCTCATACCAGTTTGAATTCTCTTCTGTGAGGTTTTAATTTCCTTTATTCTTTTTTTTAATTTCCTTTATTCTTACATGATCATTTCCCCCTTATACCTTCTTTCACTCCTTTATTTTTTTTTAATTTTTTTTAATTTTTATTTATTTATGATAGTCACAGAGAGAGAGAGAGAGGCAGAGACACAGGCAGAGGGAGAAGCAGGCTCCATGCACCGGGAGCCTGATGTGGGATTCGATCCCGGGTCTCCAGGATCGCGCCCTGGGCCAAAGGCAGGCGCCAAACCGCTGCGCCACCCAGGGATCCCCTTTCACTCCTTTAGATTGCTTTGTCTAATTGTTATATCTGGATTTTATGGAGTTTGTTTTTGTCCTTTATTTTGGCTTCTTTTAACCTTGAGTTATTATTTATTCAATCAAGTGACCTTGTTATGAAGTCTTTCAAGGGGATCAAATGACAGTTCTTAATCCACAGGAATTTAACTGCTATTGTTCTAGTCACCTCTTTACTTCTTGGATTCTGATATCGTTAGTACATGAATTGGTGCTCATGGTGGGGAGGTGAGAAGTATGGTGAGGGGCATGTGTAAGGGGTCTTTGTAGTGGAGGGATCTGTAACTGCTGTGTCCTTCATTGTGTGCCTCTGCTTTGCCCTTATAAAATGCAACAGATCAAATGGCTCTGTGGCTCAGTAGAAGAAAGAGTGGAGAAGGCACGAATGTGTATTTCTTTTCATCTTCTCTTTCTATGTGGAAAGAAGTATAACCTTCCTTTCTGTCCTGTAGGGAAAAGATAGGAGGCTGGAGAGGATTCAGTGTGATGTTCTGGGAAGATGGAATAATAGAAACAACTGAGCTGTGTTGCATTCAGAAATCTTTAAAAGTTTGTAGGGATCAAAAAGGAAATTGCTTATTCTTCTTCATCCCATCCTCTTCATTTTTGTGAAGACCTTAGTAGAACAAGACATAGTAGGCTTATTTCAGAAACTTCCAAGCATGAAATCATAATATAAGAGGTTTATATATATATTCAAAGGAAAAGAAATGAAAACTTGAATGTATTTGGGAGCTGTGAGGCCAAGTCTTAATAATACACTCAAAATAAATTTTATACATCTATAATTTCTAAAGTGCTAAAGTCAGGGTTCTGCAGGAAAAGTGGAATATAAAAATGTAATAAATTAGATCAAAGAGCTACTGGGGAGAAGAATCTGTGCTGACTACAGAGTAAAAGAGATGAAAAATAATATGATAGAGGGGAGCTATTCTAGCTTCAGATTCAGGAAACCTTGATTTTAATTTTTGCCCCATACTAGCCAGCAGTAATCTTGGATAAATCACTTACCCATCTGGGTCTCAATTTCCCCATGTGTAACATGAAAGCATTTATTGATCTTGTTTATGTCTTGGAGAGTCTTTTGTTCTTCACAATTATATAATGAGATGGCAACACATGAAAAGATGTATATTATTAGCCACGAGGGAAATGCAAATTATGGTCACAGTACCTAGCACTGTGCACCTATAACAATGGCTAAAATAAAAAATAATGACAGTACCAAATGCTGTTGAGGAAGCAAAGAAACTAATCACTCATACATCTTGGAATGTAAAATCGCATATTCACTCTGGAAGACAGTTTGGGCAGTTTGTTACAAAATTAAACATGCAGTTACCTAATCACCCAACAGTTGCACTCTTGGATGTTTATCCCAGAGAAATGGAAATTATGTTCACACAAAACCTGTATATGAATGTTCAGAACCTATTTATACATAGTAGCTCCAAATCGGAAACAACAGAGATGTCCTTTAAAGTAACTGGGGTACATCTATACCATCGAGTACTACTCAGCAATGAAAGGGATGAGCTATTGACACATGCAACCACTTCACTGAATCTCCAGAGAATTATGCTGAGTGAAAAAAGGCATTCCTAAAAGTTTACTGACTATATTATTCCATGTATATAACATCCTTGAAATGACAAAATGATAGAAATACGGAAGAGTAGCGGTTGCCTAGGTCAGGGCCTGGGTGAGGGGTGAAGGGAGAGAGTGGATTGATTCTGAAAGGGCCACAGGAGAGATCCTGTGGTGATGGAATTCTTCTGTCTCTTGACTGGTGGTGAATATACAAACCTACACAAGTGATAAAACTGCATAGAACTGAACATAAACAGGATACAAGTAAAACTGCTCTGGATAAGTTGAATGGATGGTATCCATGTCATTACCCTGGTTGTGGTATATACTGTAGTTTTCCAGGATGTTACTGTTGAGGGAAATTGCATAAAGATTAAGAGATCCCTCTGTGTTATTTCCGACAAGCACATGTAAATGTGTAATTATCTCAAAATAAGAAGCTTAATTTGGAAAACAATAAATTATATATATTTTATTTACTCTTGTATCCTCACTGGGTGGAACAATGTTGGATACAGAGTAGGTACTCAATATTTATTTACTGAATAAATTGGGGGGAGGGGCTTGTGAATGTATAAACTGATTCTCTCATTTGAATCACAAAAGGAGGATCCAGTCACCGCTTAAATCTTAACCAAATTATTTGGGTAATTAAGCCCAGAAAAATAACCTTTATCCTTCAAACTTTACCTAATCATATGATGACTTTTGCAGTTATTGAGACTCTCCCATGTTTATGTTTGCTGTTACTCCCTCTTTCTATCAAAATCCCTAACTCCTAGAAGGGAGGATAAACTAAAATGCAATTATGATAAATTAGCTTCAAATGCACAGTCTCCACAGATGGCTTCAGTCTTGATTATGGTAGCTCTATGATAAATCTTGAAGTCTTGTACTGTAAATACACAAATTTTGTTCTTTTTCATATTTGTTTTGGCTATTTGGATACTTTTCATTTTAAAGTGAATTTTAGAAACAGCTTACTAACTTCTAAACAAAAATCCCCTGGGATTTTGACTGCGATTTCATTGAATTTTAGATCAATTTTGGGGGAGTTGACATTAGAGTATTATTGAATCTTCTGAACCATGAACATGGTATATCTCTCCATTTATTTAGATATTCTTTTAACCTCTCAGTAGTGTTTTGGAGTTTCAGTTAGTAGGCATTACAAATCTTTTGTCAGATTTTGTCAGCTAGAGAGGGCTACATGCTTCCATAATTCTGTTGTTATTTTAAAATTAAAGAATTTACAAAATGTGTGCCAATGGGGACAATAGTAGAGAAAATAGATGATGTGAAAGGGGGGCGAATTGCGGGAACCACATCTTTGTTAAGAGGGACATAGTACATAGGTTGGTGCCCTAGAAGAATAAGCCGTTGGAGCAGGATTGTAATAGGAAGGAAGGCGGAGAATGTGGGCCCAGCTGCAGGTGGTGGCTGGGTAGACGTGGCAAGTGACTAAGTTCTCAGCTTATGCCTCATGTTTTTACAGTATAATAGAAAGCAGGGTCATTAGCTATAAGTGAGGTTGGATGAGAAGGGTTGAAATAGTCATCCATCATGAGTGGGATGGAGAGAACTGTATTATTATTGACAGACAATATAAAAGGCTCCCTTGGGCATCCCTGGGTGGCGCAGCGGGTTAGCGCCTGCCTTTGGCCCAGGGCGCGATCCTGGAGACCCGGGATCGAATCCCACGTCGGGCTTCCGGTGCATGGAGCCTGCTTCTCCCTCTGCCTGTGTCTCTGCCTCTCTCTCTCTCACGTTTGACTGCATAGGTGCAGGCCCAGAGTAGGCAATGTTAATTATTTATCCAGCTGTAGGTTTTGTCAGGTAACTTTGAGGAAGTACAGAGAAAGGGAAAGGAGTTAATGAAGCTGGCTCATGATGGAAGTGAGAACATGGGGCTGTGAGGGACAGGGAAGAGGTGGGAGAGGTAGGCCCAGGTTGCAGTTTTAGAAGAGCTGTGGAATGAGAGGGAATGAAGAGTGAGATCTTTGCTTTGAGATTGCAGAGGGTTTTCAGTTATGAGCTGATGAAACCCAAGAGTGCAGTAGAGGAGATCTTGATCTCCTCTACTTGGTGGCCAGGATAATGGAAGGATCATCTATGTGAATACTGAATTTATGCTCAGAACTCGAAGGTCCTGCTTATTAGTTTCTAATTATCTTTTGTTCCTGTTGGACTCTCTGATACCAGTTTTAGAGTTCTTACTCAGTAAGAGTTTCATGTCTCTTCTTTCATAGTTTTTGTTTCATAGTGTCAGCTTCATTCCTTCTGTTGCATTTAAAATTTTTGACACTATATTTCTAATTTCCAAGAGCTCTTTCTCACTTCTGATTGACTTTCATAGCATTCCTTTCTAGAAAAAAAATTTAATTTTTGATGATCTGCATGATTTCTGGTAATACAAAGAAGATGGTTCTTTTTTCTCCCTTTAGATTTGTATCTCTGCTCAGATTATTAGATTTTTACATATTTTTTTTCTAAGTGAGGAAGTATATTGAGTCATCCAGTTAACTTTTAAATATCTTTTTATTTTAGATATCAAAAACTAAAGATGGAAAAGAACAAAGTGAAACTGTATCACCATCCGAAGATGAAACATTCTCCTGGCCAGGTCCCAAAACAGTCATGTTGAAAAGAACATCTCAAGGCTTTGGTTTCACATTAAGGCATTTTATTGTTTATCCCCCAGAGTCTGCAATTCAATTTTCATATAAGGTAAGAGAAATAATTAATTAAAGTAACTTGAGAAAAAAAAAAAAACACACAATGCCATTCCTATCTTTGTCTTGTCTTCCTTTCAACCCCCACCCCCCAAAACCCCATCTTCTGTATGAAAGCTCCATCCTTCTGACAAGGGGCACTGTTAATGAGATTATTATTGGCATGTTTTGGGAGAGGGTCGTGTGAATGGAGTTGAACCTTGCTGTGATTTCACTAGAGTTTATAAATAAGTATTCATATATGGATGTATTTTTTTATATTGTAGGATGAAGAAAATGGCAACAGAGGAGGTATGCTATAAAAATTTTAATTTTTCTCTGAATGTTTTTCTACAAGTCTTTATGTTAAGTAATATTAAATGAGATGGTACAGTTTTTGTAGTCCACATATATAATAAATCTTAGATGTGAGAGTTCTAGAAATCAAATAATCTTACTATCGACTTTAGAGTTTCATGGATTCCATTGTCTCATCATGATTTGAACATGCTATGACTTTATTGTTAATTATACATTAGTATTTATGTGGGGGGAACATATAAGATTCTAGGAACTTAATTCTGATATTTTTATTTAATTAGTTATATATTATTAATTCTTGTAGGTAAGAAATGCTGTGTGTTTTATCTAGTAGACTTATTGACTCAACTATTGAAAACTAGAGTATTTTGAGTCTTCTTGATGTTATTTAAGCATTATATGTAATGAGTTTAAAAAAGAGAATCAGGCTGGGGATAGGGATATTTCTTAGTAATGTCCACATATTTTTGTTTTAATTTCATGTGAACATGAGACCTAAAATTTACATACAATAAAATGTACTCATTTTAAAAACTTTTATTTCTAGATAATTTTAGACAAAATAGTTGCCAGAGTAGCACAGTTTCCATATGTCCTTCATCTGACTCCCCCCTAATGTTCAACAACTTACATAATCAGGGTACAGTGAACAAAGTTAAGAAATTAACATTGGTACGATGCTGCTGTCAAAACCACAGACTTTATTTGGGTTTTACCAGTCTTTCCTCTAGCGTCCTTTCTCTGTTGCAGGATTCTACATTGCATTCCCTTGTCACGTCCCTTCAGTCCCCTCTAGCCTGTGACAGCACCTCCACCCAGTCCTTGTATTTCATGTTCTTAACACTTTGAAGGGCACCAGTCAGTGATTTCGTAGAATGCCCATCAATTTGGCCTTATCTGATGTTTTCTCATCATTAGTTTAAAGTTATGCATTTTTAACAAGAATACCATGTTAGCACCTGTGATAGGTATATAGTTATAATTAAGGTGCATTTCTGTAAATATATAACTTGTGAAACCACCATCACAATCAAGATAAGGTACCAATAAGAATCTTTCTATAGATTCACTGTTTTACACCTGGAACTAATGTAACATTGTATGTTAACTATATCCTTCCATAAAAAAGAAAAACCTTTCCATCATCCCATAAAGTTCCCTTGTGCCCCTTTGCTGTTCCTAGACAATTACTAATCTGCTTTCCATCACTGTAGATCAGTTTTGCCTCTTAGAAATTTCTTACAGATGGAATAATACAATGTGTACTCTCTTGTGTCTTTGTCTTGGGGTAGTGTTTTTTGAGGTTCCACCACATTGTATGTATAGGTACTAATATGCTATCTTTTTTATTTTTTGCTGAGTAGTTTTCCCTTGTTTGAATATACCACAGATTGTTTATCCACTCACCTGTTTATCCATTCACCCATTCACCTTCTCAGCGGTTGATGAAGCTTTGTAATACACGTACCTGATTTGAGGTCTTAGAATGGCTATGCTAAAGGGTTAAATGAGAGGAAAACAATCCCTTTTAGCATTCTCAAAAGTCATCTGTGAGTGTAGGACCAGGTAGGAAAGACCCTTCATAGTTGCCACTATTTGTAAGAATGGCCACTCTTGTGACACCGTCTGTCATACACTGGGGCTCAGGGTGAATTCCAAATATTACTTGGCTTGGGTTAGAAGTAGTGTTAGTGAGGAAAGGGAAAACTTACAAAACCAGCATCATCCACTGTCTTCCACTACCCCGCAGAATGATGTGCTTGTTCCCAGGATGGCGTATGACACACAGCATCTAGAATATCATGCCTGTCTCATTCTACTCTCCATTGGGAGAAATATACTTCTAATAAATGTTGAAACACACAGTTCTAAAACTTTATGCAGACTACCTATCTGACATAGCTCAATGAAGTTAATAGGTTTAGTTATTTGCTTTGACTAGAGAGAACAGGTCTAATCTAGGTCAGGAGTGATCTGCTGGGGAATATTATAATTTAAATGCCTATGTTATTTACTAATATATACCTAATTTCATGTAAAAACAGGGTTTGTGTCCACATGAAGAAATGCAGGTATTGTAGTAAGATTAAAAATTAAGACTAAAGAGACACCTAGGTGGCACAATCAGTTAAGCATCTGCCTTCGGCTCAGGTCATGATCTGAGGACCCTGGGATTGAGCCCTGCACAGGGCTCCTGGCTCAGTGGGGAGTCTGCTTCTCCCTTTCCCTCTGGCCCTCCCTGCTGCTTGGTGCGCTTGTGCCCTCTCTTTCTCAAATAAATTAATTAAATCATAAAGATACATTAAAAAGTTCCTGGTGGAAAAAAGAATGAATTAAACTGACATTTGGGAAACTTACTGTGCATACATGTGTGCTGTAGATCCTAACACTGGGTTTTAAATTTGCTTTTGAGCTTTTCTAGTGACCAGAAAACAAATGAAAATAGGATTAGTTAAGGATTCACATTATCCATATGAAAACAACATCCTGTTTGCAGTGAAGCCTGAGACAGATTTCCCCTCTGTGTCCTCATAATGGAAAACAGTAATACAGTAAATAATATCCTTAATACCATTCCTTCATATGGTTATTTTTAAATGTATCTTCAGTGTAAGGTGATTTCAAAACCCCAAGGTCCAGTCTCTTAAAAGAAAGGGCTTCTCAACTGGGGACAGCTTTAGTCCCCATAGACACATGGCTATATCTGTAGACATTTTTGGTTGTTGTGATTGGCAGTAGTTGGGGGGGGTGCTATTAGTACTTGGTAGAGGGCAGAGTCATTCCAGAATACCCTGTAATTACAGGATAAATATATTCACCGTGTGGTTGAAGACTTAATCCATGCCAGGCATCATAGTATATGTTATTATCCTATTTAATACTGATGATAATACTGCTGAGAGATGTGAGATAGTATTCCCGTTTTGTAGATGAGGAAACCAAGGCTGAGAAAAATGTGAAATGACTTATACAGGAGCACACCACTAAGGGACAAAGCTGGACTTCCAGACCAGGTTTCTAACCCTGAAGTTCATCTGCACTTAACTCTTCTTTACTTACTTTTCTTCACTAATTTTTATTTAAAAATAATGCTGTCTAGGGTACCCGGGTGACTCAGTCAGTTGAGTGTCTGCCTTTGGCTCAGGTCATGATCCCAGGGATCAAGCCTCACATCCCCGCAGAGCAGGGAGCCTGCTTCTTCCTATCTCTCTGCTACGGCTCCCCCTGCTTGTATGCACACACACTCTCTCTCTCTCCTTGTCTCTCGGTCAAATAAATAAATAAAATCTTTAAAAAAAAATGCTCTTTTTGGGGTGCCTGGGTGATCCAGTTGGTTAAGTCTCCAGCTCTTGGTTCCAACTCTGGTCATGATATCCAGGTTGTGATATTGAGCCCTGCATCAGGCTCCACGCTCAGTGTAGAGTTTGTTTAAGCATTCTCTCTCTCTCTCTCTCTAACTCCCTCTCCCTCTGCCCCTCCTTCTGCTCACATGCGTGGGTTCTCTCTCTCTTTCTTAAAAAAAAAAAAATAAATCTGTAAAGGAAATAATACTGTCTTTTAAAAAATAGCTTGACTTATGTAAAGTTGAGAATTAGTAGATAAAATAGGGTATATTTAATATGTTATGAAATTCTGTGGTATTTCTCTGCCTTGAGAAAATTAAAATAAAGAAGTTTGTTCCATATTTGTGAATGCCCAAGGACAAAGAATTCACATAAAAGTCAGGGATAGCCTAAGTTTAGAAGCCCTGAATATCTTATGGGAGCAATCATCACTTATTATCCAATTCTGAATACCTGGCTAGCAGTGGACTCAGAAAGTTCATTGTGTTTAAGGAGGGACTAGTCTTTTGCTTTCTTGGCCTCCTAGGGCCGAGTTTAGCTCTTGTCATTCTAGTTGGTAGCAGGGTCATGGATTAGCCCATGGAGGCCTAGTTAGCTAAAGTATAGCACTTGTAATACCATTTCCACTCATCCAGTCAACCAATCATAAGAACATATTTTATGTGAAAAAAATTTCTTTATAGATCATTTTTGAGAATGCCACCTATATGGGGACATACTACATTTAGTTATTATTTTAATTCAACTGAATGTTATGATTTTTATCATACAGTTTCATTTTTCTCTTAAAACTTATTTTCAAGCACAGTGAGATTACGAAATCCTTTTATGTAAATTTTGTTTTAATGAAATAGAATCCCAGCCTCCAGTGTAATGGTCTGAGTCAAAGCCTAGAACCACTGGAGAGGAAGTAATTGCCAGAATTTTATTCAAACTCCTAAGAGATTCTGTTTTAATGCCAAAATTCTGTGAAACAGTTGAAAGGTTTTGTTGTAATGTTCTTTCCTTTTGGCAATTTAGTGGAATATCTTTTTGCCACTTAATTTTCTGATTATTCTCCTTACCCAAGTTTTCCATTCTATTACATTTCTTATATACTATATATATGTAATGTTCTGTGTTTTAAAATTATTTTTTCTTGATTAGTTTTCTCTATTATGATACAAATAATGTTTACAAGAAAAAGGCCATTAAAGTAGAAAAATACTTTTTAGTGATAATAGTTGATTGTAGATAATTGCTGTCTTGCTGATGTCCTGTTGTCTCTTAAATCTCTGGAGAAGATATTCATAAATAATCAAAATAAGAGCAATTAAAAGTTTGTAATTACTATTATTTCTTTTCTACTTATTCCATGAGTAAAAAAATTCTTAGTAAAAAAAAAAAATTCTTAGTTTTTATTTTTTTATTTTTTATTTTATTTTTTTTTTTATTTATGATAGTCACACACACACAGAGAGAGAGAGAGAGGCAGAGACACAGGCAGAGGGAGAAGCAGGCTCCATGCACCGGGAGCCCGATGTGGGATTCGATCCCGGGTCTCCAGGATCGCGCCCTGGGCCAAAGGCAGGCGCCAAACCGCTGCGCCACCCAGGGATCCCCTATCTTAGTTTAATTCTAGGGAAATTTCCAGTGTTTTACAATGTCTTTATTATTTTGTTAGGTAGGTACTTAAGTAACTGTTGGGTTTCTACTTTGGAGTGAAGATTTATTTAAGCATTAATAGTAGAAAAAAAGTAATTGGGACTATTATAAATTTTCTCACTAGTAAAAAATTGTATTTTGTGATTGTTATTGTTTCTGACAGAACAGCTCTGAGACTATGTTTGACTTTTCTAACCAGTGCTCCTTTTGTGGCAAGAAATAGAAACTTCTCCAAACCACCTCAGGACAGATGTATTAATTCTAAAAAAACCTAACAGGACATCTCCAAATTCAGTGTCAAGAGTGACAGGATACCTGGGGAGCCACAGGCACCAGAATGGGGACCTAGAAAGCTACTAAATGCAGAGAATAACAACAAGTCTTGGCTTTGACTTTCCAAAGACCCAAACTCTGATATTTACTGGAGCATCTACACGACTTTCATAGTTAATTTTGATTATACTTGATTTTCTCATGAGCTGACATCTGTGTAAGGTACAGCCCTCACTGTATCTTTGTTTGTCCTTCCTTTCACATCATAATACTTCCAAATTCCTGAGAGCAAAATCTAATTGGGCCACTTCATCATTTTATGCCAGCTGCACAATACCCACTATGCTTTAGAGATCATTCTTCCATTTAATGAAGAGGTAAATTCTGGAAAGCTGAGAAAATTGGGTGTATTTTTTGCCACTGATTTCCATTAATAGGCAGAAAACCTATTCCCTCAGAATAATATAACACTAAAAAATGTGTTCCACTAAAAAATGGAACACAAATGGAAAATTTGTGGTAAGAGGGAATTCTTATTATGGGCAAGTCCATGGTCTCTAGTGTGGGGGGTAGGGCAGTAGAAGCTTGTTTCATTATTTCTAAAATGTAGCAATGCTAAGTGAGTTCATGGGTCTCTGCTGACATCTTTAGGCATTAACTAAACCCCTTGGGACCCATTTTTAACTGTATTGATTGTTTAAATTATTTGAGTTTCTCTGGTAGATAGGTAAATATACTAAATAGTTACATATTTTTATTAATTTTTAATAGTGCTCAATAGAACATCCACAGGTGTCTGGCATTGTCTTGAAGATACTTTAGGAAGTAAAAATGATGATAATGATGATGATGATGATGATGATAAAGGAGTTGGAGGAGGAGGAGGAAGAGGATGTGGTTGTTGTAGTGTAGGTATGGTAGTAGTGGTGACAGCTGACTTACAAAATGCCAGGCATTGTTTTAGGATTTTGTGTGAATTAACTCATACCTTCTGGGTTGGATACTATCACCTCCATTTTTTAGATGAGGAAACTGAGGCATGAAGTGTTTAAGTAACTAGCAAGGGACAGTATTAGACTACGTACTCAAGCTATCTAGTTCTAGGGTTTCCTCTCAGTTTCTACCATGGCTTCTTAGAAAATTCTATACTCTCACAATTCATCCTTGAAAATGTATAAGAAAGAGGGTTCTGTTCCCTTGAAATGTAGAGTATGAAAAAATCCTAATTCAACTTTCAGATACAGTTGCAGCTAAGCTAATATTAGCATTTCATACTTGTTTTAAAATTTTCTTCATCTTCGTGATTGAACATATTCTGTTGGCTTAAGTCTGTTCAGCTGAAGGATAAGGCAGCATTGCTTTAATATTTGCAGCTGATTTCTATCTTTGATGTGGTTATATTTTTGGTACCTATTGCATCTTGATGACTGATAGAACTTCTTGTGGTATTTTTCACTAATTTTTATGAAATGATAAGGGCACTCAGGTATTTACTAAGGATAAATGAAACATTTGCCTACAGAAGTATTTGTACAGGAGTATTCATAGTTGCCTTGTTCAATCAATAAATACTGGATTCAACTGAATTCATCAACATATGAATAGATAACCAAATGGTGGTATATCCATGCAGTGGAATACACACAGCATGGTGGATCAATCTCAAAAACATTTCTTATATTGAGGTGAAATTCATTCACCATTTTAAAGTGAACAATTCAGTGGCATTTAGTACAGAATTAGTACAGAATTAAAGGACATGTATGAAACATTGTACATCTACCACCTCTATCTAGTTCCGAAACATTTTCATTGCTCCAAAAGGAAGCCCATATCCATTAGGCTGTCATTCACTGTTTTCCCCTCCCCAAAGTCCAGTCTGTTTTCTGTCCCTTTGGATTCACCTATTCTGGATATTTTATATAGCCTTTTTTATATGGCTTCTTCATTTAGTGTAATGCTTCTGAGTTTTGTCCATGTGTGGCCCGTACTGGTAATTCATTCCTGGCTGAATAATATTCCATTGCATTCATTCATTCATTCATTCATGAATGGGATGATGTGGGACTCAATCCCAGGACCTGGGATCACGACCTGAGCCAAAGCCAGACACTCAACCACTGAGCCACCCAGGTGCCCCTCCTTGCATTTGTATATAACAATTTTTTTATCCATTCATCTGTCGGTGGACATTTGCACTGTTTTCACCTTTTGGCTATTGTGATTGATGCTGCTATGAACTTGAGTATGCAAGTATTTGTTTGAGTCCCTGATTTCAAATCTTTGGGGTATATGTCTAGGAGTGGGATTACTGTGTTTTATGGTAATTCTATGTAAAACATTTGGGGAACTGCCAAACTGTTTTTCCACAGCAACCGCATCATTTTTGCATTCCCACCAGCAATGTATGAAGGTCCCAATTTCTCCACATCCTCATCAATGCCTGTTATTTTCCAGTTTTGAATTATAGCCAACCTAGTGAGTGTGAAGTGGGGTCTCATTGTGGTTTTGCTTTGCATTCCCTTAATAACTCGATGTTGAGGATCTTTTCATGTGCTTGTTAGCCACTTGTGTATCTTCTCTAGAGAGATGTCTATTCAAATCCAGTGCTCTGTTTTTTTTTTTTTAATTAGGTTGTTTATCTTTTTGGTTTTTTTTTTATCTTTTTGTTTTTGAGTTGTAAATGTTCTATGTATAGAGAGTGGTTTGTTATCAGATACATGATTTGCATATATTTTCTCTCATTCTGTAGATTGTTTTTTCACTTTCTTGATAATGTTCTTCGATGCACAAAAGTTCTTAATATTGATAAAATCTAATTTATGTACTTTTTCTTTTGTTGCTCCTGGTTTTTCTGTCAAAAACATTTTGATGAATGAAAGAAACCAAGCACAAAAGAGGACAGACTGTCTGATTCCATTTGTATGAGAGGAAAGATGAATCTGAACCAATTCGTGCTTGATTGGGAAGGCACATAAGGGAAGTTTCCAGCCTGATGGAAATGTACTATATCTTGGTTGTGGTGTGGTTACATGGGTTACATTTGTCAAAACTTAGGAAGTGAACATTTAAAATGGGTACATTTTATCATAGGTAAGTTATACCTCATTAAACTTGCTATAAAACAAAGAGGATATAGACAGTTTAGTTAGATTTTCCTCCAGTGTTTAGCTATTTCAACTGATGCAGATGTAGAACGTTCTTATCCATACACTTTTGGGCACATATGTGCTTATTTTTAGTGAGTATATCCATTCAAGAGTGACATTGCCGAGTCATAGGTATGCATATGGTTACATTTAGTAGATACCGCTAAATCGTTTTTCAGTTATTGGACCAATGTATATACTCAGCCACATGGTGTGAGAGTCCCAGTTGTGCCATATCTTCACTAACATTTAATATTTGCAGTTTTTCTATTTTAGTCATTCTAGTGGGTGTACAGTGGTATGGAATATAGGTTAATTTAAATTTCCTGAAAATTATAGGGGTGATTACTTTTTATTTGGTTATTAAGTATCAGTGTTCTTTTTTAAAAAAATAATTTTTTAAGAGTTCTTTAAATATTCTTGATGAGGATTTTATTAGTTATATCTATATCAGGTATCCAGCTGTGACTTGCCTTTCAGTTTCTTTGTAGTAATTTTGATAAAGGCAAGTTCCTAATTTTAATGTAGTCCAATTGTCAGTCTTTCCTTTTACAGCCAATACTTTGAGTCCTAGTTAAGAATTTTTTCTACTGGGATCCCTGGGTGGCGCAGCGGTTTGGCGCCTGCCTTTGGCCCAGGGCGCGATCCTGGAGACCCGGGATCGAATCCCACATCAGGCTCCCGGTGCATGGAGCCTGCTTCTCCCTCTGCCTATGTCTCTGCCTCTCTCTCTCTCTCTCTCTCTCTCTCTGTGACTATCATAAATAAATAAAAATTTAAAAAAATATATTTAAAAAAAAAAAGAATTTTTTCTACTATGATCACAAAGATACCCTCCTATGTTATCTACAGGATGCTTTATTGTGTTATCATTCACAATTAAACCTACAGTTTACCTGTAATTATTATTTTACATGTAGTATGAAACCAAGATTAATTTTTTTCCAATATGGATATGCATTTAACCTTACACTATTTTTTTTAAAGATTTTTAAAATTTATTCATGAGAGACACAGAGAGAGAGAGAGAGGCAGAGACACAGGCAAAGGGAAAAGCAGGCTCTATGCAGGGAGCCTGACATGGGACTCGATCCTGGACTCCAGGATCATGTCCTGGGCTGAAGGCAGCGCTAAACCGCTGAGCCACCTGGGCTGCCCTAACCCTACACTGTTTAGTGAACACTCTATACTTTTTTTTACTGCTTTGTCATACCACCTTGATCATAAAATATCTGTAGGTCTGTTTCGGGACTTTCTTCTATTCCAGGGGTTGGCCTGTGCCTCACTTTTGTATACCTTCCAAAGTAAGAACGGTTCTATATTTTTAAAAGATTGTTTTAAAAAAAGAATATGCGGCAGAGACTGCATGTATTCTGCAAAGCCTAAAATATTTACTGTTTGGCTTTTTATACACCCAGCTTGCCAACCTCTGTTCTGTTCCATTGGTCACTTTCTCTGCAGCAAGATTGTGATCTTAATTACTGTAATTACCACGTTCTAAATGTTGCTATTAGGTAGAGTAAGTGTTTCAGTTTTGTTTTTCACAATTGGATTGGCTATTTTTGTCCATTTGCAATATCACAAAGTTTTAGAATCAGTTTTTCAGTTTCTGCACTTAACAAAAAAATCTGTTGGAATTTTAATTGGTTTATATTAATTACAATATTTGATTATTTGAAAACATTTGAAATAATTGAATCTTCTAATCTGTGAACATGGTGTATTTCTCCCATGAATGAATGTTGAATTTGTCTGCATCTTTTGGCATAAACCTTTTATTTTATTTTCCTCTAACCTCTTAATATAGTGAATTATATTGATTTATTTTTCCAACTGTTAAACATTGCATGACTGGACTAAATCAAGCTTGTTCATATTATATGATATTTTTCATATATTGCCAGGTTTGGTTTTGTGTTGTATTTAGGATTTTTGCATCTCTCTGCAGGGATTGGCTTTACCTAAAGGTGGGCCTTAGTTTTTCTGACTTTTGGTTTAATAGTTTGGGTTCTCTGGGAAACAGATGCCATGCTAAGACTGGAACAGATGGCAAGACAGCATTAGACATGGCAGAGATTCATTGGGAGAAATGCCTGTGAAGGATAAAGAAGAAGGGAGCGGAAGATGCAGGGGAAGACTTCAGACCACACTGCAGGTCTGACATCTGTGAGAGAAGAGAAGGAAGGGAGGATTTGGTAGGAAAGATGCCAGACTGCAGCCCAACGTCAGGAGGTTTCTGTGAGGCCACTGAGGAGCTCCCCAAAAAACACTGCCCTTGAGCAGAATCTTGCTTTGTGCCCTAATGGGGAAATATGGCCTCTGTGCGACCACGGTGGATCTAAAGGAGTGGCAGCTGGGGCTTCACTCCGCTGTGTTCCCCACAGCAGATTCTCTCTCAAAGGAAATCTGTACAGCACACCTGCATGCTTGATGTGGCTGGGCTTCTCTTTTTCACCCCTACTCACGCAATTCCTTGGGAGACCCAAGCTGAAAGCTTATGGTGTTTTCCAGACCTTCCTTGTCTGGCCTCAAATAGCCATTTGTGTCCTCCTGGCCCTTTGAGATTGATGGAAGTTCTGTACAGCTCATCAGTCTCTCAGCCATTACTTTGGAAGCAGAAAGTACCTCAACGTTAAAAGCCATGCAAAACATTGAGCTCACTTCTCTGAACTTCCTTCTCTTTGAGATCCTATCCCCCTTTGAGCCCTCTTGCCTTGGAGGCTTTCTGTTACCTATACTTCACATGAATGTTACCTATACTTCATCCAGCTTTTCTGGTTGTTGCTCATAGGTGGAAGAGTTGATTCTGAAACAAGGTAGTTCACCATTGTTAGATTTGGAAATTTTTGTCTGTTTACATTTAATATAATTAATAACATTTATTGTTTAATTTCCTACTTTATTTTGAAGTTTCTGTTTTATCTTGAATTTTTTATATTTTTCTCTCAAGATTAAATAATGTATTGCGGTTCTTTAGTGGTATCATAATATGCAACTTTATCAAAGTCTAGTGCTAGTTAATATTTTATTCTCCTCTGAAACAATATACGGACTTTAGGATATGTTAACTCTACTAATCTTCCTCCTACCTGCAGGTTACTTTTATGTTATGTTGCAATTCTCTTGGGGTTTTTTGTTTTTGTTTTTCCTGAAAAGTCTTTGTTTTACTCTCATTTTTGGAAAAGATTTTGCTGGCTACAAAATTCTATGATGATGTTTTCTTCTAACCTATTGAAGTTAATATCCCACTCTCTTTTGGCTTATATTCTTGCTTATTAATTCATATTTTGGTGTATTGGTTTTATGAAGGCAAACTTTATATCTGCTGTTAAGATTTTCTCCATATCTTTCGTGTTTGGCCCTTTTGTAAATGTGTCTTGGTGAGAATTTGTTTTTGTTTTTCTTGTTTATAATTCATTGAGCTTCTTGTGTCTGTTGGTGGTTGTCATCAGTTTTAGAAAATTTTCAGCTAGCATTTTTTCACATATTATCTGTCTTTCAGTGCTCTCTTCAATTCTTCTGGGGTTCAGTTGAACAAATGTTAGATGTTTTTATTCTGTCCCCCATGGCTCCTAAATTCTCTCTTCCTTCCCTTTTTTCCCCAAATCTTTCTCAGAAGCTGCATTTAGATAATTTCTTTCAATATATATCTAATAATTTTCTTTTTAGCTGTTTGGGTTTTAAATTTTGATTGTTAAAAATTCTTCAGGGAAGGCACCAAAGTATACATGATTGATTGTTATAGCTTTCTCTTTATCATTTTTAGGATTTTTAAAAAGTTTTTTCAAAAATAGTAAACAGTTGTTTTATAATCTGTGTCTGGTAATTTTACTATCAGGAGTCTTTGTGGGTCTGTTTCTCTTTTTTGTTTTTGTTTTTCTGCTGGTTCTAGCTCAGGGTGGGTTTTGTTCTTTGATCTTTGGGGGGTTTTTTGCTTTGTATATTGGACTATTTTGCCTTTGTTGTCCATCAAAAACTACTAGGAATTTTTTGAGATCTAGGATGAAAACGTTGTTTTCAAATAGATTGGTGTTTGCTTTTATACAGAACCAGGTTATTATATTTTTAGGCTGCAAATCTATTTGAAGTTTGGTCCATAGCTACTTCTTAGAGATTGGTTTCCTTCCTCCCCCCACCCCCCTTACTTTGCTTAGCACCTAGGTGTAGCCTTCAGGTTGGTGGGAGCATTATTTCTAGTTACCCTTATTATTAATGTGGGACAATCTCTTAATAGATTCATAACTAGATAGGACTTGGGCTTTTCTTCTGCTTGCTGGGTGGAAGGGACTCCTGTTCAGTCTGGACATATATTATTGATATTAATAGTATTTTGGGATGTAATTTTCTAGCAGCTAGGCTTACATATATATGTACTATGGTTCAAATATAAATTATGCATTCCCCTGTACTAGCTCAATTTGCTAGTACATTGATACTTTATTAAAAGACTTGCTGTCAAAAAATAAAATAAAAGACTTGCTGTCCATATATTGTCTTATTGAAATACCTTTATATCCTATCAATATAGATAAAGATAAAATCAGATTACCAAGTTATTTGTAGTTTGCTCTTATGGGCAATGTCTCCTAATCTAAAAATGTATAAGCTTATATACACACAAATACACACATGAATATACACATGCATACATGTGTACACACAGAGAGAGATAAGTGATTCTGTATTTTGCTATTAACAACTTATCTTCAGTATATTTATTTTATTCCACTCCACTTGATAGGTAGGAAAACATGGGAAATTAGGGCTCCTGGATCTTTTTCTGATTAAATAGAACATGGTCAAAACACTGGGGAGCCTCAGAAATAAAGGACAGTGATAGCAAGGATATATATAAATTTTAAAACTATGGTGTGTATTTTTTTAAAAGATTGAAAGAACTTGATGCTGTGGCTTGCAAAAGAGATGCTGAGGGCATGAAAGTGATAGCTATTCTCCAAATGTTGGGAAGCGTATTTTGTACAAGATGGAATAAATAGATTGTTTGATGCTTCACAGTTAGTTTCTCTCTTCTCTTCTGGAAAATCCCTACTCATATTTTGGAGACAGTTAATCTGAGCAATTGTTCCTGCTATGTGATAAACAAGCAGAGACTCTCTGCCTCCTCCTCCTCCACCTGATCCTGGGAGGTGGTGGCAGCAGCACAGATCTGATATGGGAAAATGCAGAAATAAGTGGGGGCAAATATATTTCTTATCAAAAATTAGTATTAGAGTATGCAAACTGAAATTTTCTTCCATACCCAGACTATTCATTGTATTTATGAAAACAGTGTTTTTATGTATTACTTTAAGAACAAAGATCATTAAGGAAGGAAATTGTCCTTTATTGTTTAATTTTCAGGGCCTAGTATGTACCTGGTAGTAGCTCAGATGTTGTTGAGTCAATGCTCTGGATGAACCAACCTTAACTTGGCACTGTTCCGACATGACTCTTTCCCAAGCTGCACAACTCAGCATGTTCATGTCTGTACCACTGCTGTCCAGGAAGAAAATTATTGTCTCCTGCCTTCCTTCCTTTCTTTCACCTCTCTCGCTTTTAACATGAAATGTCAGACATTTTTTAAGTTTAGAGATGTGACATAGCCACTAAGTGTGTAAGCTCAGGCAGCAGTAACAAAAATACTGTAATCCTGAATGTCAGTAGGAATTTGGCAAACCGTTTTGTAAAATACACTGGTCAGGTGGTTAAGTTAGATGAGAGTTTAAAAAATATATATATCTGGCTCAGTCAGTAGAGCATATGACTCTTGATCTTGGGGTCGTGAGTTCAAGACCCATGTTGGGTGTGGAGCTTACTTGAAAGTAAAAATAAATAGGGCAGGGCACCTGGGTGGTTCAGTCCGTTAAATGTCTGCCTTTAGCTCAGGTCATGATCCCAGGGTCCTGGGATGGAGCTCCATGTTGGGCTCCCTGCGTGGTGGGGAGTTTGCTTCTCCTTCTCCCTTTGTCCCTTCCTCCCATTTTGTGCTCTGTCTCACTCCAATAAATAAATGAAACCTTTGGGGAAAAAAATAGAAGATAGGTTGATATCTGCTGGGTAAGGCAAAAATAAACTTTTAAAAAATTCTTTTGGGGGCAGCCCAAAAAAAGAATTCTTTTGGGGTGGCTCAGCAGTTTAGTGCCGCCTTCAGCCCAGGGCCTGATCCTGGAGACCCGGGATCAAGTCCCTCCTCAGGCTCCCTGCATGGAGCCTGCTCCTCCCTCTGCCTGTGTCTCTGCCTCTCTCTCTCTGTGTGTCTCATGAATAAATAAATAAAATCTTTAAAAAATAATAATAATTCTTTTGAAAAAAATAAATAAAAAAATATATATCTAACTTCACTTTAAAAGTTCCAGGAAACCATTTTTACAGTAATCTAAAATGAAAGGAATTTGATTGGATTAAGTAGGTACTGTCAGAAATCCAATTTTTTGGAGTTGGTTTTAAGACTTTGAAAGGCATGAAGTTACTTTGGTAGTCAAGACAATCAATGCAACTTTTAAAGTTTCTGGAAGTATTCTAAAAGCATTCTAAAAATAAATATGAAATCTAGAGTCTCAGCTAATTAGAAATAGGGCTATTCAGATGAAAAAGTCAAGGAAAGTACACAGTTGGAGTAGTAGTAATGTTCTAGGCTTTTCTCTGAAAAAACTTCTCTATAGAAAATGTTGCAGAGGTGACCCTGTAATTAGGTGATTTTGAGCTGTCTTTTCCCAGCTGCTGTATGACTTAAGACTTTGATCACAGACACCATCTGGCCGGATAGTCCCCTTTTTTTTCCTGATTGCTCTTCAGCTAGTCTACATTCAAAGTATGTGGTTCATAGAGGCAGCTAATAAGTTAATTGGGATAGTTATGTCCCTGTTTTCAAAGTTAAACATAATTTTCCAGAACAGAAATATTTGTATATGAATGCTACGTAATATTAAATCTAGAAATCTATTTCCTGTTGTTTATTCATTCACTTAGCAAACATTTGTTGAGTCACTACTACAAGTAAGCCACTAATCTCATTGCTGGAAAGGGAGAAGTACGGCTTCTAACCTGGCTTTCTTCGGGTAGTTGTTCACATGTGACCTGTTAGAGAGGACTTGTCTGACCATATCATGAAAATAGTATTACAGCCCTGCCTTTCACCCTTCCTCCCCTTCTCGGCTCTGTTTATTATACTCCCTAACACTTATCACCGTATCTCATGCTATTTATTTCTTGTCAAACATTTTCTGCCTCAATTGGAATGTAGAACAGGAACTTTATTTTGTTATTTTGGCTTAAAACTCAAAACCGTTCCTGGCATGTATATATATATGTAAAGAACATATATGTAAAATAAAGGCTCTGGCTTCAAGAATCCCCTACTCTGATGGAGGATGAAAGTGTAGAATAATTACATACATGCAACAGTAGAGGTGTGTACAGTTGTGGCAGGACCACTGCACAGGGAGTCATCATTTAAGCAGCAGGGAAGGGTCTCAGGTGGGATGTCCTTTGCACTATTTTTTTTTAAAGATTTATTTATTTATTTATTTATTTATTTATTTATTTATTTATTTATGAGAAACACACACAGAAAGAGAGAGAGAGAGGCAGAGACACAGGCAGAGGGAGAAGCAGGCTCCACGCAAGGAGCCTGATGTGGGACTCGATCCCCGGTCTCCAGGATCACACGCCGGGCTGCAGGTGGCGCTAAACTCCTGCGCCACCGGGGCTGCCCTCCTTTGCAGTATTGACAGGTGAATAGGATATCATCAGGAGGCAGGCTCCACGCAAGGAGCCTGATGTGGGACTCGATCCCCGGTCTCCAGGATCACACGCCGGGCTGCAGGTGGCGCTAAACTCCTGCGCCACCGGGGCTGCCCTCCTTTGCAGTATTGACAGGTGAATAGGATATCATCAGGAGGAAGGAAGACCAGTGTTCTAGAATAGATTTCAGAGATATCTGGAAGTTATATCTGCCCAGATTTGGTGGTGGGACTTGAGTGTGAATTTTATGTCACCAAGTAAGGATGATTTCTGGAGGAATATGCTTAGCTTCTCTGGCATGAATGAGTGGATAGATGGAGGGACCATTAGCTGCAGGATTCTGGAGGGGGAACATATCTGCCTCCTTCCTTTGAGGAAATGGGTTTAGTTTGGGATAAGTTGCATTTCTGATGCCTGTAAAATGTTCAGTACCTGGTTAAAAATTTGGCTGTGGATCCCATAGGGAAAGGTGGGGTTGAAAATAGATTTGGAAGTCATTGTTATATATGCGCTGATTAAGTCCTAGGTGTAAATGAAACCATGCCCAGAGAGCATGAAAACAGAGGATAAAGATAGGGCCCTATGGAAGGTAAACATCTAAGAATCAGAAAGGAAGTCTGAGAATAAGTTGTGGAAGGTGAAGACAACCAGGAGGAGTTGCTGACCTGCTAAGTAAGAGGTGGTCATTTTAAGGGGAGAGGAGATAACTATCCTTTGCATAGAGATTTGGATGAAGACTAAAAAGGATACTGTTGGACCTAGTTTGACAAGCAGCACACTGGTAAAGTTACTGAGAATAGTTTCAGTAGAGTGAGCGGAGGGGATACAGAAACCAAGTATCGTGGGTTGGAACATAAATTAGAGCAGGGAAACTTAATGAGGATGGGAATGGGGTGGGTGGGAAGTTTTGCTTGTATCCCCAAGGGGATACTTGTCAGTGTTGGAGAAACCCTGAATTAGAAGTAAAGAAATAAGGATACGATATGGACTATTCTTCAAAAGTATGAAAAGGAAGGGAAGGAAAATAAGAGATGGTAGCTATGTGGAAGGACAGGGAGAAGTTTTGCTGTTCTTTTAAGTACAGGAAGCTACTGTATGTCTCTGAGAATATGTATGTCTGTCCAGTGAAGGGAAGAACAGAGATTGACTGAAGTTTTACACATGAGAGGAGACCGTGAGGGAAACAGTCTTGAGGGAAGCAGGTGACTAAATCCTTACTTAAGGTAAAACAAAAGGAAGTAAGGATGGGCAAAGATTAAAAAAAAAAAAAATCAGGATACAACAGTTGAAGTGTACTGTGCCATAAAAGAAAAGGTTATCCAGATAGTGTGAGGGAATCAGGATGGACCAGCAAGTTCAAGAAGCTCATTAAGTTTGGAACAGCAACCGTGAAGGAATGGGAATTAAAACATAAGCAAGAGACTTGAGTGAGCCGTATCGAGAACTTAGCTGAACTCAGAAACTATAAATCAGTGGGTTATGGGATTTGCAGTTTTGTTCAACTGAAATAGTAGGCCAAGCAGAGGAACAGAGTGGGTGCACGGATGGAATTCTCCATAGTTGGAGATTGGCAAGCTGAATGCTTTGGAAGGTCAGGGGGCAGGGAAGGAAGTTGAAGTTGTTGGTGAATCTTGTTGCAGTATTGGTCCGTGGGTAATCTTAGTAAGTAAGAAAGAAAGTGATTTCTGGAGGGAGCCTGACAAATCTTGAAGAATAGGGAGGGCTAAAGGAAATGGAAGGTCTTTTTTTTTTTTTTTTTTTTTTTAATTCATGAGAGAGACACACACACACACACACACACACACACACACACACACACACAGAGGCAGGGACACAGGCAGAGGGAGAAGCAGGCTCCACACAGGAAGCCCGATGTGGGACTTGATCCGGGAACTCTGAGATCACACCCTGAGCTGAAGGCAGCTGCTCAACTGTTGAGCCACCCAGGTGCCCCGGAAGATCTTGATAAAAGCAAGAACCAAGTGGAATTCGTTAAGGGGTCCAGCGATGGTAAGGTCTGAGATGGAAAGATAGTTGCTGGTGGTTAGAACACTGGAACAAATTTTCCTGGGTTTGGGAGAAATTAAAATCCAGCACAACAGGAATGGCAGGGCTGTGAATCCACACGTGAGACATACTTGGTGAAATTCCTGAAACTTGAGAGAGAGAGAGAGAGAGAAATGATGCTGCATAAACTTCAAATACTGGAGAGGGCAGATCCCAGGACTGTTTTGCTCATTGCAGGATAATCGGCACCTGGCACATTTACAAGCTCTGTAAATATTTGTTGAATGAATAACACTCTTCCAGAGTCTGTCTTGCCTAAGTCATTAATCATGCCAGAAAATTTTGACTCGTGTCTGACACCTAGCGGTACTTTACTCAAACTACTATTAAGTGGCCACTATTAAGTAGCCCCATCTACTGTTTGAGGGAGATTCTACAGGTCAGTTGCAATGCAACTTTGTTCCTTAAACAAATCCTTACTTGGTTTTGGGCGGTTCTACTATTGACATTTGCCAGAGCTGTAATTTGGTAAGTCAGCAGTAAATATTCATTGATCGTCTACTGTGTGCCAGGCACTGTTCCATGTGCTGGAGTTTTTCATGTATTGTATGTTCTCCTGTGTGTGTGTGATCTCACTGATTTGAATACGTAGGCAGAGCATTCCATTGGGAATGGTTAACTTGATGGGAAACTTAATCTAGGGTTCTGTTGTGATTTCATATGTGAAACCTCTCTAAATTTGTTTCATAGCTTTTGGTGCTGTCTTTTCTATGTTGTGACATACTGCTTTTCGTTGATGCTAAGTAGGCATTTAGGAGGATGAAAGTAGAAGGCAAGATTGTGTTTGTTGTCAGTTTATACTTATCTACACTGTGGAGAATACCACATACTATGGAGAAATCTGGGATTGTTTTATCTTTCCTTAAGAAAAAGTAAAGTTCCTATTTGCTGGTGATGCATACTGCAGTATTTAAAGTATTTATGAATGTCCCTGGATGCTCTCTCTCTCCCTTTAAAATAAGTAAGTAAAAAATAAATTAATTAATTAAATTAAAAAATAAAGTAAATAAGTAAATCTTAAAAACAAAAGGGGGTAGGGGACGTGCCTGGGTGGCACAGTCCCTTAAGCATCAGGCTCTTGGTTTCAGCTCAGGTCTGATCTCAGGGTGGTAAGATCAAGTCCCAAATCGGGTTCTACACCTAGCATGAAGTCTGCTTGAGTTTCTCTTTCCCTCTTCCTTCTCCCCCTCCCAGCCTGCATGCTCTCTCTCTGTCTCAAGTAAATAAAGAAATCTTAAAGTATTGATGAATGAATTGACATGATATCTGAGATTTATTTTAAAACACTTCAGGAAGAAAAAGTGAGTAGGAGTAAAATAAGATTGACAAAGTTTTTTTAGTTATTTAAGTTATGTTCATGGGTTTTTATTCTGTTTTGTCTACTTTTGTATATGTTGGACATTTTCCACAATAAAAAGTAAGCAAAAATAATTAGCTGGGTGTGGGTTGAAAGTTTATCATGATTAAGTTATATAATGATATCATGACGTTCTTTTTAATACTTAACAGATTTTTAAAAATTTTATTTTGCTCCATCTGATATTACTTGAAGATCAGATTGAGTAGAGGATATGAGTTTGCTTATAGATAGAATTTGACTGAGACCCAACAGGCAACATCCTACAATGTCCAGAGGCTATTGGAATTTTGAGTTTGAAGCTCATAATTGTTGGAGCTGTAGATTAGAGGCTTGGGAGATATAATTTTAAAGTATTAGCCATCCCTCTGGAAATGAGAACATCTTTAGTAGAAATCTGGGAATACCTAGATTTAATAAACTAGCATATATTTATATTTTTTAATTAGTGCTTCTGCCATAACCAAAGGAAATGGAGTACCCAGTAATCTGCCATACCAGTCTTTTAAAGTTGGATGCTGCTTCATAATGATATTTATGGATTTTTTGGTTGTTAGTGTGTCTCTGTTAGGCTCTTAGGATAATTATGTATGCCATCAGCAAGCCAAACCTTCAAAATAAAGATTAGCAGTCTGTTTCCAACAATTAAGAAATACTTACAAAATATTTCAGGCAAACAGAAAATATAGGGGGAAAACGTAACTTCCAAATGCTTGCCACCTATCTTTGTCAGGTTAGCATTTTAGCGTCCTTCCTCCCAGTCCTGACCCCATCCCACCTCACCCCAATGGTTATAAGTATGATTGAGGCCATAACTCTTCACCTATTCTCTTTCCCCAGAGGTAATCCTAGCCTGGGTTTGATATTTATTTCTCGTTTGTTTTCTGCCTTAAAAGATTCATAATTCCTAACTTTTGCACAATAAATTCTTCTTCATGCCCTATTTTCCCCCCCTGTGGCAATCTGTTACCCATCAAAAAGAAGTTGAGGTCATTTTTCATTATTTAGACTTAACTTTGATATCTATTTCAATCTACATTGTGGTTTCACTTATTTTTTGGTCTGAAAACTAAATATCAATTTCCATAAACCATTTAATTGATTTTCTTTGAATAATTAATGCTTGGAGCTTTAATGCTCTATTATGTGATGTATCTCTTTAGTTTTCCACATTTGTGGAGAGTATCCTTCTTCCATGGCTTATATAACTTTCATATGAAGCCCAGTTTAATTTCAGTGGCTTTCTCTTGTGTAGACTTTTTTTTACAACAAAGAAATCAATTAAAAGAATACTTTAAAAAATTAACTGTCATTATAAAAGAGAAGATTAGTTCCATTTAAAAAAAATTGTTCAGTAGCATCTTCAGAAACTCAGAAGGAAGAAGCCAAAAAGGTTAATAATCTCAGTGACAGCCATTATTTTTTTTTCTTGCTTTGTTTTTGTTTAAAACATGGGAGGGTATTTCTTTGTATAAGGTATGTATTTGTTCACTCTGTTAATAAATATTTTCCTATTGCCCCCAGAACTATAGCATTCCCTGACTTATACCTATCTACTTTTCTGTGGATATTCTTTACAGGGTCCTCTTTATAAGTGGCATACTTCAAAACTGTCACTTTTTTTTTTTTAAAGATTTCATTTATTTAAGAAATAGCACAAGTTGGGGGGAAGAGCAAAGGGAGAGGGAGAAGCAGACTCCCTGCTGAGCAGGGAGCCCAATGCAGGGCTCAATCCCAGGAAAAAGGCGACACTTAACCAACTGAGCCACTCAGGCGCTGCAAAATTGTCACTTCTTAAAATAATCCATTTGCTTGAGTCTGTTTGCTTTTATTCTAAGTTTAGATTTTGAAATAATTTAAATGTTGGCAATGTTTTGGGCTTTAGCATTCTCTAAAGGAGAGGGTCGTTTACAGATTTAAATAATCTTTTTTAACTGACAAAGCCCACAGGCCTAGGGATGTAGTCCTCTGGTTTCAATACCAGTTTCTTTGAAAATAAGTATTGTGTAGTTCATGTCAGAGTTACTGGAAATTTTTTAGTACAGTCTCATATTTTTGTCTACCTTCTTTTTTTTAAGAGTTCTTTAGTCTTTGGTTTGTATTCCTCAATTTCTTCATAATATAGCAGTTGGATTTATAGAGATACTCCTTCAACCAGTATTTAATTAAGCACTTGCAGAGTGACAAGCACCCCAGCCTCAATTATCCCTGATCTGTATGTAAACCTTCCAAAGGTTTATTATCAGACTAGCACAGTAATAACATTTATTAAATACCTACTTGAATTAGACATTATATAAGCATTTTAATGGATTATCTCTTTTAATCCTCACAACAACATTGCCAGGTGGGAATATATTACCATCATCCTCATTGTGCAGAGGAGTTCACTGTAACACAAGTAAAACATTTGTCTAAAATCATTTGGAGGTAAGGTTGCCAGATAAAATACAGGATACCCAATTAAATTGAACTAATTTTTGCAACATTTGATAACCTTCCTTGAAGATAAATGGCAGAGCTAGGATTTTAAACTATGTAATCTGTTTAAAAGGCTCAAGCTGTTAACTACTGCATTATCCTGCCTGTGGAGAATAGAAGTCACAGCTACCTGGATATTCATCCAGTATTTAGATGGCAAGTACTACCTGCACATAGTTTGTTCATTCATCCCTTTCTTCCTTCGTCTCTTCTTCGTTCCTTCCTCGTTATTTTTCTCCCAAGTGATTATATTTACTATAATGTGAAAGTATGTGGGGTTTTTTTTTCTGATTTCAAAATAGTATTCAACTTTAAGTAAAGTCACATATGGGATCTCTGTCTACTTGTTAAGTCTTTGCTAATTATATGTTAAATAGCATAAGATGGAATGTTTTCTGTACCTGGCCATTTTAGCTGCTGTCATTTAGCCATTTAGATTATTCAGATTGTCGTCGTTTTACTTCTTTTCTCAAATACAGAAAGATTTATGTATGTGTGCTAAAAAGACACATTTTCCTTTTCTCTGACAAGGTCAAGGAAATAACACTTGAATAAAAACAGTTCTTTGAAGCACTTCCTATGAGTTCTCAAAAAATGAGAAATTATAAAACATGGATATAGAATTAAAAGAGGCTTTTTACTAGGAATTGCCGGCGAAGCTATCTGGCCCTACCGGATGATAATACAGGAAAGTAAAGAATTGTTTTTCTTCGTGAATTACCACAGTTCAGGATCAGACTTTTAAATGTGCATATTCAGAAATCATTGACTTAAAAAATTAAAGACGAGATGGAATAACACATTTTAAACTTGAAATTTTTGATTCCATTTCCAGTAGAATATATTAAAAAGAAGATACTTTTTAAAATTATCCTTTCTTTAAAATTTTTTAAAAATTTTAATTGAAATATAGCTGACAGAATAGTAAATTAGTTTCAGGTGCACAACACAGTGATTTGACATCTATATACATTATGAAGTGCTTGCTGTGATACATGTCATCACCACCTATCACACACAAAGTTACCACAATATTATTGATCATATTCTCTATGCTGTGTTTTTCATCCCCATGACTTACTTATTTTATAGCTGGAAGTTTCTACCTCTTAGTCCTCTTCACCTATTTCACCCACCCTCAGCCTCTCTCCCCTCTGTCAACCATGTTTGTTCTCTGAATTTATGAGTGTTTCTTTGTTTTGTTATTTAGATTCCACATATAAATGAAACCATGTGGTATTTGTCTTTCTCTGTTTTATAAAGAGAGGACACTTTTAAAAAATATTTTTATTTAAATTCAATTTAGTTCACATATAGTGTATTATTAGTTTCAGAGGTAGAATTTAGTGATTCATTAGTTGCATATAATACCCAGTGCTCATTACATCATGTGCCCTCCTTAATGCCCATCAGTTAGCCCCTACCCCTCTACCTCCCCTCTAGCAACTCTCAGTTTGTTTCCTATAGTTAAAGAATCTCTTATGATTGTCTCCCTCTCGTGTTCATCTTATTTTTCCTTCCCTTCCCCTGTGTTCGTCTGTTTTTATTTCTTAAATTCTACATATGAGTGAAATCATATGGTATTTGTCTTTCTCTGATTGACTGATTTCGCTCAGCATAATACCCTCTAGTTCCATCCATGTCATTGCAAATGGCAAGATTTCATCCTTTTTGATGGCTGAATAATATTCCTGTGTGTGTGTGTGTGTGTGTGTGTGTGTGTACACACACAATCTTTTGGTGGACATCTGAACTCTTTCTATATTTTAGCTATTGTGGACATTGCTGCTATAAACATTGGGATGTATGTGCCCCTCTGAATCACTATGTTTGTATCCTTTGGGTAATACTTCTCTTAAAGACACACCTTAAAATTAATAAGCCAAGTATTTAACTTAGGATCAGAAAATATGGAAATTAAAATGAAGTATATTTTTTAGTGAAACCTGCCTGTAATTAAGGGTTATCAGTTTTCTGTTGTTTAGAAGGAATTGGATAATATCTAAGTAGTAATAGTAAGTCAGATTTTAGACAAAGTTCAGAAAGAAAAGTGACAGCAAGAATCAAAAGTAGTTCTCAGCAGATGTGATGGTTTTTGCTGTCAGATTGTCCCCATTTTAATCTGTTCCACCTTCAAATGTTTTCACGCATAGTGTGTTGAAAGATTTGTCAATGACAGTGTCTCTGATTTTATCATGTCAGTCTCTGAAGAATTAATATTTTTTTTATAGAAATTAAATCAAAATTATTTTGGACAACTTCTATTATGTATAAGTGAAATTTTCTATCAGAATTTTCAGAATTTACTACATTGCCGCCCAGCCAACTCTCAGTGTTTTTATAGAGTTCATTAAAGTCATTTACATTTTGTATTTTTAAATAAAAGTATGGTATAATCACCTTTTGGACGTAATAGACTAGAAGACATTAATGAGGAAAATCTTTCTTCTTTTATTATATAAGTCCATGAAAGCAATGATTTGATTCAACAAAACTTACTAAACCTTCAAATCTCTAGCTAAGAAGAAACAGATGATTTTCTTTAAATGCCAGTTCTTATAAATGTTGAGTTGGCTACAGAGAGACCTAGCCAAAAATAATTGAATTTTAAGTGACTGATACTGAAAAGAAACTTTTTTTTTCTATTCAAAGTAATTATAAGTGACTGCCTGTATTCAGTAAAGTTTGGCAAATGAATAAATAGTTTAATTATTTTTGAAATAACTGAGAACACTGTGTTTGGATTCGGACCTGAGTTCAAATCCCTACTCTGCCTCTTTTTAAGTTACTTAGTCTGTTTCCTCTTACTTGCATATATCTTGTAGGCTTATTATGAGAATTAAACTAAATAATAAATTTATTCACTCATTGAATATTTTTTGAATGCCACTTCTGTGCTAGGCATCATTCTAGGTACTCTGGATATCAGAGAACATGACAAAAATCCCTGTTCTTCATTTTAGTGGGAGAGACAAACAACCAAAATGCAAGCAAATAAAAACATATTTTTAAGTAGTGAGTGATAAATTCTATGAAGAAAAATAAAGCTTGGCACATCCAGGAAGTCGCTCCTGCTTTTTATCATAATTTTCAAAGTACAGCAGAAACCTTGTCTGTCTTGGTTTACCAATTAACATATTGCTCTGTCTGCTTTATCTGCCTGTCCACATGTCTAGGGATGGTCTCTTGGTTTATTTTTTCCCTCAAACCATTTGAAAATTAAGTTGCAGATAGAATTATAATTATAGAAATATGATAATACAATACAGTGATACAATCATAACAATTAGTCCCTGACTCCTTTAACAAACATCTCTTAAGAATTAGATATTCTTCATGGTAGGGATTTAACTGACATTAGTTCTTTTTTTCCTCCAAAGCCTCACAGAGAAAGTAGTCATGGCTATCATAGCTAATCTGAAATGACAAAAGGATTTATAATATTTTCATGTTATCTGAATATAGAAGGCCATATAAAGTTTCTTTGGGAAGATATCTGATACATATTTATAGGCTTCTAAATTGTATAATAGATACTTTGCAAGTGTGTTTTTATTACCTTTCAAGTTTTTCATTCTTACAGACATAAAATATGGTACTAGTTTTCATTTGAGCACTGTGTAGAGTGCAAATGTACATTTGCTGAGGAATTATAACTGGAGTAACCAGTTATGTGCCATGTTGAATACTTTCACATGTTATCTCATTTATTAGTCTTCATGGAAACTCTTCAAGAATGTAAAAATATAGAATAATTATCTCTTAATATCATAGAAGAAAAAGTAATAGTTAAGTAAAAATGTTTACTTACTTGCAACTGGACTATGAAGTGGCAAAGCAAGGATTTGGATCCATATCTACTGGCTTCTGAAAACAAGTAATTTGGGGTGCCTGGGTGGCTCAGTCAGTTAAGTATCTGACTCGATCTCAGCTCACATCTTGATCTCAGGGTCATGAGTTTAAGCCCTGTGTTGGGCTCCATGCACCATGGAGCCAACTTAAAAAACAAAACAAAAACACTACTTAAAACAAAGAAAACTTAAAAACAAGCAATTTTTACTCTACCCTGTTGCATATAAGTGATTGAATTAGTCATCCACTACTTTAGAAGACTTCTTTCAGAGTAAATAGCTAAGTGTGTAAAGGGAGCTATTGATATATATTCCTTTTTTAAGACTTTTTTTTAAGAGGCACCTGGGTGGCTCAGTTGGTTATGCATCTGCCTTCAGCCTGGGTCAGGTTAAGCCTTTGGCTTGGGTCATGACCCCAGGATTGGGATTGAGCCCCACATTGGGCTCCCTGCTGCTTCTCCCACTCCCTCTCCCTTTGCACCTCCTCCTGCTTGTGCGCTATCTCAAATAAATAAAATCTTTTTTTTAAATATGTATTTTTAAAAAAAGGAAAAAAAGAAACTTTTGAGCCACATTTGTGATACACCATGATGAAAATTTAGTTTTATATGGCAAGAATTGTAAACTCTTAATATTTAACATTCATTTTCTGCCCAGTATTGCAATTTAACGAGTATTATATCACTCCCTGCATATATCTGCCTTATTTGCTCAGTCATGTTCTTTAAGAGTGAGGGCTGTGTCTCCTACTTCAGTGGTTCCCAAACATGATTGCATATCACAGTCACCTCAGTTTCTGATTTAGCAGAGCTTGGATGGAGTCCCTGAATTTGCATGACTAACACATTCCCTGGTTATGTCAATGCCCTGGTTATGTGGTCTGGGGACCACACTTTGAGAACCACTATCTACCTCTTTGCCCTTCCTCCCACCACAGTCCTTGTCTTAGTGCTTATCACTTAGCTTACATGCCCTCTCATTTGGGAATCTTTCCTTGACTTCTGTTTTATTGAAACTGTTAGTTGTTCTTAAATGTTAGTGTGTATAAGAATCATCCGGGAGACTTGTTGACAAAGCAGACTTCTGATTAGACCCCAAAACATTGATTTTTAGTAAGCACATTCAGTGTTAATGCAGATGATCCATGGATAGCAATTTGTGAAATATTGGCTTACAGAGTTGATCATGCACTCGTCATTGCCATAACTGTATATTGTATTTGCCTATGATTGTTTTTTATACCATAGTGCCATTTTTGGTTTGTACATCTCTCTCCGACTGTAGTCCCTGAAGGGAAAGGACTGTATCTTCCATCATTGTTATAACTTAGGACTTAGCCCAGTGGAGTGTTAAAAAGCAGTAAAGTACTCCCTGTGTAATCTAGCTATGTGACCTTGGAGGATTTAATCTCTCTTGTCCTCAGTTTCCCCTTTTATGCAATAGTAGTAGTAACGTGATATGGAAATTAACTCTCAGTGTAGTAATTTACATACAGAATGTACCCACTAAATAGATACCATTACTCTTGCCGTGATGGTGGTTGTGTTACAGAAGAAACAAAATAAATGTTTGAGTTAATGAAAACTCCTAAATTGTGATTTTAGCATCCAAATTCAGGATATGTATTTAACACTTCATTAAAAATCTTTGCTTAATTGTCTAAAATATCATTTTCTAGTTCAGTATTTTATTTATTTATTTATTTATTTATTTATTTATTTATTTATTTTTTCTATTTCAGTATTTTAATAAAATACTGTGAAGTAAGATTGTGCCTTGGACTTTTTCTCTCCCATAGGAAAACAAAGAAACCGCTTGGAACCAATGGATACCATATTTGTTAAACAGGTTAAAGAAGGAGGACCTGCTTTTGAAGCTGGATTATGTACAGGTACTGATATTCCTCTTTAAACAATACCTCCAGATTTCTTTTTTCCTTTATTTCTTCTTTCTTCCATATTTCATTTTCCATATTTTTCATTATCTCCTTCTGTATGTTCTTTCCTGTATCTTCACGTCAGTTATTACTGTTTTTGGAACCTAGTTATCTGTATGTTTCTTGATACCTAAATAGATGGGTTTGGACACAAATAATATAAATTATTAATTAGGAGCACTTTTGGTTACCACTTAGATAACAGGCTCTTGGAGGCTTTCTTAAAAGTGCCTACATTTAATTTTGATAAGGATTACAAAATAGTAAAATGGTACAGATATGTATTGACAAAATTGAAATAATCTTGGATCTCTATGTTCTAGAAGTACCTTATCTGCCAGAGATGAGTTGATTAATTATTGCACTACGAAGAGTAATTTAAGTCTCCAAGGCAAGGAAGTGACAGGGTAAACAAAGGAATAACTAGTAGTTTTGCAACTCAGAAAACAAATAATGGGCATAAATAGTGTAGCCAGGGTCACCTGGTGACTATAGCTTTTGGAATTTCTAAATTCATCCCTGACTAGAGCTTCTAAGACCTAAGCTATATTTCATCAGAAGCTGTATACATTAAAATTTAGATTCATGTTTGTGAAAGATGCTTTAAAAAATAGGAGGAATATATCAAAAATAAGTACATTACTCAAGAAATATTTCAAAAGTAGTCAGAAATGATCTTTTATGGAATTCCTCATGTATTTTTTTTTTTTTTTACTTCTCTTTGAAGGTGATCGAATTATAAAAGTCAATGGAGAAAGTGTTATTGGAAAGACCTACTCCCAAGTAATTGCTTTAATTCAAAACAGGTAAGATTCTCGAAATATGATTAATTTTGTCCAAAGATGGATGTTTATAAATAAGTGAAGCAAGTAGATTCAATATAGTATTGTCTATATTCTATAATGGGATGGGGAGATGTGGGACTTTCCCTTGGAGTGGATAATACATGTGAGAACTGCCAAGGATGAATACCTGATGGTAGCTTACTTGGTGCTTTGCTTCGGCAAATATATCAGATTTGTGATTAAAGTCCTTAAGAATCTAAAAGGAACATATTTTAGATTTACTCTAAGTTTCTCACTTTTATTTGAAATGACGATTAAATTTATAATTTGTAATAAAAATACAAATGCATATTAAAATTTACTTTAAAACCGCTTACTCCAATATCTTTAAATACTCTTGGCTCAAATTTATTCATTTGTTTTAGCAAAGACAGCAAGAAATTCTCTTTGAATCTGTCTGTCTACCTGCGTTCTACAGGATAAAAGAATTTTGAGTTCTAAAGGCAAATAAATATGTACAGAATAACCTGAGACCTCAAAGATAACTTAGTCCTGCTATTTTTCTGTCTACCACACACCTAGAAAATTTTTCTAAATTATAAATAAAGAATTTGAAAGCCAAAGTGGTTAGCATATTGAATTCCTGTCAAGAGTAGGCCCTGATTGGGGTCCCATTGTCCAGATCATCCCTTTGTAATTAAAGTGAAGTTCATTATTTTCTGAAGACTTTTATCAAGCTCCTCTAACTATGTCTAAAGCAGTTCATGCTGTAATCTAAGTTAGTCACATGAATGCTCAAAAGCATTGTCATTTTTACGATTAGGTGATGTGATTGTGATTTATTGCTCTCTGAATATTTTTCTTACTGTTTTAATATTTAATTAAATTTAGGGAAAGCAAATCTTAAATCTTGCCTCTAATATTGGATTCTAGGTGTTTCTGACAGTGATCCCTATTTGATCTTAAGTATTGGAGAGAACAGGGGATTGTGAAGAATTTAAAGCCACTCCGAGGCAGTGGGGAGATCACCCCTATTTTTATTCTCTTAAATTAGTTCATCATAGATACAACATATTGGTGTTGGATTTTTTTAGTATATTTGTTAACATCTTTTCTTGAAAAATACTTTTTCCAAGTAACCATAACTTAATCTTTGTTTTCCTCAAAATCCTCATTAATTTTTTTGTTACTGGTGCAGTTTATCTCTTGGAGTTAATAACACTTTGGAATGACAGTCTTGATTTTTCAGCCAATAAAGCAATTTGAAAAATAGAGAAATACTGTTTTTTCATGATCTTATTTTATTTTAAAAAAATTGTGTTCCTTTTGTCTGCAGTTGGTAGCAAATGGATAATGCAGCACAAAGCCATTGAGATTCTGCAGTGTATTAATGTAAAAATGTATCCTTGCAGAAGAATTTATCTAAACATCAGTATGTATTTTCTACCAACTCTAAATATTGAAATACAAGTACCTACATATTTGATTAATAAAATTTATTTGAACCTGTGGTTCTTATGGTTTACTATTCTGAGCATTTATGAACCTGATAATAAGGGTTCAAATCTAACAAAAAGTGACACCAGTAAACTATTAGGTTTTGTTTTCTTTTTTTTTGTTGTTGTTGTCTGATTGTTTCTTAATCTCTTGATTGTATTGGGGGAAGAAAAAAATCTGATATTCTTAGGTTAGATACTGAATTACTTGACGGGAGCATCCCAGTATCGTTGCTTTTTCTAAATGTAATTCTAGATCACAAGACTGAGTATAATTTACCCCTTGGTGCTTTTTTAAACCTAGAGAAACTTCTCTATCTTTTAACAGGACATTTATAGTACCAAAATAAAGTGAGACTTTAAGCTGTTTAAGCTCTAAAATTAAGTCAGAGAAGAAAGCAAATAGTTGAAATGCTATGTAGTTTTTAAAAATGAGTCATTTTGATAGTTTTGAGGGTAAACTCTGATTTCCTTCACTTCTGAGGCCAAGAGGGAATATTTCAAAATTCAGATGTTTTATATGACTTAAAATGTTAAATTTGAGGGCTCTTTGGTTAATTTCATGTGAATGTATTTTTAACTTGATAAATAGTGAAAATATGTGGTAAAAATATATAATTTTTCTGTGATTTGAATTAAAATAATGAATAAATATATACTGAAGAGTTCTGTTCCAGGAATATTTAAAATAAGTAATATATTTAATGTCCCTAAATTAGAAACACTTTATAAAGAAGACTCTTATGAATAGCTCAAACATATGGCAGGATCCCTTCTTTCCTTCATAATTAGCTTTATTTATAAAAGTAACTGCTTTTTATTTTAATGATTTGGGTTTGATAAGTAAATATTTATAAAAACAAAAATTAAACTCATAAGCAAATTTAAAAAGTAATTCTGAGCTAACTATCTTTCTTTTATTTCTCTTTTATACACTTGCACCTCCCCTAACATAATTTTTATATATATTCAATTTCAGTGATACGACATTGGAACTTAGTGTTATGCCAAAAGATGAAGACATTCTCCAAGTGGTAAGTTTTATTTACTCAAATATGAATTGTTCTGTAGTCTCAAATGTTAATAAAAATTCTTTAAAGATGGAGGTGGACTGAATATAAATTCTGGGAAGGAAAAAATTTCCCTTTGGTTCATTTAGCAGAGTCAGAATTCTCGGCATTTTAGCAAAATAAATGAACAAACAAAAAACAAAAAAATATTGTCAGTTTTTATAGTTAACATAAGAATATTTTATTGATTCTATAGTGTACTTCTGTTGTTGCCATTTGGAATGAGATTCCTAAAGAGTTTGCTCTGATATTGCATCCGAGGTAGTCCTTTGACCAGAAGCCAAAGCTCAGTGTATAGCCCCAGGAATTAGAATCTTTTTTTTTTTCTTATGAGAACAGAAATTTTATGAAAGCCATTTCTTAACTTTTCAATATGTATGACTGTAAATTAACCTACTACAGTTTTGGTAACAGTATCAATTCATTCTATTAGAAGTAAGGTTCACAATGAATGGAGTCTGCATCTTACGGGAGAAATATTGAAGACTTTAGCTTTTAGCCTAAATTTTTTCCTCAGTTTTAGAAAGAAAATGAATTGAATAGAATCCTTAACTCCTTTGTTGAACTTAAATATTGCTAGCAGTTAAAAAGAAGGTAACATATATAAATTTAATTCAAGAAAATACTTCTCTTCAATTGACTTTGTAGTTCCGTAGAATAAGACAGCATGAGGAAAACCTTTTAGGTAACACACTGAAAGCTGACCTTGATCTAAGAAATGGCAGTGGCTACTGACATTTGTGGTTTTTAAATTCTTTTTAGCAAATAACTGTGGTTATTGTTTTTTAATTCAAGTACAACATGGAATCTTTGTGGTGGGAATGGAAATGGCAAAGTCATGTTTTTTCATTTGTAAGGCATAAGTCCTAAGTATTCTTCTGTAAACATTTTTTTACAGAAACATCACTAAAACTGATCCTAATGATTCTGAGTATTTGTGTAAAATATAATTAACTGAAATCCATGGGGATCTACCTTGTGTTTTCAAGGCATGTGGATTTTATTTAGGACTGGCTTTTTAGTGATAACAGATTAAGCACATAGTTCTTTTGGCATTGGGGAGTCTCAACAAGGAAGGTACAACTATGCAGGGTAGTTTTTCTAGGCATTGAGAGCTAGTTGTAGAGTACTTGCCCTGATAATTTAGCAGAATGGCAGAGCAGCAGGCAGAACTACTGAAGGCAATGGGACTCCCCGAATTAGAAATAAATGAGGGAATCCACTATGGTGTTACAAAGGGCTAGGAGATGAGGCACAGATGTAGGGGAGGCTTTACCTGAATCCTCCTTGGCAATCCAATGACTCAAAGACAGAATGCACTTCCCAAACAGAACTATTTTCTCATCTGTAGTAGACTCTTTCCTTGCCAAGGTGAAGACACTGGTTGGATGCTGTTTCGAACAGTGCTCATTTCACAGCATGGCTGGCATTGTACTGAACTCCTAGGGCAGGAATCAAGCACAAAATTACCATCATACCCCGCTGTGTGGTTGATGAAGAGCAACAATGTGGAAGCAGCAGCAGTGGGAGGAATAATTGTCTAATTTCATGATCAGTGGAAAAGAAGATTAATTTGCTATATTTTACTTAAAAAATATATATTTCAAACAAAGGCAAGATACAAAGTGTTGCACACACGGAAAAAAATTGATTCACTTGAGTGGTATGAGCACACAGATCTTCAAAGTTCATTAGTAAAGGGTTCTAGTAAAATTGTAACAAAATTTGTTTTTCAGACATGTTATTTGAATTTTAATCTTAAGAGATTACAAGCATATGCCCTTAATGATAAAAGAAAACCTCACTTTTGGGACGCCTGAGTGGTTCAGTGGTTGAACGGCTGCCTTTGGCTCCGGGCGTGATCCCAGGGTCCTGGGATAGAGTCCCACATTGGGCTCCCGGCAGGGAGCTTGTGTCTCCCTCTGCCTATGTCTCTGCCTCTCTCCCTCTCTCTCTCTCTGTATGTCTCATGAATAAATAAATAAAATCTTTAAAAACAAAACAAAACACCTCACTTTTAAACCCAGCCTTGAACATACTATAATTCATGAGACAAATCAAAGGAGTGTATATAATTAATGCTTACTATGCTTTTTCCTAAAGGACATTAGGACTTAGCCGGGGCATCTGAGAATGTCATTTTTTAAAGCTATTATAAAATGCAAAGAGAATGTGGGATTTCAAAAAGCATATGCAGAAATTCTTCTCTCTAACAGATTCTGGGGTTAAAATGTTCCCTAATGGCCTTAAGTATTTATGTTGGTCTTAAGTCTGTTACCTACAGTATGTGCTTTTAAAGATATATACTGTGAGGTTGAATATTCACTGTAAAGAAAAAGTAAACATGAACATTTTTACAGCCATTGTAAAAATTATTTACCCAAGTGAAAGCTTCTTGTAGCTTATGTATGTTAGCCGAGGCAACGGGGCGATTGTGTGTCAATGGGATTTTCTTTTCCTGAAGTGATGGATGCACCAAATTGCTCTAGAGGTGCTCAGGTCATCTTTGAGAGGCGGCATAGAAAATTTAATTTGGTTTAAAGTTTGACTCATGTATATAATACATGATAAGTATATAATAAATTTCTGATTATAGATGATAATGTGTGATATTGAAAAACATGAAATAAAATGAAGACTAATTACTAGTTTTACTAAACTAGTACTGGTACTAGTGCTCCTGTACTTGGTAGCCTCATTTTCTGAACCATCATATATTTTCTACATTAACAATATGAATAGTATTACCTTCATTTTTAGTTATTTTTGACAGTATTTTATAACAATATTTTAGACACTGATATCTTAGTTTTTGAGGGTATTATTAAAAATAAAAAAACACTTTCTATTCCATTTTCAAAGAAACAAAATGGTTTCGTCACCATTTCAAATGTTGGCTATGCATGAATGAAACAGGCACCATCCATTACGTGGCCTAGAGAGTGATGCTGACTGAAGAAAACCCTTCCTGGAATGGGCTCAGGATAGGAGAACTAGACCTGGCCATTCTTTTCAGTGGATGCATCACGATATTTTGTTAAGCAATTAGCTCAAAGGACTCATCAAATTTTCGATTGATCAGTTCTGATAGTGGTGGAGATTCTTGGGTGTGTCTGGTGTTTGAACAGGGCACTCTGAGCCTATTTGTGCTGTTCTGTATTAAACATAGCAAGGTTAAACAGCTTTTCTAGAATAACAGGGAAGAAAGCAATGATACTAGGACTTGACCCAAGGCAGGTATGAGACTAGAGCCTGTACTTTCAACTAAACCACCATTCTTTACTGGCATTGGATGCAGATTAGGAATCAAAGGGCTTGAGCCCAGTCACGCTGTTGGTGTCAGAACTGTTGTTCTAATTCATCTCTAGGCTCTGAGTCTAATGCCCTATTTGCCACTCTGTGACTATGTTCTATAAATTGGAAAATGTAATTTAATCAAAGCTTTTCTTTAGACTTACTAGAATTACCTTGAAAATAAGTATTTAATATGTTCCATAATCAGTATAATATTGTATTTAAAATTAGGTGACCATTTGTCAAGTGTGCATGAAAGTGGTCCTGCCTAGAGTAGGGAAGCAAGACCAGAAATTCTGGAGGGTTCTTTCATATTTTGCCAGTTTGCATTTACTTTGTTCTTTTTCAAAATCAGTTTTTGAATAATAAAAATAGTTACATGCTTGATAGAAAAGTTACAAATAATTTAGAAAGTTATAAAGTATGCATACCATCCCCTTTTCCCATGCCTCGCTGTGGTATGTTTGACATGTATTTTATTATACAGACAGACATATAATTAATTTTTATTTTATCAAAAGTAATGGATTAAATTAATAGGTCAGCCTGTTAAAGGTGAAATGGTAGGGAGGAATTTTAATCTTACCAACTTATTCTGCAGGTTTTTTGGTAGGACTTTTTGTCTGTTTTTACCACTTATTAGATAATAAATATGCAATAGTAGTAGTAGTATAATGGTAATAGGTATGGTAATAGAGATTTTGATGCAACTCTACTCAAACCGAAGGGAAGATTATTTTAGGATTAAGTTACTGGTAGATACTGTACATAAAATCAGGATCCAGACTGTCAATGTTAAATGTTATTTAATATGCTCTTTACAATTCTAATCCAAATGGAGTTTTTTTTTTTTTTTTTCTTTTTTTAAGGGAGGGAGAGAGTATGAGTGGGGCTGGGGGAGCAGGGCAGAAGGAGAGAGAGAATCTCAAGCAGACCCTGTGTTGAGCATAGAGCCCATCTCGTGACTCTGAGATCCCAACCCACACCAAGAGTCTGTTGTCTAAGTGACTGCACCACCCAGGTGCCCTCAGAATGAGGAACTCTTAAATAGATAGATAAACAAGCTTTTTTAGTGTTCATGGACTCTGAGAATGTGTAAGGAAATTCAGTACTGCTCTTGAATGAATTCATGTTTTATTCATCTCAATTATATCTGCTTACATTAGGCAGTAGTACTGTCTGTGCAGGATATTCTATTTAGTGAATCTGCTGTTAATGCATGGTCCACGTGCATGTATGTGAGGACCCATTTGGCATAACTTTACCCAGAAGTGGAGACCCATGAAAGTAAGCTATTTAGTATTTAGAGTTGTTACATAAGAATCTTGGAGATGTTTGAAGTGTGTCAGATATTTTTTCAAGTTTTTCATAGTTCCTGTCATATAGTTTTATTGTCCTCAAATTTGAATAAAGGAGGTGTCTGTAAATTATTAGTTCTAGGATGGTACTTTCCAGCAGAAATTCTAGTTGTATTAAAACCCCTTCAGAAAAAAAAGGGGTTCTGTGCCCGAATAAGCTTCTCCTTTCCCTTTGAGTTTTACAATGTAATGTAGTAGAGGTTTTGAGAAGTCAAACCTACTAGTCAGTCCTTCACCACATCATTGAGAATAGAGAATACTCTGTCCCCCCTCCCTTTCAGGTGATGCTTCATAAAATTGTACAAGCATACTGTGGGAAATACTGTACCAGAGTGTTCACTCATCCAGACACAGTCTTTCTACCGTGGAAAAGGATTGGTGTGAATATAATCAGCATCAAAAAGATAGTCTTGTTATGTCAGTGGCATACAACCCAACATGTATATTTTGATTGACTGTATTCATGCCTTAAAAATATTATGGCATGCATGTTTTCTCTTATCTACTCAGCTTTTCCACTGCATTCTGGTTTATGTTCCATAATATTCAGTATCAGTTTTAAAAGAATTCCTCTGGAAGTAATATTTTTATGTCCATTCAGTAATAATTTTCTTAAACTAGCAAAACAGGACAAAAGGTACAGTGGTGAGAGATCTTGATTTTTGAGTTAAACACATTTAATCCAACAATCATTCTTTCTTTCCAAATCATAGTGTAAAGACAGCTGCAGTCAGCTGACAGCTTGTGGTTGTGCTCTGATTTACAGGGTAAGGAGGAGGTTGTACTATTTTAAATGCATAATAGAGCATCCGTTTCGTCATCTGGAAGCAGAGATGGAAGAAGCTCAGGGGAAATGAGAGACATCAATGTTGCTCTTGTGGAAGGGAAGCTTTGTGGCACAGTATCAGACAGCAGTGCCTATTGAAGGAAATAGCTGTTAGGAATGCCTGTCACCAGATGTATTTTGCTTTCAGAAATGGTAGACAACCCAAATAAGAGCCAGATAAAAGCCTGAGAAAAAGATGCTCAGAAGGATACTGAAGTTATTCTTTATGCTTCACTGCCCTTTACTTCTCTTGGTACCTTCCAGAGAAATCAGTATAGATGTATTTTTAGCTTGCTGTTTCCAGCATCAATATGACAACATGATTCTGTCTTTATATCAGTAAGCAGCTTCTACTATGTTTTCCTATTTTCTGCTAGCTACAGTTTACAAAGGATGTCACAGCTCTGGTAAGAAATGCACAGAAGCCATTTCCTTGCTTTTTTTTTTTAAGTTATGTTTTATAGAGATATGTAATAAGCCAACCTATTAAAACTGTAAGTTTGCTTAGAGAAACTCCTCCGTAGTGTTATGTTAATCTTACTAATTTGCAGAATGTGTTTGTGATACCTGATTTTCTTTATTTTTTGTTTTCATGTTTGGTTTTCTTTTGAATCCTGTGCATAACTGATGTTAAAACATAACATTTACCTGTTTGTGGATTTTTTTTTTAAAGTCTCTCACCCTCTCTCTTTCCCTGGTACTTTGCTGTTATGTTTGTGGCTGCACTTGAGCTTTGCAAGCTATCTAATGCAAAGACAGGATGTGATGATAGATGTGAATTAAGCTTGTTTTGATTAGGAGAAGATAGGTAACACGATGCCACACCTCACTATCTCAGATGTGACCTAGTCCTCAGTTCCATCAATTAGTTTTGTTTCATTGCATCTCTGCCTTTAATTTCAGTTATTTTGAAGTTTTGAAATACATTGCTGGATAATTTCATAAATAATGGATAAAAGATCATTTGAACTGCATGCCTGCCTGTTAGTAATAGAGAAATGTTTCATTATAATAAGTAAAAGAGACCAAATAAATTCGTTCAATATAATTTTGCATTAGCTTAAAACAAAAAAATTATGTACAGGAAGATAAATTCCTTTGTTTCATATTTTTGTATCTTTAATTTACATGCTCAATTTAAACATACATATTTTCTCTTTTAAATATTAAAATATTTAGCATGGCTTAGGATTTAATTTAATCAGAATGGATTATTTTTAAGGACTCAGTAAGCATTAATTGGCAAGACACTGCTCAATATGTTATAATTAATTTGTCCTGACAGTAGTGCTCAGAGTGAAAATGTATTTGGTTAAGATTTTTAATATCTTCGCCTTCACTCTGGCAAAAGATCAAAATCTTCTTTTGCTGAGCTTTATCAGGCAGCCATTTAACCTGTCAAATGCTGAAAGATCATAAAACTTGAATGGGGAAGATTTTAGAAGCAACAAGGCTTATCTCTAATTGGTTGGGAGAAAAACTGGTGTGTTTTAATCTTTTGAGAAAACAGGCAGTTGTAATTTATATTTGTTGCAAATTCTATAATTTATTTGATTCCTGAAAGACTAGCCCTTTTCTAAATGTGTGGAGCATCCTTATGTTTTGTTTGCATGCTTGCTTTAGCGAATGTCATTTAGGAATAAGATAGGGCACAGTAAAGTAAAACAGTCCATTGCAAGAATGGAAATTGTTGTCTTATAAATCTTAAATGACACTTTTTTCCTCCTTTCCATGTAGGCGTATTCGCAAGATGCCTACCTGAAAGGCAATGAAGCCTACAGTGGTAATGCCCGCAATATCCCCGAACCTCCACCAATTTGCTATCCCTGGCTGCCGTCTGCCCCTTCAGCCATGGCACAGCCAGTTGAAATATCTCCTCCAGATTCATCATCGAACAAACAGCAAACCAGTACACCAGTGCTGACACAACCTGGCAGGGCCTACAGAATGGAAATACAAGTGCCTCCATCACCAACAGATGTTGTAAAATCGAACACAGCAGTGTGTGTTTGCAATGAAAGTGTAAGGACTGTCATTGTACCTTCTGAGAAGGTTGTAGATTTGTTAACTAATAGAAACAACCATACAGTTCCTTCACATAGAACCGAAGAGGTGAGGTATGGCCTAAATGAGCAGACCTCTTTGAAAACAGTGTCAAGGACCACATCACCATCATCATCAATTCCCACTGCCCATCTAATTCATCAGACTGCAGGCTCCAGGTCATTGGAACCTTCGGGAATGTTACTTAAATCCACCAATTACAGTGGACATTCGGAAGGAATCTCAAGCAGTAGACCTCAAGCTGTGGATTCCCCTTCTGTATCTGTTAATCACTATTCTCCGAATTCCCATCAGCACATAGACTGGAAAAACTATAAAACTTACAAAGAGTATATTGATAACAGACGATTGCACATAGGTTGTAGGACAATTCAAGAAAGGCTAGATAGTTTACGAGCAGCATCTCAGAGCACAACAGATTATAACCAGGTGGTACCAAACCGCAGTACTTTGCAGGTACGACGTCGAAGCACCTCTCACGATCGAGTGCCCCAGTCTGTTCAGATCCGGCAGCGCAGTGTGTCCCAGGAAAGGCTGGAGGATTCTGTGCTAATGAAGTATTGTCCACGAAGTGCATCTCAAGGGGCACTGGCATCTTCATCTGTTAGTTTTAGCAATCACAGAACTCGTTCGTGGGATTATATCGAGGGACAGGGTGAACCCGTAGAAAATGTCAATTCTGAAAGTCAGATACCTGATTCGAATGGAGAACGAAAGCAGACTTACAAGTGGAGTGGATTTACAGAACAGGATGACAGGCGAGGGATTTATGAAAGACCCAGGCAGCAAGAAATTCACAAGTCTTTTCGAGGTTCAAGTTTTACCGTGGCTCCGAGCGTTAATTCTGACAACAGGCGAGTGACCGGCAGAGGAGTGGGATCTGTGTCTCAGTTTAAGAAAGTGCCACCAGATCTGAAAACACTACAGCCCAACAGAGGTTTTCAGACTACTTGTGGAATGTCACTGCCTCGAGGGGTTTCACAAGACAGGTCACCTCTTGTGAAAGTCCGGAGTAATTCCCTGAAAGCGCCTTCTCCGCATGTCACAAAACCATCCTTCAGCCAGAACTCACTTGTTTCTGTCAAAGACCAAAGACCAGTAAATCACTTGCATCAGAACAGTCTGTTGAATCAGCAGACATGGCTTAGAACCGAAAGTGCCCCCGATCACCAGGTGGAGCCTGGGAAAGCGCCCTCTTCTTCTGGAACTTCTGGGAAGTCGGTCCCTCAGACCAGTGAGAACTCAGGCGCTTCGGATCTTGAAGTCTTGGTCCCTCAAAGAAATCAAGATCTAAATTTACGAGAGGCCGAAATTCAGGAGGCAGATACTTTAGATAATAGAGAAACTGTCGTCCTAAGAGAAAAACCCCCATCGGGTCGCCAGACACCACAGCCTTTACGGCATCAGTCTTACATCTTGGCAGTAAATGACCAGGAGACCGGGTCAGACACGACCTGTTGGCTGCCTAATGATGCACGCCGAGAGGTCCATATAAAAAGAATGGAGGAAAGGAAGGCCTCAAGTACCAGCCCGCCTGGGGATTCGCTGGCATCCATCCCATTCATAGGTAAGCTCCCCTTTACTCAGTGGCTGCCACGTCAAATGCTTTACACATCTTTTCAGCAAGGTATTAGTTCTAGTGCAGCGGGCACAAAAACGTTAGCTGTGATTTTGAAACATTTGTCCTCAATTTCCTGAGCTATGCTGAAACCAGAGCCATAAGCTTTTACTCTCAAAAATTATTTCAAGTGAGTTTTCCTTCTTTTCTTTTTTCTCTTCTCTTCTCTTTTCTTTCTTTCTTTCTCTTTTTCTTTCTTTCTTTCTTTCTTTCTTTCTTTCTTTCTTTCTTTCTTCTTTCTCCTTCCTTCCTTCCTTCCTTCCTTCCTTCCTTCCTTTTCTTTCTTTTCTCTTTTCTTTTCTTTTCTTTTCTTTTCTCTTTTCTTTTCTTTCTTTCTTTCTTCTTTCTTTCTTTCTTTCTTTCTTTCTTTCTTTCTTTCTTTCTTTCTTTCTTTCTTTCTTTCTTTCTTTCTTTCTTTCTTTCTTTCTCCTTCCTTCCTTCCTTCCTCCCTTCCTCCCTTCCTCCCTTCCTCCCTTCCTCCCTTCCTCCCTTCCTCCCTTCCTTCCTTCCTTCCATGAAACGAATTCCCACTGTCTGGGGTCAAGGGACTCAGCAAACCAAATTGCACCTAGTTGATGATGCATCTGAGTCAAAAGCCAAATAGAACAGTTTTCATAATTAATAATCAGCCTTTCATTTAAGCAGTGCTTTTTACTTTTATTATTTCTTATTTCTTTGGGCTGAATGAAGAGACCCCTTCATTGTCAAATTACTTTGTTTTAGAGTAGATCTTGGGATAGAGTGGGAAAAATTACTTAAAAGACAAGCACGTGCCCCAGTGTAGAACAGCTAGCTAGTGTGTTGGTTTAGGCTTTAGTCTGCCCCCACATGTCCTAGGGGTATTGTCCACAATGTAGCCAGAGTGGTTATTTAAAAATGCAGATCAGGTCATGCCACTCCTCTGACCAGAACCTCTGTTCACTTTCCTTGTAACCCAGAATAGAATCCCAAATCCTGCTGTGACCTACAGGGCCCTCTGTGATAGGCTCCACAAGGCCACTCCACCTCTCTGATCCCATCTCCTGTCCTCCAGGTACTTGCATCCCAACTTCAGCTGCCCTAGCCTCCTTGCACTTCTGGAGTATGCCAGGCATGCTTCAGGGCCTTGGCACTGCCAGTTCACAGCCCCAGGACACATTCCACAGAGAGTCACAAGATTCTCCCTCACTACATTTGGGTCTGTGCTCAAGTATTACCTTATCAAAACAGCCTTTCCTCACCAACCTATCTGAAGTAGGTACCCCCCTACACACATATACAGAACCTGACATTCTCTGTCCCCTTAAGCTACTTTATTTATCTTCATACCACTTGTTTCCGCTTGACCTGTTTTATATATTTTTTTAATACATGTTTCTCTGCAGAGCTAAAATATAAGCTATGCCAGAGCCATGCTTTTTGATCTTTTTGTCCACTTCTGTAGCCTTAATAACCTAGAACACTGCCTGGCATATAGAAGGCACTCAGTAAATATTGGTTGAAATAATAGACTAATGATAATTTCTGAGATGATGGTTAAATGTATTCAAAATAAAAAAAATTATAGTTATTGTGCAGCTCTAACACATAATCTAATAGGATTATCCCATATGTCCTTAGTATTACCTTCATTTAATAATGAGAAGTTTAAGCTATTGAAAGGCTAAATAACTTCCCTAAAGTGACACTTGGCAGGTTGAGTCAGCCTCCTTACAGAGCACAGCTCCGGAGGGCACCATTTATATTGATTTATTATGAAGAGCGCCCCTTGGAGCTGTGTGATGCAGGGGCCTTCTTTAGAAGCCAAGGCCAGACTCATACTTGCGCCATTACTCCCAAAAATTCATGAATAGTGCTCTATAATTTTATAGGATAATGTGCTTCTTTTTGAGCAACATTTTGGGGTTTTTCTTACCTAGGGAAATTTTTTAAATCTCAAGCTATTGAATTGTCAGGCAACACTATCAGAGCCAGCTTTTGAGAAAGTTCTATGTGACTTATATTTTTTATAAATATGATGTATTCAAGTTGTAAGCACTGTGGGGAATCTCAACCTAAATTTTACTCATTAATATCTATACCCTTAAATCCAAGTTCAGAGAATAGAACTTTGCCATAAATGAAATCTTATACATCATCTAGATATTTAAAGAAAGTAACTGAGGACTAGTGATTGTTTTATGATTTTTTATAAATGTTCCTACAACCTGTAACTGTATTTGATAAGCCTATGAGATCTTACCAGAATAATGGCATCATATTTTCTTCCTACTTAATAAGAACAACATAACCAGATTATATTGGAGTAATTAAAAATGTGCTAGCTATATCTGTTAATTTTTTCATAATTATCTACTAATCCTTTGAATAGATCAACAAGTTGATTATTACTAAAGACAGAACATCAGCTAAGGTATAAAATAAAAATCTATTTAATTCTATACACATATAGAGAAATTATTAAAATATTTTAACATTCAAAATAAAAATGCTCACTTACTAGTTTTGATCAGATTCTACTTTAAGTACTTCATAGTACAATATTATATACACCTCCTAAAACTTTAATATATAGAATTTAATTACTGTAGTATGCCAGTTATACCTTAACCAGTAGAATAGGGCAGGATAAAAAAGCTGAAATACAAACACAGAATTTATTTCACTATGTGAAAACTCTTAAAAGTTTGTAGGCCCTCAGGTGGAATAATGCTATGCCTCCTGAGTTTTTACAGCATTTTAATGACTCATAAGATTGTATACCATTTGAAATAAAGGCATGGAAAGAATTTTAGTATTTACCTAAGTTTTAGAAAACAATATAAAAAAGGTGTGATTTCTTTGGCTTAATTATAGTTTCCTTTTTACTGTGAAAACCTTTTAGGTCTTCGATTAACTAAAATCCTTTACTCTATCCTTGAAGTCCAAAAAATACTTATTAGAGACTATGTTGTTGAATAGGTAAAGAGCCAATCAATAAAAGAACTTTTAGATTTCATTCAGTATAAGTTCCATAATTTAATAAATCTTGAAATCCTTTTATTTTTATTTTATTTTATTTTATTTTATTTATTTATTTATGATAGTCACAGAGAGAGAGAGAGAGAGAGAGAGAGAGGCAGAGACACAGGCAGAGGGAGAAGCAGGCTCCATGCACCCGGAGCCCAACGTGGGATTCGATCCCGGGTCTCCAGGATAGCACCCTGGGCCAAAGGCAGGCACCAAACCGCTGTGCCACCCAGGGATCCCTCCTTTTATTATTGAGCTTTAAAGTGTTACCTGACCTAGAGGTATTTCTCTTTCCAATCTGTTTTTTTGTCATTATTATATATACATATAATAATTTAACTTCTATAAATATAAAAATAGAATAGACATCAGCATTGAAATGGAGTAAAAGAGACTGTTTGCAACGTTTCCCAGTGTATTTTCTGGGAACATGAATTCCATTTGATTAAGGAGAAAAAAATCAGTGATCAAATTGAGAAGTGCTGGATTTAAATAATTAAACAAGTTTTGTTTGTCTTTACTATGGGACTTTTAGAATCATTAACATACTACTATATATATTTTCTAGGTATATTTTCTTTCTTTTTTTAAAGATTCTATTTATTTGACAGAGAGAGTGTGTGAGTGAGCACACACACAAACAGGGAAGTGGCAAGCAGAGAGAGAGGGAGAAGCAGGCTCCTTGCTAAGCAGGGAGCTCGTTGTGGGCCTCGATACCAGGACCCTGGATCATGACCTGAGCCAAAGGCAGATGCCCAACAAACTAAGCCACCCAGGCACCCCTCTAGGTATATATTTTTTTTCTTTTTTTTTTTTTAGGTATATTTTCTAATACAATTTTTCTCAGAAGTATTTGACCATGAATCCTTTCATTTAGAGTATCTTTGTTTAATATATTATAAAACACACTTCAGAGAGTATACTTTATGCTCATGGAACACTTAAAAGGAAAGAAATTAAGGTTTGCTTTTGCATTATCACACTCCAGAATCTTATATTCTGTAATTTTAATCATTATTTTTTGTCATTTGAAAACATTATAGATTAGTGCAGAAAAAAAAATTAAGTGCCTTTGCTTTATTCCCCAAATACCAGAGAATGGAGCCAATTCATTTATTTAGTTATTTATAATACAGAGCAAATGGTATGTCTTACAGCAAGAAAATTTTCAAACACTTTGTTACACATTTAATATCTAATATTTCTTTTGGTTCACAAAGATTTAGAGAAATGAAGAAAATAAACCATTTTGTTTTTAAATAAGGAATATCAGTCATTGACAGTGTTTTGTTTACCCCTTACATGCAGTTTATAAAGCTTGGTAGTAAGTACTGAAAATAAATTTTTACTTCTTTTATAAGAAACACAAAATGAATAATGAGTTTATAATTAATTTGACATTTAGTAGCAGGATTTCAGATATATCCTACAATCTACACTTTATACATTTCTTTATACGACTCATAATTATCAATATAAAGAAACTATAGCTGAATTACCCACACTCAGATTTCATTTCAAATGCATTTGCCTCTCTTTTTCCTGCCATATTTCTAATACTCCTTGTTCTCACCCCAAAGTTAGACCATATGCATGTACTTAGTGTTAGCCAATATACGATAGAATTCATTTGGTGCAGCCTTACTGGTCCTGCCATTTTAAACCAACTTAGAGGTTTTAAAGCTTGTTGAGACATATAGCTAAACTGCAGTGTCTGAAATTTACCCAAAAGAACGGGAGTGGGCAACTGCCACCCTTCACCCAACTTCTCTCTCTGGCGGCTCTAGTCTCCTGATGCCAGCAGTGATATTATAGGGGGTGCATAGAGCACCCAGTGCCTCTTTATACTAAACATACTGAGTCTTTCTACAAAACAACTAATCTATAAAGACAAAAATTGTACTCATCATCTTAACAGTCTTTTTCCTATATCTGCATTCCCACAAGATGTGACTCCATTGGCACTTAAGCTTAGAGATTCTTGCTTCTATTGAGTAATGATGTGGAGTTCATTTTTAATATAATAACAACCACAACAAAATCCACAAATTTCTGTAGTAATTTATAACCTACCAAGTATTTCATGTACTAATCCTATGACAAGCTGGGAGAATTTAGGTGAGAAGTAAATAAGCCACTTTGTGGATAAGGAAAGTTAAGTTGTTTGCTCATGGTCTCTCAGCAGGTAACTGACAGAATTGATTATCTATTGGCTCCAAATCTCATATTCTTTGGACAATGTCCTACATATGTGCTAAAATTTAAATCCTGGCTTTGAAACGCTTGGGTGGCTCAGTGTTTGAATGTCTGCCTTTGGCTAAGGTCATGATCCTAGGGTTCTGGGATTGAGTCCCACATTGAGCTCCCTGCAGGGAGCCTGCTTCTCCCTCTCCCTGTGTCTCTGCCGCACTCTGTATGTCATAAACAAACAAACAAATAAATAAATTCTTAAAATAAATAAATAAATAAATCCTGGCCTTTTACTCTTTTAAAGCTTAACCTAAAAAATATTTCTGCATTCAATATTCCCCATTCTTAACTCAGACTTCCCAAGATTGAATTAGTATCTTTTCAGTAAATAAGTATATGTGTTCCAAGTCTGTTAAAAAAAAAACTATTCACTACGGAATAATTTTATATGTGTATTTACCTTCCATTTGGTAGTAGCATTAGCTTTTCTTCTAAAATATTTCAAGTTTACCTGTAGCACACTTATAGAATACTATGCTGATTTATTTAGGGAAAAAATTTTACCTTAGCACCTATAAAAACTATGGAATTGTTCCCTACATTAGACTTTCTAGACTTTAGGCTGATTCTTTAATGTGGAAAACAGATCTAATAGTAACTACACTCTCAGCTACATCTGCCGGTTTTTAAAATAAATCCAAACTTCAAAAGCCCCATAACAAATCCCTGGTTTAGAAAAACCTAAAGGTATTTTAAATTATTTCACAAATGGTAACTTTGCACCTTTAGTGGATTTATTATTGTAGGCCTCTTGACTAGAATAGACCCTTCTGATAATCCTCATCCAGTTTCTGTATTTCAGAGGTAATGAATTTAATATCCAGGAAAATTAAGTGGCTTTCACATAGTCTGACAAGACAGGACCTCCTGCCCAGTTTTCCCCTTCCTAATAGCTTGCTTATTTTCAGTGTGAAAATTAATCATGTGAAAGAAAAATTGGTGATGAAATTGGTACCTAGTGTTTATGAAATATTTTTAAAGTAATTTTCAGATTTCTTGAAAATAGTACCTCCTGCATTTGTCAGCTAGCAAGCTGGGCCAGTTTTCGTGCACAGGTACCCGTCCCCTACACACAGACCCACAAAATCTTCAAATATGGAATTAACTTGTCTCATCTGTGGGATTGCAGAAATTCAGCCAAGTAATTGGAACTGTTATCTGCGGTAAATCTAAAAGTAGTGCCTCCCCCTTGCCTTCTTTAAATTTAGAGCATTTGCTATGCAAATACACTTGGCGCAGTCTTGCCAACTAGCTGACTATCCCCAGCACTGACCATGGGACCACACACGTTCCTGCCTCAGCTCCGATTTCATCTTCCTCCTTCCCAGTCTCTCCTGTCACAACAGTTCCTCTTGGATTTACAGCTCTGCTCCCTTCACTTTGGCACCAATAGGGTATAGCAAGCTTGCAGAACATTCAGAATTCTCACTTCCTAATCTTTTTTTAGATATTTATTTATTTATTTATTTATTTATTTATTTATTTATGAGAGACACACAGAGACAGGCAGAGACACAGGCAGAGGGAGAAGCAGACTCCATGCAGGGAGCCCGATGCGGGACTCGATCCCGGGACTCCAGGATCACGCCCTGGGCCGAAGGCAGGCATTAAACCGCTGAGCCACCCAGGAATCCCCTCACTTCCTAATTTTTAAAAGAAAAAATTGTCTATCACATAGGAAGATACAGCATTAGATTTTTGGTTATTCAAATAACCCCAAATCTCAAAATGACCTTCCCGGAGCCAAATATTTACTTAAATGCATGTTATTGAACTGATTACTAAAGAAGTGTGGTCATAATTCCTATTATGATAATGAGTTGAATTCTTACAAAAAATGAGATTATTGGGGCAGCCCTGGTGGCTCAATGGCCCTGAGATCAAGACCTGAGCTGAGATCAAGAGTTTGGACATTCAGCTGACTGAGCCACCCAGGGGGCCTTACATACACACTTTGACATTAGTCACTGTTTCTTCCAACTTATACAAATGTACTCTTCCTCTTGCAATATAGTTTATCCCATCTTTGAATATTATGCTGTTAACAGTGTTATTTGGGCAGGGGGTAGGATTACCTCTTCCTAGCAGAGGTGAAATAGAAAGCAAAGTTACTCTGAGGAGCTGTTTAACCCTAGTCTATGCCAAAAATTCCACCAATTTCACTGAGTTTTATAAAATGATTCTCAACTATAACTTTAAAACAAACTACAGATGGAATGCTTTAATTATTTGAACTGTGAGAAAGATTCCTCATAACCCAGCTCATTGTAGAAGAGGCCCTTTTTGCTCTGTTCTAATCTGCAGCAACTGGACAGTAGGTCTTACGACGAGTAATGCTTGTTGGTGAAAGCAAATTAGAAACACGGTGTTCTACTTTTGTGTTGATCAGATTCTCTCAGTTACAAATGATAGAAAGTTTTTTTTTAAATATTTTATTTATTCATGAGAGATACACAGAGAGAGGCAGAGACATAGGCAGAGGGAGAACTATCCCAGGACCCCAGGATCACGACCTGAGCCAAAGGCAGGCGTTCAACCACTGAGCCATCCAGGAGTCTCTGATCCACTGAGCCGTTTAGGAGTCCCTGATGGAAAGTTTTTTCAGGGCGCCTGCATGTATCAGTTGGTTGAGCCTTCAGCTCAGGTCATGATTCCAGGGTCCTGGGATATGGAGCCCTGCATCCAGCAACTTGCACAGTGGGGAGTCAGCTTCTCCCTCTGCCCCACTCCCACCTCATGCTTGCTTGCTCTCTCTCAAATAAATAAATAAAATCTGAAAAAAAAAAAAAAAAAAGAAAGTTTTATCATATTAGCTCATGCCAAAAAGGAGTGTTAGCTACAGTGAAGAGGTTTTGGGGGTAGACCTAGTTGGGTACACGGCTAGATCCAAATACTCAAGTGCTTTGGCATCAAGATTGTGTATCTTTTTCTCAGCTTTGCTTTTTTCATTCTCAGATACTTTTTCTCCACATGGTAGAAAAGATGGTGGCTGGCAACTCAGTTTACTGATTTTTACAGTTCTTGTTCTCTGGGGAGTTGGAAGAGAAAGACCGTGCTTTTCTCAGTATCCATATGTCAAATCTGATGGAGAGACTGGATCTATACTGACTAGATCAGATTCTTTACCCTTAGTCAGTCACTGTGAACTCAGTGAACTAGGGTCTTAGGAGGGGTCATGCCTTGTGCATATGCCCACCCACAGAAGCCCCACTGAACCCCAAAGATAGAGATGGGCAGCTAGCATCATACATTCTCTGCAGTCATCTTGCAGAAGATGAAGAGAAACAAATAGGATAAAAATATCATGAGATGAAAATATTTGCCAGGTTAGAGATGAAAACCGGCTGTCCTATTTTTACTTGGTTTCATTTTATTATTTCATTAGTAGTTAGGTTTTCACAAGGTTTTCTTCACATTTTTATTAGGCTTTTGTATTTCTTCCATGATTTGTCTTTTTATGCGCTTTGCTCTTCTGTTATGATTTTAGTTGTTTCTATTTATAAGAGCTCTCAGGGGATCCCTGGGTGGCGCAGCGGTTTGGTGCCTGCCTTTGGCCCAGGGCGCGATCCTGGAGACCCGGGATCAAATCCCACATCGGGCTCCCGGTGCATGGAGCCTGCTTCTCCCTCTGCCTGTGTCTCTGCGCCTCTCTCTCTCTCTGTGACTATCATAAATAAATAAAAATAAAAAAAAAAATTTATATAAGAGCTCTCAGTATGTATTAAGGCTTCCATTTTTTTGTTGTTTGAAAATTAATTCTAAGAGTTACACGTAAAGTTTCACCATATGCTTCCTTGATTTTTTACCTGTCTATATTTTTCTTTTTTTTAAATATGTATTTATTTTAGAGAGAGAGAGAGAGAAAGAGAAGTGGGGTGAGAGGCAGAGGGAGAGAATCCCTGCTGACCATGGAGACCAACTCGGAGCTTGATCCCAGAACCCTAAAATCATGACCTGAGCCGAAACCAAGAGTCAGACACTAAACCAACTATGCCAGTGAAGCGCCCCTGTGTTTCTCTTGATGTGTGAAATCTTATAGATGTTCTTCTAGAATTTTATTCCATTTTTTAAAGATTTTATTTATTTATTTACTTACTTAAGAGAGAGAGAGAAAGAGCATAAGCAGGGGGAGTGGCAGAAAGAGGCAGAGGGAGAAGCAGGCTCCCTGTGAGCAAGGAGCTAGGGTGATGTGGGGCTTGAACCCGGGACCCTGGGATCATGATCTGAGCCGAAGGCAGTCATTTAACCTACTGGGCCACCCAGGTGCCCCCAGAATTTTAGTTGATAAAAGATAACAATGAATGAATAATCAGTTTAAACATAGTAACTTATAGTATTCTCCCTTTGGAAAAAATCCACATTGAATTATGGAGTATATATTTCCTGAGGGAATTAGTTATTTATCTATTTTTGGAAAACAGTATTTTCCAATAAAATTTTTGGACATTTAGGTCTGTCTTTTTCACAGATTAAGAATCAGTGATCACTTTGAATTTGAGTATATACAATTTCAGTGTCTTCTCCACCTTTTCTTTATTGTGAAGAGCTGTGGGGCTTTTAGTGAATAAAGTAAATTAAGGCCTCAATGTTCAGTCAGTTCTTTGATTATGTAGTTAAGTTTACCATGAGAAGGGATTATGCCACTTGATAAGAACAAGTTTACAGTCTTGATAGTGGTGTGTTCTGCGTGTGTTACCTAATGTCATAACATAATATATGACATACCTTGACAAAGATGATTATTTTCATCTGACATAATATTTAAGTTTGATTATTAAAAATATAGAAATCAGTTGAAAATCTGACCAGACACTTGTTTTCTCTTTGGACAACTAAATAGTACTCATTTTCTTATATTGGAAAAGGAGATAAGCCTAAATTATTCTTGTTTGTACGTAATCTACCCATAGGTAATAATGAAAGCATGTGTTAACATTAGAATTTTAAAATTCCAACTAATCATTACAACAGCAATGGTACTTTTAACACAATAGAAAGGTTCTCACATTTTTACAGGGAATGAAGAATTGGATTTATTAAAGTACAATTCATAAATGTGAAGTAATGTAATTCTTTGTATTTTAAAAAGTATATCTAGCTCTTCCTTGTCTGTCTTTAACATAGTAGTAAATATATTTATTCTAAAGAGTGCAACAGGACTGAAGCTTGGGAGCCCAGGGTGCTAGCCTCCTGCCCAGACCTCCATTCACCCTTGCTTCCTGGAGCAGGTCGCTGTCTATCCCAGGCCTTTTTGCACACATCCACTTAAAGCAGAGATGAATTCAACCCAGTGAAATAAAGAAATTTCCTCCAAAATGCAGTAAGTCAAAAGAAATTGAATGCATACCTCTAGGAAGTCAAGAGTCATAAAAAAATTGCCTTTGAAATTTTGTTTAATGCTTAATCATGAACATTTTGAATTTCACTCTGTGATATTTAATTTTAAGTAAATAAATACAAATATTTTTAAAATTACTTTGGAAGGCCTAAAATTTTCTTGAAAGATTTATCCCATGGAATCTCCTAGACACTCTTTGACACATTTATTGCACACTACAGTTGTGAATGTTTTCTCTACAGAAGCCTTTTCCTGCTGTTAATACTCTCTGTGCTACACACATCAGATAATTTCTCAAGAATACGGTATTTTCCTATTCATATCCATGCTTCTGAATCCATAACAGATTGGTGGCCCAAGCAGACCCCATAAGACCCAACTGACTTCATACACATGTATCATTTGGAAAAGTTGGTTAATTTGTGATAATTTAAATCATAATGATAGTTTTAAAGAACACTATAATATTTAGTAAAGTTAAATTTTTATCTTTTTTTTTAATTTTTATCTTTATTCAATAGATATAAAGTCAGTTATCTTCTTGCTTTTGAAAAAAGAATAATTGCATGCTCACCAACATATGATATTATATACTTAGTAAACTTGATTCATAGTGAAATTTTTTTTAAATGCCTTTTTCCCCCCAAGATTTTATTTATTTATTCATGAGAGACACAGAGAGAGAGGCAGAGACATAGATAGAGGGAGAAGCAGGCTTCCCACAGGGAGCCCGATGCGGGACTCAATCCTAGGACCTTGGGATCATGCCCTGAGCCGAAGGCAGACACTCAACCACTGAGTACCCAGGCATCCATTAAAAATGTTTTCTATTGCTTAAATATAAAGAGCTGCTTTTAAAGACTTTGTAAAAACATAAAATAAGCTTAAGATAGTCAGAATTTACAGATTTTAGCTATAAATGTTATAATTTTGCATCATTACTAGTCACCTTGATTAAAATGCTAACCATTAAAATGATAGAGCAGCCTTAGATTTTGGTCAAAATTAAAATAGTTTGATCTTTTAAATCAAGAAATCAAAACCCTGTCTTATCATTATAGGATATTCTTTATAAAGGGTTTTGGTATGATTTTCTTTTTTTTAATATTTTATTTATTTATTCATGGCAGATACAGAGAGGCAGAGACATAGGGAGAGGGAGAAGCAGGCTCCCTGCAGGGAGCCTGATGCAGCACTTGATCCCAGGACCCCAGGATCATGCCCTGAGCCAAAGGTAGATGCTCAGCCACTAAGCCACTCAGGTGCCCCTCGTTATGATTTTCTAAGACTTAGAGCATTTGATTTTAGGAAATACAGTTCTGGCATTCTATTAATTTATACTCTACTAGCCTAGAAAATAATAATTTAAATCATTGATGTTTTTATAAGAATAAGAATTTTGAACAGAACTATCACTCACCAATTTGGAAAACAAATATCATTTGTACTTTTAGAGCAAAAATATAATTCCATAAATTCTGTGTCAGACTCTCTGGGTCTACATTGTGTCCCTGTTGCTTGGTAACTTTACACAAGTTATTTAACCTGTCTGTTTTGATTCTTCATCTGCAAAATAGTACTTACTTCATAGAATTTCATAAGAATTAAATGGAAAATATATTTTAAGTATTTAGAATGATGCTAGTACTTCCTAAGCTCTATAAATGTGTTAGCTCTTGTTACTGTGCATGCATGCATATGCATTCCTATATGCATTTCTGCTCTTGACAGGTAGTGACAGGCTTTTGAGAAAGTTAAAATTTGTAACACCTAAAATATCTGTTTCTACAGGGATACCAGGGGGCAAATGGGGATTTTTCCTCTAGGCCTGGGCCTACATTTGGTTGGGGAAAAAGGCACCTATTTCTGATTTGCACGAAAGTGCCAAACAAACCACCAGTGGCTCTCTCAGTCCATTCGGGCTACTAAATACCACATCCGAGTGGCTTAAACAATAACCATTTATTTCTCATGGTTCCAGAGGCTAGAAGTCCAACATCAAGGCACCAGCAGACTTGGTAGCTGGCGAGGTCCTGATTCTTGGTTTATGGAAGTTGTATCCTCATATGGAAGAAGGGTCAAGGGAGCTCTTTCAGGCTACTTCTTTGTAAGGGTGCTAATTCCATCCATAAGGGCTCCCACCTCCTGACTTAATCAGCTCCCGAAACCCCACCATCAAATTCTGTCACATTAGGGATTAGGTTTCAACATGAATTTTGGGAGGAACACAAACATTTCATCTATAGCAGTGGTCTTCATAATGTATAAACTTTTTCTGGAAGCCATAAATTGTCCTTTCACATTTTTCTTCAAAAATTGAAGATATACTTGTGAGTTTGTGCATGGGGAGGTTCTAGGACTTGATACTCTGAAAGTTAAGCCTCAGCCAAGTTACTTGTTTAACTTCCTGAAATGATGTGTAAGACATTTAAAATTGGGAAAAATAATTCTTTTAGGGTGGTACAAGATTATCATTCCACTTTTATAGGTTCAGGTTCTCAATGCCTATAAACTTTAGTATCTTGATTATCAGTTAATCAGTATTAATTGTTTGGTAGAAGAAGCAACTTATTTAATTTCTTAGACCACATTCTCAGAATTATTTGGAATTACTGGAGTAATAACTATATAAGATTTTTATTATTTATTGGTGCCTTAGTGGGTAAGTGTTAAAATCTAAATCTGTTTTTTTAAGAAATAGTGAATATTGATTATTAATAATTAGGCCATTTGGCATTCTGATACCTATTATCTTTTTCCTGATTTTTTTTTTTTTTAAGTAAGCTCTAAGCCCAGTGTGGGGCTTGAATTCACAACCCCGAGATGAAGAGTCCCATGCTCCACCGACTGAGCCAGCCAGGCATCCCTCTAATATTTATTTTCATTTTATCTTCTAGATGAACCAACAAGCCCTAGCATTGATCATGACCTTGCACACATCCCTGCTTCTGCTGTCATCTCAGCCTCCACTCCCCAGGCACCTCAGGCACCCCAGGCACCCCAGGCACCCTCCATAGCAATGGTCCCACCCAGCCTCACCACGTCGGCTCCTTTAATTCGTCGCCAGCTCTCCCATGACCAGGGTACGTTTCAGTGAGTTGCTATGCAAACCATCTCTCTTTCTCAGTTTTCCACTTAGAATGCTATGACAAACTGATCTCACTATGAAAAGGATCTGGAAACCACTTGCAAATGTCTAAATGTTGGCTTTTAATTACAGAATCTGTCGGACCTCCCAGTCTCGATGCCCAGCCCAGCTCAAAGACCGAAAGATCAAAATCCTATGATGAGGGCCTGGATGATTACAGAGAAGATGCAAAATTGTAAGTCTCAAGCATATCATCTTAAATATTTGTCAGTATTTGGTCAGACTTTGACATATAAATACTGAATTTTAATGATTTCTTTTATATTTTTAACTTTATAACATTAGAAATGCAAATAAAAAAATAAAGTTGTTATTCAGTAATATATGCAGTTGAATTTTTAACATTAATATTTAAAAATTGGTAATACACAAACATAATGCAAAAAATATTAGTATTAAACAATCAGTGCTACTATAGGTCTCTGGCCACCCAGATCTCTTCTCAGACATAACTATGTTACTGTTTCCTGAGCTATTCTCTGCATAAAATCACTTACACGTGTTTAGGCATATATGTGTGTATTACATATCCTAATTATTTTTACAAACCAATGATAGATGCTAAACAAATGACTGATTGCGGAGATCATCCAGTGTGTATATTCCCGGCTCACTCTTTTTCATGATTGTTTCATTTTCTACTGAATAGTTTTACTAATATATATCTGTCAATTTATATTCTATAAATAGACATTTAGATTGAATCTTATGCTACTGCAAACAATACTTCAGTGATTATATTTGTATATAGTTAATTTAGTATATAAGTGAGTATAATTGGAAGAAAGATTGTTACATCAAGAGGGTGTGTGTTTTTTATTTTAATATGTATTGTTAGCCACTCTCCTTAAAGTTTATAACAAACCAGATTCCCACCAACAGTGTACGGAAGTCTCTGCTCCTCACCAGCACAGCATTTACCTAACATTTGATGTTTTTGTAAATCTAATGGTATCACATTGTAGCTTTTTTGTTGTTGTTGCTTTTTTTTTTTTTTTTTAAGATTTTTATTTATGTATTTAAGAAAGAGTATAAGCAGGGGGAGGAGAGAGGCAGAGGGAGAAGTAGACTCCCCGCTGAGCAGGGAGTCCCATGTGGGGCTCCATCCCAGGACCCTGAAATCATGACCTGAGCTGAAGGCAGACACGTAACCGACTGAGCCACCTCACATTATAGTTTTTATTTGAAAATTTCTTATTGTTAATTGAACATTGTTTCATATATATTTAAGAGAGATTTCTATTTTCCCATGAACTGCTTGTTCATGTCTTCTGCTCTTCCCAACTGCTTTTCCTAATTGACTTCTGGGGGCTCTTTATATAAAGGGCTCTTTTCTGAGATAAGTGTTGCAAGTCTTTTCCCAATTCAGTATTTTTCATTGGATTTTAAGTTTTTTTTAGACTGTGCAAAAATGTCAAACTTTTTCTTTGCAGTCAAATTTAGAATTTTTTTTAATGGCCTTCAGATTTTGAGTCATTGAAAAAGTGCTTCCTGCAGAATACAACAAAATTCTTCCATGTTTGCCTCTCAAATTTATGGGGGTTTTTTTTTGTCTTTTTTTGTATATTTACAACTGTGATTCACCTGGAGCTTATTTTATTTCAATTAGTGAAATAAAGGCCAACTTTATATTTTCCAGTGTCTCTCAGTTGTGCCCAAAGCATCTATTGAATGTTGTATTTTTCCCACTGATATTTCATCTTTATTAAATACTAAATTATTATATGTATATATAGTTTTATATTTAGCCTCCATTCTGTTCTATTGATTTATCTGTCTACTCATGTACACCAGATTCCGTTAATTGCAGTGGGTTTTTTTTTATTTTTTATTTTTTATTTTTATTTTTATTTTTTTTTAAGTTTTTATTTTATTTTTTTATTTTTTTATTTTTTTAATTTATTTTTTATTGGTGTTCAATTTACTAACATACAGAATAACCCCCAGTGCCCGTCACCCATTCACTCCCACCCCCCACCCTCCTCCCCTTCTACCACCCCTAGTTCGTTTCCCAGAGTTAGCAGTCTTTACGTTCTGTCTCCCTTTCTGATATTTCCCACACATTTCTTCTCCCTTCCCTTATATTCCCTTTCACTACAGTGGGTTTTTTTTTAATATTTTATTTATTTATTCATGAGAGACACAGAGAGAAAGAGGCAGAGACACAGGCAGAGGGAGAAGCAGGCTCCACACAGAAGATCCCGATGTGGGATTCGATCCCGAGTCTCCAGGATCATACCCTGGGCTGAAGGCAGTCGCTCAACTGCTGAGCCATCCAGGCGTCCCTAATTGCATTGGTTTTATTATGTTTTTATTATTGATGGAACTGTTCTCTCATGACTGTGTTTTTTCTGAATTCTCCTGGCTATTTTTGTTTATTTTACTATTTGAACTTTAAAGTCAATTTTCTAGTTCTTAAATTTTTATGGATATTTTTAGTGACATGGTGTTTTAACTTATAAAATTAAGGAACATTGACATTTTATGATTTTGAATCTTCGGTCAAAGAACTTTTTTTTTTTAAGATTTTATTTATGTATTCATGAGAGACACAGAGCAAGAGGCAGAGACATAGACAGAGGGAGAAGCAGGGAACCTAATATGGGACTCGATCCCAGGACCTCGGGATCGACCTGAGCCAAAGGCAGATGCTCAACCACTGAGCCACCCAGGTGCCCCAAATAATCTTTTTTATCAGAGTATTTTTGTATAGATTCTCTGAAGCTTCCATTTAATGATTATTTATATTCCAATTATAGCAGTTCTTCCTGGACCAACTACATGGGGGAAGTTTGTGTGAGGTGTGGCCAGAGCAGTGGTCCAAGCCAATAGGAATTCAAAATGTTGAATTTCCAAGCTATTTTAACCTTTACTTTTTCCTTACTAAAAGATGGCATCAACTGCCACATTTCAGAGTCTACTTCACCCTGCACAAAGCCACATACTGCTTCCTGCAAAAATAACAGAACTGCATGTTTCCTTTTTTCTTTTTCATATCCCTTATATCCATGGTGATGAGTGAGGCTCCCGTCACCAGCCCAGGCACCCTGTTTCCCATTGTTCCAAATACGGGGAGGTTTTGACCTCTCAGGGAGCACTGCAGTTTTGTTTGAGATATGCAACCAGTGATGTCCTTATTCTGTATCCATTCTTTCCTTCACCTCATTTAACACCCATCTTCATTTACGTATATTTATATTGTGGTTCAGAGTTACAGTGTCTCCTGATACTATTGCAGATGGAGTTTGCATAGCTATTTCTGGTTATCTTGTTGGGGTGATTTGAAATGGGACGGCAATGCCATCTTTACTCACATCTTATAGTTCTAAATTCCTTAAAATGAATTTTGAATTAAAAAAATCTTTTGGGGCACCCAGTGGCTCAGTGGTTGAGCATCTACCTTCGGCTCAGGTCATGCTCCCAGGGTTTTGGGATAAAGCCCCAGGCTCCCTGCTCGATGAGAAGTCGGCTTCTCCCTCTCCCTCTGCTGCTCCCCGTTTGTGTGCTCTCTCTCTGTCAAATAAATAAAATCTAAAAAAAAAAACTTTGTCCCCCAAAGTTAAATTATTTTGAATTGTTAAAGCAAGCCTATCTTCAGAAGCCCTAAACCTTTTCAGTGGCAGCAGCTGGTCTCAAACCAAAGCATCCGGAATGTGGTTGGTGGGAGGAGTGGTGGGCTGGGACTGGCCCTGACCACACTCTTCCTGCCACATTATCAATCCTTAACACCGTGGGAACCCTTAACAGAGCACTGCGACTGTGGATAACTAATAATTTATTCTAAAGCTCAGTGTTCAGCCTGAGTAATTTTTTTTTTCTTTCATCTAAAAGGAAGGATAAAATCTCACACTTCATGCAGAGACCATTTTAATTTACCAGATCCACTAAGGAAACTTCTATCATGGAATCAAAAGTGTCAGTACTTAATACAATTAGCTGTTTTTCTCATTTGCATTGCACAGTGAACATTTAACATGATAATGATAAAATGTCAGCTTATCGTTGAAAGGTTATTTGTAATGGTCAACTTGTTTTTACATCTTTAAGGTGTTATGCACTTACTGCAAATATTTATGTGCTTTTTTTCTAACAGGTCCTTTAAGCACGTTTCTAGCCTGAAGGGAATCAAGGTTGGTATTCAGTATTTTTTAAGTATCAGCAAATGATCAGTGTTTCTATTTACCTTTGCTTACTTTGGCTCTTCATAAGGAATTGTTTCTATTATCCTATATTCTGTGAGTTTCAGGTGCATTGGGAATATTAATTACATATTATGTATTATGTGTTCTTTTCTAATTTCTAAACATGTTCAAGTATATAATACACATCATGCTGATTTTTCTCACGTTATCAGTCTACGGCCAAAAATCTAACTACCCAGCAATCCTGTATTTTGTTGAATGCATATTTTTCTCTCCTCAAAATTATTATTTCAGGCCTCCCTTCCACCTTCCTGTCCTCTCCCATCTACTCTTCCCTCATACTTCATTGAAAACACACACCAAAAGCTGTTAGACAGGAATTTTCTTGTTCTACATTCCCCAAAAATGTTAGCCATCTTCATTTGTGCCCATAGTTTCTGCCCTCCTTACTCATGTTCTTATAATATCTGTGTATCTGGAACCTGATTCTGTGAAAAACCTAAATCCGCATTTCTTCTTTGGATTCAGTCACTTTTCACTTTCTCAAGATCCCTCTCTCCTCTGTAGAATCACTCTTGCCAGTGGCTCATTCACTCTTGCCAGGGGCTCATTCACCATCATATAAGCACATTCTGCTATTTACTATATATATTTTTTTAAAAACCTCCCTTGAATCCACATCTACCTCTATTTCCTATGCCTATCTTCTCTTCCATGTTTCACGTTAAAACTCCTTGAAAAAATTGTTCACCTCCTCACATCATGTCTTTCTCAACTAACACACACCAGGCTGACACTGTTCACGCTAAGGTGACTAGTGACATTCAAGTTCCAAAACTAATGGTTATCTTTGATTTTTAACCTCTTTGACTTTTCAGTAGTCTCCAACACAATTTCCCGCTCCCTTCCTAAAATATTTTCTTCGGCTGGTTTCCATTCTGCTTCTGCCCAATATTTAAAATGGTGGAATGTCTAGAACTGGTTCTGACCCTTTCTTCTCTAGCTACCCTCATTGCCAACATGATCTTATCCAGAAGTCTCTCAAAGTTTATACTGTAGCCCTGGCTTCTTCCCCGGACTGCAGCTCATTGAGGCTGACATCTTTATGTGAGTGTTTAACAGGCAGTCAAGGTTTAATGGCCAAAGAGATCTGGATTACCCCCGCCATATTTCCACCAGTTTTCCCCATCTCACTAAGTCTACTTCACTCAGTTGTTCAAGGCCCAAATCTGGGAAATAGCCTTGTTGCTTCTTCCCTCACCCTCACCCCCATATCAAGTATTATCCACTCTACCTCCAGGAAGGACACACCCTGAAGCTTTACATTCCTCTCTATTTTCACTTAAGTTACTTAAGCCCAGCCACCATCATTCTTCACTTGGATTCCTACAGTAACACCTTTTCTGATGGGTAGAGAATCCATTCTTCAGGTGGCAAGCAGAGTGACCTCTGAACTGGGATCTGATAATGTTACCCCTTTGATTCATTACCTATTCACTTCCCATCACACTTTCTACCATGGCCTAAAAGACCCTAAACAATCTATTAATTAGCTGTTTCTCTCAGTGAACATTTAAAATGAAAAGTAAGGGGCACCTGGGTGGCTCAGTTGGTTAAGCGTCTGCCTTCAGCTCAGGTCATGATTTCAGGGGCCTGGAATCAAGCTCTGGGTCAGGCTCCCTGCTCATTTGGGAGCCTGCTTCTCCCTCTCCCCCTGCTTCCATTCCCTGGTTGCTCATACTCTCTTGCTCCCTCTCTCTGTCTCTCAAATGAAATCTTAAAAATTGAATAAAATAAAATGATAATGGTAAACATACTTACTCATTAGCTATACATTCTCCCTGAACTTTTCTCTTTCCTGACCTTTCATAGATGGCCCCTTTAAAAATTTTTCATCCACATTTCATTTCAGATATTCTTTCTTCAGGAGGCCCTGCCACTGCACCACCAACTTCTAGCCACAATGCAGTCATTTGTTACTGCGTCTCTGTGTTCCTTTCCCAAATGGCACTAATCACAGTCTGATCATTTTGTATTTTTTAATTCTAATTTGTCTTTTCTCATTAACATATGAGCTCGGGAGCAGAAAAATTATACTATTTCCATTATTTTTTAATGATTAAAAATTCCTGCAGACAACTTTTAAAAAATGACAGTAGCCAATTTGCTTTTTTTTTAAATAAGACTAGAAATTTTTCTAATGTAATTAATAATGGTAGTATTTAAAAAAAAAAAAAAATCCTTCAGGGTAGCCCCGGTGGCCCAGTGGTTTAGCGCTGCCTTCAGCCCACAGTGTGATCCTGAAGACCCGGGATCGAGTCCCACATCAGGCTCCCTGCATGGGGGAGCCTGCTTCTCCCTCTGCCTGTGTCTCTGCCTCTCTCTGTCTGTCATGAATAAATAAATAAAATATTTTAAAAAATAATAATAATCCTTCATTTGGAATATTAAAGATTTTTTTTCAGCAAAGCAATTTTAGTGGGCACATGTTGATAAAGGAAAAAGCTGGTGTCTTACTCTATTTTCTTGGCTTTTTCTATAGATCTTAGACAGTCAGAAGTCATCAGAAGACTCTGGGTCCAGGAAGGATTCTTCCTCAGAGGTTTTCAGTGATGCTGCCAAAGAAGGGTGGCTTCACTTCCGACCACTCATCACCGACAAGGGCAAGGTAGTACGGTCTCTCGAGCAGATGAAATGCAAGCCCTGCAAAATAGCATGTAAAGTCTGCACAGATAAAATGACAAATTATTCATAAGAGGGAGTGAAAAATATTACTTCCAAATAACTTTTTCTACATGAAGGAAAATTATTTTTCAAAAATTCAAATCGTTGACTTAATTTCATATTTTTTCATTCTGTATATCAACTGCAAATGGGATATACAGTCTTATATTTTGCAAACAACAACAAAAAAATAGAGAAATCAGGACACCTGGGTGGCTAGTGGTTCAGCATCAATCTGCCTTTGGCTCAGGGTATGATCCTGGGGTCCTGGGATTGAGTCCTATATCAGGCTCCCCAAAGGGAACCTACTTCTCCCTCTGCCTATATCTCTGCCTCTCTCTGTGTATCTCTCATGAATAAATAAATAAAATCTTTTAAAAAGAGAGAGAGAGAAATCAAAGTATTTAAGAAGGAACTCAGCTTTTCTTATTAAATAGTTTATTAGCAATAGATTTTCGCAGAATCTTCCTTTAGGGAGTGGCAGTTCTCCATATTAATAATTTCAGATTTTTAATTGAGCTTTTCCCAGTTTTTTCTTTTAAATTGCCTTTATAAATTTCTTCTTAACTTTATTTTATAAATATTGAGTTATGTAAATGAATACCACAATGTCTACATGCTTCATTAAGTAGGTTTCAATACAAAAAAACCTTTGCCATATTATAATTTCTTATAATATGTGGGCAGATTATTTATAAAAAAAATTTAGTTCTGTCAAAAGAGTATAACTTTTACAAAAACCCACCTTGGGGGCAGCCCGGGCGGCTCAGCGGTTTAGTGCTGCCTTCAGCCCAGGGTGTGGTCCTGGAGTCCTGGGATCGAGTCCCACGTCAGGCTCCCTGCATGGAGCCTGCTTCTCCCTCTGCCTGTGTCTATGCCTCTCTGTGTGTGTGTGTCTCTCATGAATAAATAAATAAAATCTTAAAAAAAAAAAAAAAACCCACCTTGGGTATGGATATTGTTGCTTGACCATATAAAGTTGATCAATTTTGTTAGTTTAATTCATTACTCATACGTATGGTTTTGGGAGTGTTACATAGTGTTTGTCATTTGCATGATCTGGGACTTGTTTTAAGCCTTACCCTCCCTCAAAAGATTTTTCTGATGGATTTTTTCCTGTTTTCTATTCTCTTAGCATTTTTATATATTTTATATATTTTGCTACTCTTGTTTTGCCTTTATTCAGTATATCTTAATTACTTTGTGAACAATAAAACAGGTTTTTTTGCCCCCAACCAAGTTAGAGTTGAGATTTCACTATCCTTGATTTCGATATGAATACCTTGCCTTGCTTGGTTTACCCTCCACCGTGTTTGTCATTCCTCTTCTAACAAATGCATTGAGAATCAGACATGCACTACATACACTTGGTGTACATTTGTGTGTGTTAAAAGTGTTGCTTGATGTGTTTATCCTGTCACAAGGATTGAGCCAAGCATCAAGCATCCCTGAACTGTTTCATGTTTTCCAGCGAGTTGGTGGAAGCATTCGGCCATGGAAACAGATGTATGTTGTGCTTCGGGGCCATTCACTTTACCTGTACAAAGATAAAAGAGAACAGATGACTCCATCCGAGGAAGAACAGCCCATCAGCGTCAATGCCTGCTTAATAGACATCTCTTACAGTGAGACCAAGAGGAAAAATGTGTTTCGACTCACCACATCAGACTGTGAATGCCTATTTCAGGCTGAAGACAGAGATGACATGCTAGCATGGATCAAGACCATCCAGGAGAGCAGTAACCTCAACGAAGAGGTGTGTGTACAAAGTTATGTGGGTAAAACTAGAGTCTTTCATGACTTTTTTCTTAGGAAGACTGAAAGAATCTGAAACATCATTTTAGAAAATTAAAATATGCTATTTTCACTTGAAAAATTGATCAAAAGGAAAATTTAAGTGTACCTATTTTATAATATACTCACTTATTTGAAAATCATCATAACTGAACTACAAAAATAGATAATTCATATATTTTGCATGCTTTCTCGGAAGCAGGATCAGGAAATCCTAGTTCCCCATCCTGGTCATTATGACTAAATTATTCCAGATTTGGTTCCTTATCACAGAAACAGAACTATTGTGGGCCTTAAGTTATAGTGAAAATACTTATCAAAACAAATTACTATATAAATGTAAAAAGATATGGTATGAGGATTTTCGTTCATGGAGATACACAGTCAAGAAAAATACAGTAGAGCCTGCTATAATATAGTCACTAGCTTCTAAGAAAACGTGCATTTTCAGAAATCTTGTGAAAAGCCAGTTTTTGTGTTTTTTTTTTTAAGAGGGAAATGTTTGGGGACTTGAGAGTTTCTGGCTCACAGCCATCAAGTAATTTTTTTACAACAGGGGTTGATAATGTAGTGCTAACAGTGTATGTAATTATGAACTTGACAGAGCAAATGCCACAGTGATTAAGTCTAGCTTTTGCTCAAGAGTATCCTTTCATATCATTAACACGGTTTTTTTTACATGTTGTTCTCACTTTTTGTCCTCATTGTTATGACATAAAGAAGCCCAATGTTCTTTTCCCTTAACTCACGGGACACTGGGACACCTACATTACTGTAAGGTTATGCAAATTATGTTCTCTAATATAATATAGTCATTTCCATTATGTACAATTCAGATTATGAAAACTTAGGCCATAGGAAGAATGACTGCTTTTTTCTCTGACAGTTTATCCCCTACCTTGTTTGTGGTTAAAAATTAACATCAGATCCCTGTCGATTTAACTTTTGTTCTACAAGCATTGTAAAGAGAGCATCAGACCTGAATTTTTTCAAAGTAAATAGAGAAAGTAAGAGTGTTCTACATGAATAAGTCTCAACAACTGTATGAATGTGTCCTATTACTGTCATCACCATTTTGCAAACAAGGACACTGTCAAAGGGGGGCTACATAATTTCCATAAGGTCACACAGCTACTGAGTGTCAGGGCTGGGATTTAAACCCAGGTGATTTCACTCTAGATCTTAACCATTTGATCTCCTAGCTGATAAGTAGGAAGAGTATTTGAACTCAAGATCTTTGTCTCCAAAGCCTGTATTTGTAAATTTTACTGTTCATTATAATCAAAATGAAACAGGTAAAAAAAAAAAAAGAAAGTTAATACATGTCAATGTCCAATTAGAAAAAAAATCATTACTTCATGATTAAATCTGACTTTACCATATAGCATATTATAAAAGCTAACCTGGTAAGGTTGAAAAGCTCAGTGTTGGGCTTTTTCTCTTCTGATAATCTAGTAAGTGCCACTTCTGACACTAAATGACTCTGTCTCACTACTCCTATAAGTTCATCATTAACAAATCTTGACCTCATTTTTCCATCTTTTATACAACTGTATTATTTTGAAATGCTGATCATTCTTTCTTGTATTAGAAAAAAACTGGCCCACTGCTTCCCAGTCATTTATAAAGAAATGTCAGATCAATAAATTTAAGCACCTGCTGTTTGCTGATACTAATTCTGGATATTGTAGGGGTACAAAAAATAAACAGAAAGCTCTTTTGGCAGTGGATGGGGGCGCGGAGGGCACTTGGATCATTTATTGCATAGGGATGTTGGGTGGCAATGCTGAACAGGGGTTTTTAAAAGAACTCCACTGAGAGTATATAGGGGCTGTATTGGCTAAGCAGTGCAATACAATAAAGAGCCTCAAAAAAGTATGATCCCTCTTTGTGTTTAAAATTGACTTTCTAATTTTACCTCCTGTCTGTTCTGTAGGACACTGGAGTGACTAACAGGGATCTAATTAGCCGCAGAATAAAAGAATATAATAGTCTGATGAGGTGAGAATCCTACCATGCCTACAAGTTAATTTGGAGGTAAAATATCTAATTGTTGGAGCACCTGGGTGACTCAGTCGGCTGGGTGTGTCTGCCTTCAGCTCTAGTCCTGATCCCAGGATTCTGGGATCAACCCCACATCGTCATCTGGCTCCCTGCTCTGTGGGGAGTCTGCTTCTCCCTCTGCAGCTCCCCCTGCTTGTGCACTCACTCTCTCTGTCAAATAAATAAATAAAATCTTAAAATAAATAATTGTTAAGAAATGTTTATCTCTTTCAGCAGCAAAGCAGAACAGTTGCCAAAAACACCTCGCCAGAGTCTCAGCATTCGGCAGACTCTGCTTGGTGCTAAATCAGAGCCAAAGACTCAAAGTCCACACTCTCCCAAGGAAGAGTCAGAACGGAAACTTCTCACTAAAGGTACTGATGCTAGTGTTTCTGGATAAATTTAACAAATACAATGGTTTAAAGTTGGGATTTTAAAGGTATTTCGTGGGGCACCTGGGTGGCTCAGTTGGTTAAGTGTCCGACTCTTGCTTTTGGCTCAGCTCATGATCTCAGGCTCATGAGATCGAGCCCCATGTGGGGCTCCATCCTGAGCATGGAGCCTGCTTAAGATGTTCTTTGTCCTTTTCTCTCTGTCTGTCTAAAAAAATAATAAATAAATAAATGTATGTTTGTATGTATTTCATGTTTTTCTGTACCATTTCTGCTGACCTCAGCCCAGTGTGAGCTAGCTCAAAGATCACCTTGGGCCCAGTCTAGGCTAATGTGGCTTTTCCTTAAGATGAGTCTTGTCTTATGATAAAGATAAAGTGAAGGAAAATATAACACTTACATCTACATAAAGACACTACAAATTTAACACAGAGGATCCAAGCACTGTTATTTTGAGATAAAACCATCATGTTTCCTTCTGCTAAAATTTCACTATTAAGATGTCACTATTAAGATCCTATTTTCTTGACTGTTCTAAAGAAAACCATGATACAGATTGTAAAAGGGTAGAAAAGCATAACTGATTTCAATTAAATTATATGGGAGGTTAAAAGGAGTCATATATTAGGAGAATATAATACAATATTTTCTATAAATATAGGCTATTTCATGTATAGTACAGGACTCTGATTTATATAAATATTGAAGTCATGATTTAAATATACTTGTTTGTATTTTCTTTTCCTTCTTCTTTTTTTTTTAACTAACGATCAAAAGATGATACCAGTCCCCCAAAAGACAAGGGCACATGGAGAAAAGGTATTCCAAGTATTATGAGGAAGACATTTGAAAAAAAGCCCACTGCTACAGGAACGTTCGGTGTCAGACTGGATGATTGTCCACCAGCACATACCAATCGGGTAGGAGACCCTAGCCACCCAGATTTCCTATTGTTAATTCGTTGTAGTCCTTATAGAACCTGAGTACACAACCCTTCAGATGGCACAGAATATATTTTAATCTGTGCAGCATTTTCCTCTGTATAGCAGATCAGCTTCCCTAAGCATTGCTGACCTGTAAGGATGTGTTGAGTTATTTTATCTATAATGATCTTTTTCTAATGTATTGACTCTGAAATAGAATAATGATTCACTCATTAGGAATGTACCTGAAATGGTAAGAGTTCATTCTCAAATCATATGTGTTTCTGCTTTTTAGCACCTTAAAAGAAGGTGAAGGATGAGAACAAGAACCTGATTGAGAAAGTATAATAAATGTAAATGTGCGTGTATGTGCGTGTGTGTGTGCCTGCGTGTGTATAACGTCCATATTAGGATTCGTGTCATGAATTGCGGTTGATGATGTTATTTTCTCTCCCTCTTCTCTCTTTATTCACCTTATTGCAATTATTATTGCCCTTTATTCACCTGCATTGTTCCCATATTCTCATTACTTTAGACTTGCCTTGTTTCCTGTTCACATTTTCATCTCCCTGGGTACCCTTCTCTGTCTTGTGCTACCTCTTCTCCTCTCGCTGTCCCAGATCTCTCTTGCTGCTTCTATTCCCAGTTCTGCAGTGACTATATTCTTCATTTTCTCTATATCAAACAACAGCAATTTATCTATTTCCTCTTGGATGGAAAGGGCCTCTTAGCTACAATATACATCTACTAACAAATATAAACGTTTGTGCTGTATTAAATAAAATATTTATTTCTTGTTTTGCAGTATATTCCATTAATAGTTGACATATGTTGCAAATTAGTTGAAGAAAGAGGTCTTGAGTATACAGGTATTTATAGAGTTCCTGGAAATAATGCAGCCATTTCAAGTATGCAAGAAGAACTCAACAAGGGGATGGCTGATATTGATATACAAGATGATGTAAGTGTGTATTTCTATTTGATTACCTGATCTGTGGGGTTTTTTTCTCCTTTTGTGGTATTGACTACAAAACTGCCATGTTTCTATTTTGCACACCTAGAAATGGCGAGATTTGAATGTGATAAGTAGTTTACTAAAGTCCTTCTTCAGAAAACTCCCTGAGCCTCTCTTCACAAATGGTGAGTGAACGCCCACAAAAGATACCAGTTGAAATAGTTTAAAATTACATTGTTGGAAAGCCATAGAATATTAATATTTGGTTAAAGGAAGCAGGAGATTTTGTTTAGTTGTTACTTCTATATAAAGCATAATTATCACTGTTTTTTTTTGTCATTTAGATTTTTTTCCTCCTGATAAATTTGGATGAAAAATAAGTTTATAAAATTATGTAGGTTCAGGTTATGTAGATACCATGAAAGTATATGGTACCCTGTTCATCCATGTTTACTTATGAAGTTAAAAATACTGTTTTCTGTCAAAAGTCTTCAGACATAATAAAGTACAATTAGTAGGAAATCATTTTTTTTCAGTCCAGCAGGACACTAAACTTACATAAGACACTGTTCTCAGTGTTGTGGTTGGGGGGACAAAAAAGTGGACAGACTCTATAAATATAGGATGGTACTCTCAGAGAACTCACATTTTAGGGAATTTCATTTGATGATAAAGCTTGGAGATCATTACAAATGATAGCTGTTTTGGAGATTACATTTCAAAAGCTATTTGGGGTCAGCCCTATGTTTAAGTCTTTGTATTGGGTTTTGAAGTCGAACCTTAAAGTAAATCTCGATTATAACTCATCTAAGCGATTTAAGATAAACTTGTCTTATTGTTCTTATTGTTGTTGTCAGATAAATATGCCGACTTTATTGAGGCCAATCGTAAAGAAGATCCTCTAGACCGTCTGAAAACATTAAAAAGACTAGTAGGTATTATTTTGTAGTTTTGGAGGTACAACTGAAATTCAGCCTTTAAATCCATCATGAAAATAATATGTTTCAGATTCACGATTTGCCCGAACATCATTATGAAACTCTGAAGTTCCTTTCTGCTCATCTGAAGACGGTGGCAGAAAATTCAGAAAAAAATAAGGTATGTAAAGTGCCTATTGAAGAGATGTGTTTGCAGTGGGTTTCTTTGAAAAGATAGGCTACATTGCTTCACGTCAATCAAAACCAGGGTTATAATTCAACAAAAGCTCTAAAATACATCCTGTTGGCCCATCAGCCCCTCTTAAAAATCGCTCTTAAAAGCAAAAGATCCCAAAATATCAACTGTCACCATTTTGAAAAGATATATCCTTTTACATTTATCCAGCAAGAAAAATGAAAAGCGAAGAATTTTACTTATTTTACAGCTCTACATTTGTGATATTTTTGCACAATGTATCAAATATACCAAATAGTATACAGTGAAACTGACATTTTCTTTTGTTTTGTTTTGTTTAGTTTTAAGCAAATAAGACTTCTTGTTTGTTTAACAGCATCACACTACCTTTGTCAAACACACCAAAATTTGCTGTCCCTTACTATTATCTAATACTCAGTTCATGTTCAGTTTTTCCTGATTTCTTTTCTTTTTTTTTTTTTTTAAGATTTTATTTATTTATTCATGAGAGTCAGAGAGAGAGAGAGAGAGAAAGAGAGAGAGGCAGAGACACAGGCAGAGGGAGAAGCAGGCTCCATGCAGGAAGCCTGACATGCAATTCGATGCCCGGTCTCCAGGATCAAGCCCTGGGCTGAAGGCGGCGCTAAACCGCTGAGCCACCAGGGCTGCCCCCTGATTGAATTCAAAAAATGTCAGCAAGCAGTGTTATATCCTTTGGATGCTCAATTTCATCAACAGTGATAGGGCATTAAAGGAAAAAGGAAAAAAAGAGAGTGGAAGAATAAAAAAAAAAAACCTATATCAATTAGTTGTGCTGTTTCCAGAAGTTCATCCAGTGGGATCCAAAAAATTCTCAACATAATTATAGCTGAAATATTTTGTAATTATTTCAGCATTTCCCAAAGTGCATTTCCTCATTCATCACTTTTGCTGGATGTTAGCAATGCGTGGGACATAGCGTTTGATGGTCTAATTAGTTTAGAAGGCACTGAATTAAAATGTAACAGTAGAATTTTTTTCATGGCTTTACTAAATTAACTAACACTGTGACTCTTGAGGAAGTGGCTAAGGGCATTTCATTTTCCTACCTATTTGACTATGCTTGTGGAGCATCTTTCAAAAAATACAGAATTTGCCTAAAGTAATTGATGAGTAAATAAATGGTGAACTACTTATGTTATTAGTTTTACTTAGGAGCCAGCTAAAACTGTATACCCACATAATAAATATAACTGTATACATATAAATAATAATGTGTTATCCTTAGTCTACAAACCTAAATGAAATCATAGTAGACAAGAACCTAGTAAAAATTTTGCTTAAGACCTTTGAAATGGACTTTGTAAGCCACCAGGACAGATGTAAGAATGAGATGACATCTTCCAGAGGGAGAATAAAAAACATTGCTGCGTACTCAGTTCAAGTCAGCCCTTCCTGTAAGGTAGATTTACTTTCCACTAGGTCAACTTTCTGTGAAAATACTGACTTTAGGGGCACCTGAATGGTTCAGTGGTTGAGCCTTTGCCTTTGTCTCAGGTCATGATCCCAGAGTCCTGAGGTCAAGTCCCACTTTAGGCTCCCCATGGGGACCCTGCTTCTCCCTCTGCTTATGTCTCTGCCTCTCTCTCTGTGTCTGTCATGAACAAATAAATAAAATCTTAAAAAAAAAAAAAAAGAAAATACTGACTTCGACCACAATTTCTCCCTATAACTGTCATAAGCACCATGTAATGATGCATGTAGTAAGGTAGCTAACATATTAGATGCATAGCAGTTGCTTCAGAATGGGAGTATCTGTGCATTTTCCACTTTGCACCATACCTAAAATGTGTATAGGCACACATGTGGGCATGCCCATGGCTCTTCCAAAATAGTATAGTAGTGAGCTTCCCTAAACCAGTTTGACTTTTTAATTTCTGCAGTGATTTTTTTTTTTAACCCTCTGGTATGTTTCCAGCATTGGTTAAAGCTATTTGACATTTTAATCAAATCCTGAGTTCAATATATTACACTAGACACTCTAAGATACAACAAAGGAAAACAATGAATCTATACCTTTGATAATTGTGTTATTAAACAAGGAATACAAAATGGTGTGGAAATGAACGTCCCAACGTATAAGCTTGTTATACTGAGATGTTTCAGATCCACACAAGGATAAGCAAAGAGCTTTGGAAGTTTTCGTTGAAGTAAAAATTACAAAAAGAGTATTTTTGGATGTTATGTTTTTAAATATTAGCACTTTTGATGTACTAAGGGGGCAGATTTGGAAAATGTTATATGTGTTTAAGCATTTTTTCTAGTGTTTTTTTTTTTTTAAGTTTTTGAGGAGAGGGTTACCCTATTCTTTTGTGAGTTTTTTTCCCTTTGATGTTAATATTTTTGTCAATTAATGCAGCTCTTATAATACTAGTTTGAGCCAGATCAATTGCTTGTCTTCAAAGACTTCATGAGACAAATGAATGCCAATTAAGTACAGTACATTGTCATTAAAGCACAAAAAAAGATGTTAAGTGTAGATTAGCTTATAGAAGGCCTAACTAGGAAACATTAGTTTTTTCATACACAATTGGTCAACCTTTCTTCTTTGAATTCTTTTTCATCAAAAGAACCTTTCAGAAATAAAATGGCAAATATGCAATGGGAATTTAAATCTACTCTCTTAAGAAAAATTCTGATATCTTTCAATGACATCCTTTGTTCCAGATGGAACCAAGAAACCTAGCAATAGTTTTTGGTCCAACTCTTGTGAGAACATCCGAAGACAACATGACCCACATGGTCACTCACATGCCAGACCAATACAAGATCGTGGAGACGCTTATCCAGCATGTAAGTTCAGGCTTCATCTCGTCAAGAAAATAACTTTTGTGAGCAGCTGGTATTTGGTAGGACAGAATTTGGATAGAATTTTTTTTTCTAAGAAAACAACTTTTTTTTTTTTTCCTATATTCTCCAAAATATAGATCTATGTAGGGGGTTCTTTAGTTTCTCTTTTCACCTTTTTTATTTTAAATTTTAGCATGACTGGTTTTTCACAGAAGAAGGAGTGGAAGAACCTCTTGTAAGTATCGTCTGTCAGCCTTTGTACTGACTTGTTTGCATTCGGGACACAAGCTCCTGATGCTCCAACAATGTCAACTTCCTGCTTTGTATGCTATTGTCCGCTTTGCACCCCGGAAGCAGGTCTATAGCTCCTCCATTTCTGGTCTAATGAAAATACAAGTATGATGCTTATTTTGTAGTTAATTGATTCTGTGTAACCAATGTAAAAAGTTAAGCACCTGTGCTCCACTCGGTAATGTGTCTTTTACTAAATGTTGTTTGAATTTTAAAGAAAGTATCTTTGAAGAGATGATGAAGAGATCTTTGTTTATTAACCATAGACAACAGTGCAGGAGGAAAACACAGTAGACTCCCAGCCAGTGCCAAACATAGATCATTTACTCACCAACATTGGAAGGACAGGAGTCTCCCCTGGAGATGTATCAGGTAACTCTTGCCTGGGCAGTATTGATTTCTAGGTTAAGCTAAATCCTCGTAACCTGAAAGAACAAATCAATCATAAATAACAATTCACTATGATTTTTTCCTTTTCTTCTTTTTTTTTTTCCTTTCTACTAATAAAAAAAACTTGATCTTCCTTTTCTGATTGATCTTAATTATCTTCCAGTGACTATAATGCCATTGGCAGTGCATGGAATTGTAATGCTTGTCAGAATGGAAATCTGAGGGAACTGAGCATGCAAACCACTGTTTTGTTCTTTTTTTTTTTTTTTTTTTTTAATTCACAGTTTCCATGTAATAGTCATCACAAGGTAAAACAGATATATGCTACTGAATATGTGGTTGCTGTGATGGCAGAAAGTATGATCTAAACTGTATAAGTAGTTCTTACTCCTGAGCTAGATGTTCTGTTTAAAAGCAGCAAGTGAAATATGTTGAACTGCTAATGGGCACCATTTTCATAAATAACAGTATATTATTTGTCACTATAGAGTTCACAGTAAAAGTCGATCTTATCTGACATTTTCTTCTGTTTTCTCTTGCTGCCCTAATGTCTGGTTAAGTAGCGGTTTTCATAGGCTCTTTTACTGACAATTTTCTCCTGCCAAACTGTTGCACTAAACCTAGCATGTTGTTTTACACGCTCTTTTCCCTTTGTCTCTAGTTGTTTGAGTCCTAAAGGGTTTTTTCAGCACTAACTGACACAGGCAAATCTATACTGATGTTGAACAGGCGAAGTGGGAGGAGTCTATCACACGGTAATGTCGCTAGTGGATTCTGTGGTGGCCCTGATGGACAGCTGGAGCTGTAGGAAGAAGGAGGATTGCTGTCCTCACTGTAGCTGCCTGGTCTGCAGAAACCCCCGATTCTTGTAAATGCAAAACCTAGTTGATCTGTGGTGTAAATTTTCTCTTAAGGATTATTGTAAACAGATCAATACTACTTTCTTAAAAGTTTTTCTGCTGTTTCTTGTTATTTCTGAAGCAGACCGTGAGGAGAAATAGCATGGTATGGTCTACCAGTTCTTAAAGTCATAAAGCATTTAGCCATGTGTTCAAAGGGGCGTGGCACGGGGCTCAGCTCATTAATTTTGAAAATCCATTTCCCTCAAGTTGAAAGACAAAATTTCACAATTGGTGTTCTCCTGAATAGCGCTAGCCCCTTCCTACCCTCTTTATAATTGTATAATCTGAGTTTTTGCCAGACAGTGAAAATTATGGTCTCCATTTCTCCATTTCCATAATAGCGTTTGTGATAGATAACGACAAAACTGGTAGCAGTTTAACCAATCTAGTCAAAAGGATCCCTGACTGCACAGAGATGAAACTGGGGTCTAAAGCACAAAGATCAGCATTATTTAAAAAAAAAACAACAAAGTGACCTGGAAGCAGGGTTACCTAATGCATTCAGATGCATTTCGAGTTTACGCTTATAAAATTTGCGTTTGACAGTCTGACAAAAATCAACCTAAACACACTGAGTACAAGTGTCTCAATTTGTAGCGAGGATAGCCAACCATCTTGAAAGTTCTACATTGTGTATCAGTTCCAGATACAGGATGTGGTACATAGTACAATTCTTAAAAAGGTCTTGGAGCTTCTTCATGGCTAGATTTAATATTTAGAAATCTTGATAAACACTAGTGTTTCTGTTTTTGTTTAGTACAGGGCTCCTTTGCCATACCTCTCATTGAGCTGATTCTGCCTACAATTCACAGCATCCTTTCATGGCGGTGGCTTTCTGTGGTGCAGCTTGCATCTTTGTGAGCTCTGACTATCCAGAGTGTTCTGTCGTTTTGTTTGAGTTTGGCTTTCACATTTTGTTCTGTGCCTGTCTCTTCCATAAGTTTTGCATTGTTTGTTGGAAGCAATAAAGATTGACTAATACTGACCATGTTTTATTTAACTTCTCAACAGATTCAGCTACTAGTGACTCAACAAAATCTAAGGTAAATTGTTTCATACGATTCTGAAATACCTTAGGATGGGGAGGTTGCCTTTTAGTCGATTGTTACAATTAGGATACAGGTGCATCCCTCTCTGTGTCTGATGACACGGACCAACAAAATTGTTGAGAGGGAAAAATTAATTCTTAGACTGTGACAGAATACTGGATTGTGGGCTTGAATGTTGGATTTCTCCTGGCATAGTTTAGCCTAATACAAAGGAGTAGACACTTTTTTCATTCTTAAATGTGAAAATTTTCCAAGCTATACAAAAACAGAGAGAATAGTAAAATGAGTCCCCATGCAACCGTTATCCATTCTCAACAATTAACATGTGGCTGGCCATTTTGTTTCATGTGCACTTCACTCACATGCCTCCCCCTGGATTACTTTGAAGCAAACCCCAAGCATCATATTTCATCTGTAAATATTTCAGTAGTAATAATAGATTTTGTTACCATCACACATTCTTATGAAAACCTATATTCTTGCTTTTCTTTCAGCAAAATCAGTATTTTTCCATAATTTGTATTCGATTGACAACACCACCATTTACACATTTTGAGTAGTTTTGGGAAGTTCTTACTCTTAGAAAGTTTTTTTTATTAATTTGACTCGTCCAAACTTTGATCTGCTGAGATAGTAGCAGCTAGAATTGTCAATAAATTTCTTACAGTTTATTGTTCTGTTGGAAAAGGAGACATGTTTAAATGATAGCACGTTTAAATATCATAGTGAGAGGTTGTATGTAATTAAATTAGAAAATCTTGCAGGGAATTTTACAAAATATTCCAGTCATATCGTATCATTCACTGTCACTTAACGCTGTGATTTTTACTGGCTTTTTGCCCCAGCTTTTTATTTTGAAAAATTTTAAACCTAGGGAAAAGTTATAAGAATAATAGCACTTAAACCTTTTACCTTAGATTCATCATTTGGTAAATCTTGATATATATAATTTTGAGGAGTTGACTATTTGAGTTACTTATAGACATGATAACGCTCTACCCCCAAATGCTTCAGCATGCATCTCCTGAGAGCGGGGCATTCTCCTATATAATCACAGTGTAATTATCATACCCAGTACACAACATTATCATTTCTAAAAGAGTTTTTGCACAAATTTCCCCAGTTGTCCCAATAATGTAAATGTAAACTGTTTTTTATTTCCCTATACAGGATGCAATTAAGGATCACTCCTTGCATTTTATTATCATGTTTCTTTAGGGCTTCTTTAATCTGGGACATTTTCTCTTTTCTTTCTCTCTCTCTCTCTTTCCTCTTTTCTCTTCTTTCGTCTCTTCTCTTCTTTTTTCTTTTTTTTTTTTTTTTGCCAGAAGATAAGATTTCAGACTTGGATTTGAAATTTCCGACCTGTTTGAAATGTCCTCCTTCCCTCTTACTAGATGCATATTTCTTTCCATACGTCTTTGTCTGTCTTCTACAGAAGGTGTTAAAATGTGGATAACCGATTAGAAGTATACTGGATAATGAGGAAATCCTTTCTTACTCGTAAAAACAAAGTTCTGTTAATCTGCCATTTCATTTTGGTGAATCCTTTTTAATGCAACAGCCTAAGTTTTTACTTTTTCAAGATTTCAATACAGTAGTTTTAGTTCGTCTAAGACGTTGACGACCGTAGAGAAATACGCTTTCTGCTTCTATTACTCGGCATACTTCCTGCCTTCCTGCTTGTCTTGCCCGGCCTGTGGTTAACCAGCAAGTGTTTACTGACTCCCACCGCCATCATTTACTTAACAGATAGGCATCATGAGCACACTAATTAAATAGTTGTCACCAAGAACCTGTTACACATAGCTAACGAAGCCAGTGGCCTTCACTACAACTCTATCAGCGATAGTGCTTCTCTGGTAAGGATTTAAGATACTTAGTTGACCCTCTGTTATTTGAATCTTCCGATCTCATTGTTAACCTTGAGATAAATGAGACATTACCAGCCTGATTTGCCTAAGGCGAGTCTGCAGATCCGTCTGGCTGAACTAATGGAAGACCAAGGAGTTCCCTCAGTGAGTTTATCTGATACAATACGTGTATCATATGGTGTCCGTAATTGGAAAATTGAAGCCAGTCGTACAGTTTTAGTAACCTATGTCAGGATATCACACTCAACTACGTCAGGATAGTAACTCTCAAACTTGTGTTCCAGATTAAGGAATCTGAAGAAGGTGGAGCCTCCCAGAAGCAGGGGGAGTCAGTATAGATGCAGGGAAATTCGCCTGAACAGGACGAGCACTAGATAGCTCCAGGCTCAAAATCTGTCCCCGAGAGAGACGGAGGTATAGGGGTTGTGACTTGGCGGCTAAATGCCACCGGTTGCCAAGAAATGGAACTAGTGGGCAGTGGTCACTCATGGACAGGCTCCCAGGGAGTCTGGAGAACCGCACGCCGTTGGTGCTTCCAGAGCTTGAGAGCGTCACCTCAGTAAGGAACGTTCCAGGGCACACCGCTTCGGACGACGGCCCCAGTCATGTTCCTGTGCTCATTGTCTGGTTTCTCTGATTTCTCTCAGGGTTCTTGGGGATCCGGAAAAGATCAGTATAGCAGGGAACTGCTTGTGTCCTCCATCTTCGCAGCCGCCAGTCGCAAGAGGAAGAAGCCAAAAGAAAAGACACAACCCAGCAGCTCGGAGGACGAATTGGACAATGTGTTTTTTAAGAAAGAAAGCGCGGAACAGGGTCAAAGTGACATCAAAGAGGAATCCAAAAAAGAGAGCGAGGCGTTGTGCAGGAAACAGAGGGCCGTCATTTCCAAAGAAGGTAACGCCAAGAAGGACTCGGGCGCCGCAAAAGAGGAAAGGAAGGAGAGCGCCGCGTCCGGAGAAGCGTCACCGCCACCGCCACCGCCACCGAGCGCGAGGGCCCGGAAGTCGCCGTGCCCGGGCTGCCGCTCCCCGCCGCCGGGAGAGAGCCCCAGGCCCCCCGGGGCCCCCAGGCCCACGCCTCCGGGAGACGCGGGGTCCGACGCGGGCACTCGGCTCGGCGCCCCCCCGCACGCGCCCCTGGCCAGGCCTTGCCCCAGGAAACGCAGCAGCCCCGAAGCCGGCGGCGCCGCCTCAGATCGCGCCCGCGCGTCGTCCGCCGCGTCGCTGACGGGCCCGGGCCCCGACCCCGACGCCGACCCCGACGCCGACCCCGACGCCGACCCCGACCCCGGCCGGCTGAGCCCCGAGGTGCGCTCGGTGGCCGAGAGCAGGGGCGACGAGGCGGACGACGAGCGCAGCGAGCTCGTCAGCGAGGGCCGGCCGGTGGAGACGGACAGCGAGAGCGACTTCCCCGTGTTCCCCGCCGCCCCGGCCGCCGACCGGGGCCCCCGAGGCCGGCCGCGCGAGGCCGGCAGGGCGAGCCGCAGGAGCTCGGAGGGCAGCGAGCCGAGCGGCACGGACGGCAGCCGCACCCCCAGCCTGGACAGCCGGCGGCAGCTCTTCAGCTCCCACAAGCTCATCGAGTGCGACACGCTGTCCCGGAGGAAGTCCGCCCGCCTCCGGCCCGACGGCGGCGACCGGGACGCCCCCGCCCTCGCCAGGGTGTTCGACGTCATGAAGAAGGGCAGGTCCACGGGCAGCCTGCTGGCGCCCGGCAGGGCCGAGCCCGACCGCCAGGAGCCCACCTGGAGGACGAAGCTGGCGGACCGCTTGAAGCTGCGGCCCAGGGCGCCGGCGGACGACATGTTCGCGCTGGGGCCGCAGAAGGCGGGCGAGGCCGCCAAGCGGAAGCACATCCGGCGCCGGCACACGCTCGGGGGGCACCGGGACGCCGCCGACCTGAGCGTGCTGGGCTTCTGGAAGGCGCAGGAGCAGGGCGCCGACCCGGAGCCCGAGCTGGCGGCCGTCACGCGCCTGAGGCCCAAGTGCCCCGCCCGGGACCTCTGCATCTCGGACTGGCTGGCCCGGGAGCGCCTGCGCGCCAGCGCCGCCGACCTGAGCGCCGACCTGAGCGCCGGCCTGAGCGCCGGGGAGCGCGGGGAGCGCCGGGAGCCCGGGGAGCGCGGGGAGCGCCGGGAGCCCGGGCCGCCCGCCCGCGCCCGCGCCCGCGCCCGCCCAGGGAGCGGGAGCTTCCGGAACGCGAGCCCCGACGCCAGCCCCGCGGCGCTCTAACGCCCAGCCCCGTGCGTCACCCGCCCGGAACCCCAGGCAGCAAAGCACAGGCGCAGCCCTGTCTTCAAACTGCGGCACGGCCACCAGAGCAAAGAGAAAAGCTACTGTTACACGTTCCAGTGACTCTGTAAATATTTTTCTTGTACCAGAATTGTTATTATGCAGCCTTCATTTGGGCTGGTTTCATCATTTTGCACTGTGGAATCGCTTTACAGTGCATTACGACAGCCAGAAGAACATAAAGATATGTGTATACACACACACACACACACACACACATATATATACATATATACATATACACACACATATATATACGTATATATGTGTATATACGTATATATATTTAAAAATATATTGGATAGTTGTATACAAATGAGCAAGATATTTGTTGCAACTTAGGACACAGTGTATACCCAAGATTACCGAAGCAAATAGCTGGCATTAGTGTGCAGCAAATTTGTTCTTTTGGTTTCATCACTAACAAAAGTGCCTCATCATAAAAATCCATTTGGTTATTAGGGTGCCATATTGTTAAAATTAGAGAACTTACACTGAATAAATGAATGCATTTTATTGGTAACAAATTTCATTACATGTACCAGTTTTAACACAGGTGGATACGGAACTTGCATTCCTTCGTCATTCCAGGTGGATCTCTGAGTTTTATATTCAAACTTTTAATACAGTTTTTGAGTTTTGTGTGACTTGAATTTTTAATCTTTCTGTAAAATACGTAACTTAAATGAACATATTATATGTGTATCTTTTCTTCAGATACCAGATTTGATATAAATGTTGTAACATAGGTGTGTAGATAGTGACCTGGATGGAACTGGCTTCTTTATCGAGAAGAATATAATTCTGCATGAGGACTTAATGAATCCAAACCTGTGTCATGCCTGTGTGCATACCCAATTAAACACTGGAAATAAAAATTGTTTTGGTGAACTTTGCGTGGCTTGGAACTTACTCTAACACATTTTTAAATGTGTTACCCATTTACAACTGCCGTCATTGGTCCTGACCTTTTTTTTTTTTTTTTTTTAATGATTTATTTATTTATTTGTGATAGACATAGAGAGAGAGAGGCAGAGACACAGGAGGAGGGAGAAGCAGGTTCCATGCCGGGAGCCTGACATGGGACCCTGACGTGGGACTCGATTCCGGGACTCCAGAATCGTGCCCTGGACCAAAGGCAGGTGCTAAACCGCTGAGCCACCCAGGGATCCCCCTGGTTCTGACTTAAAAAAAAAAAAAAAAAAAATGACCAGCTCTCAGAGCACCTGGGTTGCTCAGTGGGTTAAGCGTCGGACTCTTGGTCTCAGCTCAAGTCTTAATCTCAGGGTGGTGAGTTCGAGCCCCACATTGGGCTCCACACCTAGGGTAAATGTTTATACTGGCCTAACCAGCTTGCTTATTCTGTACACAGAATATTTAACTTTTCTAGCTAAAGTAATACGTTATTTACTTTCTGTTGGAGATAATGAGTGAAAAGAACATGTATTTGGGAATCAGACCTCATAGATAGGTAAACTTGGGCAAATTATTTAACTTTTCTGAATTTATTCCTTCATATAAATAATGATAATAGTATCTATTATAAGGATTATTGGATTTAAGTGAGATACTGTTCCAGATACAGTGCCTGCCACACATTACTTGCAAAATATGTCAAACCTATTCTAAGAAATGATGGGTGCTTAAGATCTCAGAATGGTAAGACTGGAATGGTCTTAAAAATCATCAAATCTAGTGGTTTTCAAACCTGCCAGACCCATATTCTCATTCTGTAAAGAGTATTTTTTAAATTTTTCATTTACTATTCCGAAATGAAATTCACAGATAATATAACCTATCTGGGGCAGCCCGGGTGGCTCAGCGGTTTAGCGCTGCCTTCAGCCCAGGGCGTGATCCTGCGGACCCGGGCTCGAGTCCCACATCGGGCTCCCTACACGGAGCCTGCCTCTCTCTCTGCCTGTGTCTCTGCTTCTCTCTCTCTCTCTCTCACTCTCTCTCTCTCTCTCTCTGTCTCTCATGAATAAATAAATAAAATCTTTTTTAAAAATGTAACCTATCTGTATAACAAACTTACATATATAATACATATTTTATTCAACATAGTATGGAATGTCTAATCTTATAGAAAAAAGTGATTTGTAATAAAGTAATAAATATTTCAATATGTGAAATACTCAGATATTTGCACCAGATAGAGAGAGAGTCACTAACTACAATAACTTCATGTACCATGAATGGTTTTGCTACTGGTGATGTGATTTTCTTAAATGATGGTAAAATTTAGAACAAAATAAGAGTATCCTCTTTCCTAGTTTATATAGTACGTACATTCCTAGAAAAGTCAATGTATTATTAAAATTGTCAAAAATGCTTCTTATATTTAAAGAAGTTAGGCTCAAGGCTCAAGTAATTATATTCATTTCTGCTCATATTTATTTTCTTCAATTTTCTTTGGATCTTGAGACATTTCCTAGATCATTGATTTTCAGCCTTTTTTGGTTCTTCGTTTGCTTTTGAAAAGGCTATTTGTTTTATTTTCATTTATTTCCAAACATGTTCCAACTTCTATTGTGATTTTTTTAAATCTATGAGTTATGTAGATGTAAATTGTTTAATTTCTTTTTTTTTAATTGCTTAATTTCTAAACATTTGGAGGCTTTCTAGTTTATCTTTAAAAAAAATTATTTCTCATCTAATTCACATGATCATTAAACAGATAGTTTTAAGCCGTCTGAAATTAATGGAGACATCCATTATGTAAACCAGCAGATGGCCAATTTTATAAATGTTCCATGTCCACTTGAGAAGAATATGTACTCTGTTACTGGGTGCTTTATTATGTGGACTGGGTCAGGTTTCTTAATCATGGTTTTCAGATCTTTGGTATCCTTAATATCTTACTTGGCTCTCATAATTTCCTGAGAGGTGATAAAGTCTTATGATTACAGATGTATTTTTTCTTATTTGTCAGTTTTTTTTTCCTTATACATTTTGAAGCTCGTTTACTAGAGGGACATAAATTTAGAATTATTTTATCTTTATGGTGAACGGACCCTTTTATCTTATGAAAGGCCCTTCATTATCTCTATCAAAGCTGCTTGTGTTAAAGTTTAGTTTTATATGATATTAGTGTGGTGGTATCAATTACTTGTGGTTAGTATTGCATAGTAAATCTTTCTCATCCTTTTGCTTTCAACCTTTCTGTGTTTATATTCAGTTTTTATCTCATAGCAGTATATAGTTTTTTTTTAATGTAGCCTGATAATCTCTGAAATATGTAAGCCAATTACTTTTAATGAAATTCCTGATATATTGGATTCATATCTGCCATCTTAACATTTGCTTTCTACTGGTCTCACAAGTTTTATATGCCTTTTTCTCTTGTTTCTTGCCTCTTTTGAATTAATCAGATATGTTTATTATACCATTTTCCCCTCTATTAGCATGTTACTTATTTTTTTACTATTCTTATAGAGACATCCCTCACCTAATAGAACCCGATTTTTTAAAAAATTTATTTATTTATTCATGAGAGATGCACAGAGACACAGGCAGAGACATAGGCAGAAGCACATTCCTTGTGGGGAGCCTGATGCAGGACTTGCTCACAGGACCTTAGGAACACAACCTGAGCCGAAGGCAGACACTCGACCACTGAGCCACCCAGGGCCCCTAAAACCTAATTTAAATTAAACATTTACTGCTTTCCACATACTGCTAAATATATATATTTATATATATGTATATATAAATATGTATGCCTGTGTGCATACCCAATTAAACATATCACACACATCATATATATATGTGTGTGTGTGCACGTGTTTATCTCCATACCTTGTAAGACATTATTCTTGTCTCATACACTTAAATATTCATCTGCATTTACCAATAATTACCATTTCTGCTGCTCTTCAGTCTTTCCTATATTTCCATGTTTTTATCTGCTGTCTTTCTCTTCCTGAAGAACTCTAATCATTTTGTGGATCTCTTAATGAGGCCTCTCTGCTTCTCTTTATTTGGAAATGTCTTTATTTTGCAATCTTTTTCTGAAGGATGTGCTGTTGCCTACAGGGTGCTGGGATTTTCTTTAGCACTTTAAAAATGTCATCGTATTTTCCTCTAGTTTCTATCATTCCTGCAGAAGAAGGAGTTGTAATTCTTGCTACTGCTTCAATGGTCATTGTCTGAGTCACCCTACATTTGCAGGAAGGGACAGAGCAGGTGAAGGCAGGATTGCAATCTCTGTGAGACCAGGTGTATCTCTGGCTCAGCCCCTCTCCTAAGGTGTCATTTTTCAGGTATCTCAGTATTAGGGTATTTCCTACAGCCTCTCCTCCTTGGCACATCCTTGGCTGAACGCCACCAGAAGCACCAATCTTCACAACCTGCTCTCAGCCTCTGAGCCTTCCACCCGGAATGGCTCAAGTATTGGGAAACGCCTTAAAGGTAAAACCATGCAACAGGTTCTCCCCTCTAGGATTGTCTTTCCTCTGGGATTTTGTCTCCTCACATCTTAGCTGACTTGGCACCCTGCACCCCTGCACCCCTTTTTACTTCTTTATTTTGCCACCCACGCCCCAACCCACGGAAATTGAGGAGAGCCTGCTTCTTAGTGGCTGACTTTCACTGGCCTCTGTGTTTTAAGTGCCTTGACAGCTCTCCAGTTTGCCTATGGACTGATTAGTGGCTGATTGTATTTTCTCCAGCTTTTCTCATTCTCAGTACCAGTCTTCATCAGCTATGAGCTATTCCACTGTAGTTGGAGATAGACGTACCCTAAACTCAAATCAGTATGAATAGGTTTTTCATCTACAGAATGTCAGACAGAACAAAAAACACCGTGTGAGATACCAGCTAACTCTTCATTATATGGAATTTGTGACACTTGTCTTACTGGAGCCTCCAGGATGAAGGTCTGTTTATTCTAACAACAGAGGAATAGGTACTCATATGCTGAAATATTAAAACGGAATTTTCTAAAAAATCTTGGAAACAATGGGTTCTCTAAAAGCACCTCTTAAGTAATCTGGTTTTATATGCATAGTTCATCAATTTATGGTCGTTTAAGATGCCCTCAGCCTAATTATTCTGCTTTCACTTCAGTAGAAATGTAATAGACTAGCTTATCTGACAGGGATTGTGGCTAAGTTTTGCTTCTGCTTTTTTTTTTTTTTTAAGATTTTATTTATCCATTCATGAGAGACAGAGAGAGAGAGAGAGAGAGAGAGAGAGGCAGAGACACAGGCAGAGGGAGAAGCAGGCTCCATGCAAGGAGCCCGATGCGGGACTCAATCCCGGGTCTCCAGGATCACACCCCGGGCTGCAGGCGGCGCCAAACCGCTGCGCCACTGGGGCTGCCCTGCTTCTGCTTTTTAATGAAACTGTTTAAGGATTTTTTTGGCCTCATTTTGGAAGTAGTTTATACTGTTTCTTTACTGAAAAGGAAACCAGCATTTGCTTGGGGTTCATTTTTTGAAAGGCTGATGAAGTGCTTGCTGAAATGCAGTTTCTGCCCTCCTACGGAGTCAACAGATGGAAATCTATAATTCCATGGAGCTGTTGAGGGTTCCTACTTCTTGGCTTTTAAATAAGATCATATTCTTTCAGCCTTGCTTCAGACCTACCAGGAATGCTGCTTTGGGTGTTCAGAGTACCAGAGCATAGTCATGACCTGCTGCTGGCCAGCTGAGTGACTTAGGCAAGTTACTTTATGTCTCTGAACCTCAGTTTCCCCACCTGTAAACATGAGTTAGAATAGACGAGCCTAAAGTAATTGCAGCTCTGCCATTTTGATTCTTCCGGAGACTCAAATGCTAGAACCCTCCAGATAGGACAACATTTCTTTATTTTTAAAACAAGTAGGAAAAAATATTGAAAACAGGGAAGTAAGTTTTTACTCCACTTTGTTAACTTTTACACTCCCTTTCTCTGTAGACAAACATCATGAGCACATCCTTCCAGGCACATTTTACTTATATATACATAATCATAATTATGATATAGTGTAATATTTTTAATTTACAGAAATTGTAGCATAGTATCTAACTTGCTTCTTTCACTTCATGTGTTTGAGATCTGTATTGTACCAGGTAGTGCTGTTCTATTTTCCCATTTTTCTTGGAATGGGCATGGTGTTTGAGGGGTTTCTTTGTGCTCACCTTCTTGCACACCCACACACATTCTTAAAGCTGCTGGGTGGCTACTAGTCTGCACCTTTTCAACTTGACTGGGTTTTGTCAAATTAGTCTCCAGGTTGATGCCATTGGCAGCATATGAGTTTTCTCATTTCCTCACATCCTCTTGTATACTAGATTATTTTGGAGATTTTAAACATTTTTGTTTTGCAAATCGATATGTGTGAGGTGATGTCTGACTGTTGTGCCTTTCCTACATTACTGGTCAAGAGAATGTTTCTGTTATTGCCTTTTTCTCAGAGATCCTCATATAATGTGGATACCAGTCATTTACCTGTTGCGTGGATTTCAAATATCTTCTTTCTATTTGCAGTTTTTAAACTTCAAGGTATTAGACTGTATCTTTTAAAGTTATTTTATTTAATCAGTTACAAGCTTTTATATGTATAGGGAAAACAGGCACCACCTGTGTTTGTTTTCTGATAGGCTTACCATGTGGTTTTCAGTTTTTAGGTGTTTAGGTATCTAGGATTTATTTAATGAATGATGTGAGGTAGTATGATGTCCAACATTTAATTTCTCCTACAGTAGTTATTGCTGAGATATTTGCTATAAAACTCCAGATCCACAGGAATTCTTTTTTTTTTTTTTTAAGTATCATTAACACACAGTGTTAACATTAGTTTCAGGTGTAGATCCAGGAATTCCTAAACAAGACAACAAAATGTCCCAACTGGCCACTTCACCATTCCAAGGTGAAGAAATTGTACCCCACCAGCAGGGATGTTTTAGCAGCCTGTTTTGTGACCAAAGAGAACAGTAGGAGCTGTTTGTAACACTAGAACTCAGCTGGCAGCTCAGAAAGGAAGTAGAGCGGGCAAGTGGTACTGGGGAGAGGACACCTGCTCACAGGGCTTCGTGGCAACCCTGCTATGACAGCAAAGGTGAACCAATTATTTTAGAAGAATAAAGAGAAATACAAAAAAGGAGAAAGCATAGTTCTCTCCAGCCAAGGAGAGGATTGAGACTTTTATAAGACACGTCCCAACCTTCCAAGCATAAAGCAGTTCCAAAAGGAAAATTGTGGGAAAGCAGCTCCAAACGGAAAATTGTGGGAAATGCAGATAGAGGTTTATCAATAGTCAGCGATTCCTAAAGATGCTTTTCTATGGGATTCCTAAAGATGCTTCCTTTACAGACAGAGAGAGCAAAAAAAAAAAAAGATGCTTTAAGCCTTTACCTTTTGAAAATAGGATAAAGATGACAGTTGTGAAAACCTAGCAACAGAATTGACCAAAACCCTGTGGTGCTCACAAGCTGTATGCCGAATTTCACAGAGATTAGTCAGCATTAGATTGTGAGGGATATGTTTTTCCAGGAGGTGAAATTACTATGCCCCAGTTCTTGGCTGCACTATTGATAAACAAATGTTTGAGTAATCTTCCACCGATGTTCACAGTTTCATGGTGGGTTTTTAAATTTACATATTGAAGTCAATCTACATTTTCTGCAGAACTACCCAGCAAATAATTGAAGATCTTCATCATGTTTCCCAAACCTTCTCTCTTTCCATTGTAAGCATTCTAACTTCTCACCATCGACAAGTGATCAAAAGGTAAAAGGAGGTGGATATTGGGACACCCGGGTAGCTCAGTGGTTGAGCATCTGCCTTTGACTCATGTCATGATCCTGGAGTCCTGGGATCGAGTCCCGCATTGGGCTCCCCAAGGGGACCCTGCTTCTCCCTCTACCTATGTCTCTGCCTCTCTGTGTCTCTCATAAATAAATTTTTAAAAAAAAAAAAAAAAGGAGGTGGATATTATCTCCATATAAGGAAGAGAATTCTAATCAGTTCTAACTGTTTAAAGGTGAATTGAGTTGCCTGGAAATAGTGTAGAGCTGATCCCACTGCTGACACCAGCTCAGCTCTCACCTCTAACCCTTCACGTTTCAGTGTGCATTTGCAGTGCTGGAATGTTCTCCATTCTGTTTCCATTCAGGTTCTGGTTGTTGGACTGACAGTAAGTAGGAAGTGGATTTTGGAAATCAGTTATGTGCAAGGTCTCACAGCTGCTTTATCCTCTTTACTGAGTGTTGTTTATGGAGAGTTCAGGACCTACACTCCCTTTTCCACTCAGATATTACAGAAGCAACTTGGGAAGCATCCCTTCATGGACACTACCAAGGATGTTTGTTTGCTCGAAGAAGTAAGCAAATTCTAATATCCTGAAAAAAGTCACACCTACTACTGCTTGTAGTCTCTTAAGGTTTTCTTCCATCCACAGGAAATAATTTAACCTTTCTTTCAGAGAAAGACCTCTAATTCCAATTTGAATTCTTTTTTTTTTAAAGATTTTATTTATTTATTCATAAGAGACACAGAGAAAGAGAGAGAGGCAGAGACACAGGGAGAGGGTGAAGCAGGCTCCAAGCAGGGAGCCTGATGTGGGACTCGATTCCAGGACTCCAGGATCATGCCCTGGGCCGAAGGTAGGCACTAAACCGCTGAGCCACCCAGCTGTCCCCTTCAATTTGAATTCTTACATGCTGGCCATTGTGTAAGGCAATAGAATATCCACTGTGTCATGCTTCTTGTAATATTTAAGGGTTTCCCCTGATTTAGCTGTGAGCTTCCTAGTGTTCCAGCAATTCTTCAGACTAACGCCTCTGAAACTGTAGGCTCCCTTTAATAATAGGACACAAGGACCACATATGTATTCCAGTAATCTCTTGCCGAATGATTAACCGCTCCAGAACGCCAGGGCTTAAACATAACAATTTTTAAGATGCTCTTGTATGGTTGTGTGGAATGATTGGTTCAGCCAGGCTGTTGCAGTCAGGCGTCAGCTGGGGCTGCTCCCATCGGAACACTTGACTGGGCTCCCACCTCCAAGATGGCTCACTCACAGCTGTCAGCTGACACTGGCTCTCAGCTAGGAGTTCAGCTGCACATGTTGACCAGTCTTCACATGTCCTCTCCAAGCAGCTTGGGCTTCACACAGCATGGAGGCCAGGTTCCAAGCAAGGATATCCCAACAACAAGCTGCTCTAAGGACAACAGAACAGAAGCTGCAAGACTATTTGTGACCTACCCTCAGAAGCCCAGAATATCGCTTCTGCTGCATTCTATTCTTTAAGCAAGGCACTAAGTCCAGACCAGATGCAAAGGAAGGGGAATGAGACTCCATCCGTCAAGACAAAGGACAGCAAAGGATTTGTGGCCTTCTTTCAATGACCCCACTGTGCACTTCTGTGTGTAAATTCTTACCTCTGGCTTATGGCATTGCAATTCTTTTGCCTTAATGATTCACCTACCTACATCCATGGGTTCCTCAAATACTTATTTTAGTATTAGTATTCATAAGTTTGAACTCCCTTCAAAGGTATTTTCTCTAAGCAGCAAGACAGTTTCCAGAATCATCCTTCTAAGCCTCCTCCCCTACTTACACAGTTAAAATCATAAGCACAGTTCACTCTGTTTCCAACTCACAGGCCCATTCTTCCAAAACTGAAAGCCAAGTAAGAGTCCCGTAAGTATTTTCACTCAGAAGTCCCATCTCCTTGCAGATTCAGTGAAGGTGTGTGGCATAGCTAAGATTTGCCTGCTGGACCCCTCAGGCTGCAGTGGCAAATAAGAGCTCAGTGGCTCACTTGTGTTTGGGGACCGTGGGCCGGCTCCCACATTGCTCCACGTCCTCTCCACTCTGGGCTGAGCGTTGGCTGTCAGGCCGACTGCCCCGGCTGTAGAGGCCGTCCCTCTCAGTGGTCAAAGCTAGAAGTGCTCCCCGGTTCTACAGGATGGAGGGGTCTCATCTCCCAGGAGGGGATGAACAGGAGTGCAGGGTAACATACTCCACCACTCTCTGTGCGTGTCTTGTTTAGCCCATCACATCTGGGGCTGTGGTGCTAATGCTTCCACCTCCCCTCTGAGAGCTGGAGTTTTCAAAAGGGGGAGTACAGGCCTGAGCCTGAGATTGCTTCAGTAGAAATAACTGCTGTACTAATTTCCTATCGTTGCTGCAACAAACTAACACAGATTTAGTGACTTAGGACTACACGACTGTATTCTCATATTTCTTATATTTCTGGAGGTCAGAATTCACTGGCTTGAAATCAAGGTGGCAGCGGTGAGGCTGTGCCCTTGGCAGGCTCTAGGAGGGAGTCTGTTCTGGTCCTTTTTTTTTTTTTTTTTTAAGATTTTATTTATTCATGAGAGACACAGAGAGAGAGGCAGAGACATAGGCAGAGGGAGAAGCAGACTCCCCACGGGGAGCCCGATGTGGAACTCGATTCCAGGACCCCAGGATCACAACCTGAGTCAAAGGCAGATGCTCAGGCAGCCCGGGTGGCTCAGTGGTTTAGCGCCACCTTCCGCCCAGGGCATGATCCTGGAGACCTGGGATCGAGTCCCACATTGGGCTCCCTGCATGGAGCCTGCTTCTCCATCTGCCTGTGTCTCTGCCTCTCTCTCTCTCTCTGTCTCTCATGAATAAATAAATAAAATCTTAAAAAAAAAAAAAAAGGCAGATGCTCAACCACTGAGCCATGCAGGTGCCCCTGTCCTGGTCCTTTTCCAGCTTCCAAAGCTGTAGTCCCTGCACCTATAGACTCATGGCCTCCTTCTATGCTTCCAAGCCAGCCAATGGCATGGAACATTGCTTCAGCTGTCACATTCCCTCCTCCTGCATTCCCTCTTCCTCGCTCTTATAAACACACTTGTGATTACACTTAGGAACTATGCCAAAAATTCAGGATACTCTCCTCTCCAGATCCGTAATTTAATGACATGGGGAAGAAAATCTCTTTTGCCCTGTTAAGGTGACATTCACAGGTTCTAAGACCTGTATGTCTTTGGAGGCCATTATCCAGCGTAGTGCAGCTTTGGTCGACCAGAAGGTTTTAAAAGACTACATTCTAATGACATACTTTTCCCCCCTAGTATAGACTAACCTTCAATGTACCTAACATAAGCAGGAGGCAAGAACTTGACTCTTGCCCATTTTCTCCATTATGCTAAAGAAGCTAAATCTCTGTTGGCTATACCATGGCAGCAAGGATGACAATTCTGGAGGGAAGAACAGGTTCCAGCTCAGTAGTGCTTTACTTTGGCACTCTCTTGGCCTATAACATGATCTTTGCAGCCTTTCTCAATCAGATTTTCTCATCTGGACCACACAACACAGAAAATGGGTCATGTAGCAATTCTCTCAAGGTTGGATGGTACATGTCCAGTACTATCCTAGATTCATAGAAAAGAAGGCAACAGAAGGCAATAGAAAGAAGGCAATTCATTACACACAACAGATGTCTTAGGTTCATCACACACACACACACACACACACACACACACACACACTTTTTTTTCTTAAGATTTTATTTATTTATTTTAGAGAGAGTGCACAGGAACAGGGAGAGAAGGGGCAGAGGGCTAGGGGGGAGAGAATCTGAAGCAGACTCCACACTGAGTCTGAGGCACGCTGGATCTCAGAACTAATAGCAAGATCACAACCTGAGATCATGACCTGAGCCAAAACCAAAAGTTGGCCACTTAATCGACTGAACCACCCAGGTGCCCCAATCACATGTATATATTTAAGCAAAAACATAGCACAACAGACTCATCACCATAGGGCTAAAAGGTGCAGTATAATGTAGAAGTTAGTGCCTGGGATTCTGAGAGCTGGCTGGCTTATTTGAAGTCCTAGCTCTGGGGACACCTGGGTGGCTCAGTGGTTGAGCGTCTGCCTTTGGCTCAGGGCATGATCCTGGGGTCCTGGGATCAAGTCCCACATCGGGCTCCCCTCAAGGAGCCTGCTTCTCCCTCTGCCTATGTCTCTGCCTCTATCTTTCATGAATAAATAAAATCTTTTAAAAAAAAAATAAAGTCCTAGCTTTGCCACTTAAAATAATAATAGCATCTGCCAAGGATTTTGTGAGCTAACATCAAGCATTACATGAGCTAACATCAGGCTTAGAAAGTGCCTGATAGGGGATCCCTGGGTGACTCAGTGGTTTAGCGTCTGCCTTTGGCCCGGGGTGTAATCCTGGAGTCCTGGGATCGAGACCCACGTCCAGCTCCCTGCGTGGAGCCTGCTTTTCCCTCTGCCTGTGTCTCTGCCTCTCTCTCTGTGTCTTTCATGAATAAATAAACAAAAATCTTAAAAAAAAAAAAAAGTGCCTGATACATTGAAAGTGCCATATACGTTAGTTATCTACAAGACTAAACCCCACAGGGTGGAGGTCTTTGTCAGTTTACCTTGTATTCCAGATGCCTAGAACAGGGGCAGGAACACAGTGGACACAAAATATTTGTTAAATGAATGAAGATCTTATTGAAAGTCTAGATTGAGGGGAAAATATATGGTTAGAAGTAGAATCATCTGTAATTTATTATCCAATACTGGACACTTTTCTGAGTAAAGGGTCTTGATCCACGTAGCATTGATTTTTGTGCATGTTGTGAAGTGAGGATCTATTATTTTTCATCCTATGGTCTCAGAAGCATGTACTGAATAGAGCCCATTTCCCCACTGATGTGCAACTGTTTGGGGTTCACTATCCTGTTCCATTGGTCTACTCTAGTCCATAGGTCCTGACTCCTACATATTTTATTAATCTTTTTTTTATTTTATTAATCTTAATAGGAAAAATCTCCCTTCCTGATTCTTCTTACCTAGGCTATTCAAGGTACTATGAGATTCCGCATGAGTTCTATAATTCAATGTGATGTTGTCTTTCATTTTTTCCTTTGTTTCATTGGGGATGTTTTATTCTATTTTTAATTTCTCAAGCTGAATGCTTAGGCCAAGGGGCTTAGCTCCTTTATTTCAGTCTTTCCTCTTTTGTAATATAATCTCTTAAAGTTGTACATTCCTCTCTAAGTGGGATAAACTATATCAAACAAGTTTTAATGCTAAGTATTTTTAAATTTTCATTATGATTCCTTCTTGACACATGGGTTGTTTAGGAGTATGTTTTAAGCATTCCAAAGACATAGGGTTTTTCTAACTTACCTTTTTGTAGTTTTTTTCTAAACCTAATTGCATTTGGTAGAGTATGTGGTTTATATGATCCTAGTTCTTTGCAATTTGTTGAGGCTAGTATGCAGTCTGTGTGTGCCTGGAGAAGATGTATATGCTCTAGTTGAGAGGCACATACCATTCTGTGTATATCCATTGAGATGTTCAGATCTATTACCATTTCCAGTTTGGGGAATTCTCTCAATTCTCTCAATTAGCAAAGATGGCTGCCCACTGCACTGTATTTGTCACTTTCTCCTTCTAGGGTCTTTTGTTGGTTGGTTGGGTAGGTGGGTGGTTGGTTTTGCTCTTGGGAAACTTTCTGTGTCATCTTACAAGTTTAGAATGCTGTAACTTCCTGCCTCTTTCTCAGAAGGACACTTGTGATTACAGAATGATTGAACTTTTATCATTTCTTTGTGATGTGTTTCATCTCTTTTTTAATGTAAAGCTTGTTTTGTATTTTGTTTTATATTAATATAGCTACCCTACTTTTTTTCTGAAGATTTTATTTATTTATTCCTGAGAGACAAAAAGAGAGAGAGAGAGAGAGAGAGGCAGAGACAGGCAGAGGGAGAAGCAGGTTCCATGCAGGGAGCCCGATGTGGGACTCGATCCCAGGACTCCAGGATTACACCCTGAGCGGAAGGAAGATGTTCAACTGCTGAGCCACCCAGGTGTGTGTCCCCTAGCTACCCTACTTTTGTTCTGGTTTGTATTGGCTTGGTATATTTTTCCCATACTTTTATCTTTCATCTTTCTATGCCTCTCTCTATTAAGTCTGTTCTTATCATGAGCACATAGTGCATTTTTCCCCTTTTTCTTGTGTTTAAATTAGTCTTATGAGCTCTATCATTTCCCTTCCATTATTAATCTTTTTCACAATAATGGTGTGTATATGAGCTTCCTTCTATCATCTGTTGGTTTTGATTGGCTTAAATCTATTGAATTGCCTGTTTTTTCTTGTTTTATTTTGCCTTTATATCCTCACCTTTATTTGGGTTGAATGATCTTTTCCTCTTTTTCCATTTTTTCCCTACCTAATTTCTATCTCCTTAGTGGAGTCCCCAGAAACTTTATTTATTTATTTATTTATTTACCCCCAGAAACTTTAATATGGATACTAAATAAATTTAGAATTAATCAACACCTGTATCTTCCTCTCAAGCTATTCAAAGATCTAGGTATACTTTATTTCCAGTTGTCCTATCCCAACTTATATACTATCATTTTCCAGAGTTTATCACGTTCCAGAATTCTATTTTTATTTTTTACTCCATAAAGTGGACATAATTGTTGTTTTAAAGTGTCAATGCAATGCTGAGATTAATCTCATATTTACCATTTTCATCAAAGGCATCACTATGCCTTCTTGCCCTGTAGCCCTATCATCTGGGATCATTCTGCCTGAATTAGATATTTAGATCCTTTAGAAGTTCCTGTAGTGAGCCTTGGTTGATGATGAATATTCTCAGCTTTTATTTATCTTTAAATGTAGTTTTTGCCTTCACTCAGGAGAGATAATTTTGCTGGATATACAACTATAGGTTGACAGTATTTTCCCTCAGTGTCATTAGATATTAATCCATTCTCCTTGGACTTTGGTGGTGTTGTTGTTGTGAATCAGCAGTGGGTCTGGGTCTGTGTAGGTAACATGTTATTTTCACTCTCTCACTACCTTGAGATTCTCCCTTTGTGCTTAGTGTTCTGACACTTTGCTACAATATGTCTAGGTATGGATTTCTTTCTTTAAAATTTTAATTTTTAAAATATTTTTATTTATTTATTTAAGAGAGAGAGTGAGTGAGAAGGGGGAGTGGCAAAGGGAGAGGGATAGAGAGACTCTCAGGCAGACTCTGCTCTGAGCCTGGAGCCTGATGTGAGCATAATCCTAAGACCCAGAGATCATGACCCAAGCCAAAACCATGAACTGGATGCTCAACTGACTGAGCCACCTAGGTGCCCTAGGTGTGGATTTCTTCTTATCATCTCATTTAGAATTTGGTTTTCTGAAGCAGAATTGACATCTTTCACATATTCTATAAAGCTTCTCAGTAATTTCTTAATATTTGCTCTCCCTTGCTCTATTATCTCCTCCAGGAGGTCCTATTAAATATCTGTTGAATGAACTCACTTGATCCTCCCTGTCCCTTGCCTTCTTGCTCATATTTTAGGTCTCCCTTTCTCTCTTTGTTGCATCAAAGATCCTACTTTCCAAGCTCCTTTCCAGCTCATTATTTTACTTTTAGCCATGTCTAATTTGCAGTGTAGTCTGCCCATTGAGTTTTTTATTTCACTTTTCTCTCATTTTTAGCAGTTCATCTTTTTAAATTCCAAAACAGCCTAGACTATGTTGAGCTCTCCTTGTTTGCATCACATTTTATGCTTTCTTCTATTTCTATAAACTATTAAGCACATTTATTTTAGCATTAAATATGGAATCAAACTCCCTGCCTTAAAATCTGGATGAATTTGAACAAGCCACCTAACTTCTCCATGTCTCTACTTCCTCACATGTGCAATGAAGGAAATAATAATCCCCATCTCACAGACACTGTTATAGGTGTTTGCTGGTTTTGGATCCAATAATTGCCATAGCTTAATTTTATCAGGTCTGATTCTCTTCTTCTTGCTCATTATTATTATTACTATTACTATTATTGAGATATAATTGACATATAACATTAGCTTCAGGTGTACAACATAATGATTTGATATTTATATATATTGTGAAATAATCACAATAAGTCTAATTAACATCTATCACCACACATAGTTACATTTTTTTTTCTTGTGATAAGAACTTTTAAGATCTACCCTCAGAAACTTTAGGTCTGATTGTTATATCTGACATTTCTACTGACTCTTGTGTATAGTAATTGTTTTTTCATACAATAAAGCATATGTTTGTAGTTTCTATTCATCCAAATCAGAATCATAGATTTATGATTTTATCATTTTGCTCTTTGTGCCCAAAAGGTAAGCATTTGTTGCAGTGCATGCAGTTCATTACACCTATGTGATATTTTTCTATTTTTGAGAATTCCCAAAGTCTGCTTTTCTAAGACTATGGAGGAGGAAACAGGAATTTTAATGCCCACTTACTCTGTGGCTTTGAAGGTCAGTGGAAGATTCCTAGGAGCTTGTAGACTCACAGGAGCCTCACAGGAAAGTTCTTTTAGAGGAGCCCTTCCTTACCTTAAGAATCACAGAATAAAAGTCTATCAATAACTAAAACCAACCAGAGCCACTGTGAAGACAAGCAACCTAATATTTCACTTTTCTGTGGTTAATTACAGACTCCAAGAAATCAAAACCTGAGAACCTTGGCAACAAGCTTGACATTTTTAGACCGTATTCTTGACCAATTAAAAAAAAATCAGTCTCCCTCATTTCATTTTTCAAGCAGCTAGAGAGAGCTTTAAATTTGTTCATTATCTCTATTCATTTTGGCGAAATGGATAGATTTGAAGAAACCTATTAAAGTTTCCCTTAGGCTGTGTTGACATGTTTACACTTTAACATTCCAAATTTCTCCCTCTCACTTATTCTTAGGAGAAATATCCAATTATTTTCTTTCCATTTACCGTGATGATCTGTTCTGAAAACCTAAACAGAACCCGGCAGGACCCCTTTGCTGTGGAATCATGAGGGACGCCAGGGCTTTAATTTCCCGACCCTAGTGGTGCCTGGTGGTTGATTATTATTGATTAGCAGCACTTCCCATCCCAACCCTGGGAAAACATCATTCGAACACAGAAGGATTCACCCCCAATCAAAGAAGGAATGAACAAGGTAATCTCCCTGTGTGTGTAGATTTCTCACCAGGGACAACAGAACAAAAACTCAAACCTGAGAGCTTCGCAGACTCAAGCCAAAAGCAGAAATAGGATCGTTCTTTCTTCTTCTTCTTCTTCTTTTTTTTTTTAATGACTGCTGTATTGTATTTCTATGATAGATAACATTTTTAATATTGGGAAACGGTAATCTTTCCATTCCTCCAGCCCGCCCCAGCAGACACCATGCCGACAAAACTTAAATCCTGACCTTGTGCCATTAGCACTCCCACTTCCTTGGGTTCCTTACCCTGCTGTGAAGGGTCTGCAGGCGGAAGGACCACGCTGCAGGCCAACCCTGCTAAGCTGTACCCCAGCTCTCCTCCTATGCAACCTTGTCTCCCAACATTTCAATAATGTGCCCTCCAGCCGCAGCTCCTGATTGCTTTCTCCAGCCTGCCCCTTTCCTAATTAGTTTCATCTCATGTGGTCTTAACGGACTGATTGCTTGCCCGTGGCCATAATAAGAATGGTCAAGGTGAACAAAAAGAGATGTCACATAAAAATCTAGATTTTTTTTTCTTTTTTGGAAAACTGGATGTGGCCCTACTAGTCCCACATCCCAGCAGACTAGAGATGGGGCTTGTGCTCTCAGGCCCCCCGCCCTGGGCCCCCCTGCCTGCTGCCCCCTCCTGCAGGGGCCCATAGCCCGTCCTGTAGTCTCTGCTTGAAGACCCGAGTTACCACCCTGACTCCGGAGTGAATTTGATGTCCCGAATAAAGAAGGTACAACCCTTTGGCCTCTCTCTCCAGGCCCAATAGCAGAGTCTAATCAGGGATAAGCAAGAACAGAAAGGGGTGCCTGGGTGGCTCAGTCAGTTAAGGATCTGTCTTTAGTTCAGGTCATGATCTCGGGATCCTGGGATCAAGCCTTGGATCTGGCTCCCTGCTCAGTGGGGGGTCTACTTCTCCCTCTGCCCCCCCATACCCTGCTCGTTCTCTCTCTCTCTTTCTCCAAGAAAGAAATAAAATCTTTTTTTTTTAAAGGAAAGAAAGAATAGAAAAGACTATTGAAGAGGCAGCTCTTTTGATTTACACTTCCCTGAGCCAGCCGCCTGTCGCCACCACTCCCGGTGTGATGCTTACCAACCATTCTACATGTTTTCTATACATCAACACATTGATTCTCACAGTTGCCCAGTGAAACAGATTGTGGCACAGTCTTGCTTATTTCCCAGCATCCATCTGGCAAGACGACTTCCCAGCCAAGGGGCGGCCAGATGACGAAGTTCTCACCCACTGTCCAGAAGATGTGATTCATGCAACTTCCAGCAACTGTCTTTAAATGGAGGGGCAGGCCCTTCCACGACCTTTCCTCTTCCCACCATCAGGAGTCTGGAGCTCTGGAAGCCCTCTTTTTTTTTTTTTTTTTTTTTTTAAGATTTATTTATTTATGATAGACACACACAGAGAGAGAGAGAGAGAGAGAGAGAGGCAGGGAAAAGCAGGCTCCACGCAGGGAGCCCGACGTGGAACTCGATCCCGGGACTCCAGGATTGTGCCCTGGGCCAAAGGCAGGTGCTAAACCACTGAGCCACCCAGGGATCCCCTCTGGAAGCCCTCTTACACCAGGAGGTAACCCGGGAAAGTGAGCTTCCTGTGGTGGAGGCTGCCCCCGTCACCCTGAGGACTGCCACACCGACTGTGGGCCTGAGGTCTGGGCAGCTTGGACACAGGAGGAATAGACTTCTCTCTGGTTTAAGCCATCTTACTTGGGATTTTCTATTGCATGCAGCTGACTCCTAGATGACAGAGCAGAATTTTGTCCCTCTCTTGCAGATGAGGAGACAGAGGCATTCAGGCATTTGTCTAAGACTATGCAGCTAGGAGTGCGAAATGTTCCAGCAGGTCAGATCCCCCCAGTGTGCTTGAATACCTAACAGTGGCACTTGACTCCATCAAATTGACCCCAGTGGTTCTGGTTTTTGTCTTAGTAACACAGAATCTTAGAAGTTATAAAACTCAGGGTGCCTGGGTGGCTTAGTCGGTTGAGCAACCAATTCTTGATTGCGGCTCAGGTCATGAACTCAGGGTCCTGGGATAGAGCCCTGCTTCAGGCTCTGCACTCCTCGTGGAGTCGGCTTGGGATTCTCTCTCCCTCTCCCTCTGCCCTGCCCCCTGCTCATGCTCTAAATAAATAGATCGATAGATAAAATCTTTCTAAAAAACTCAGAGATTTCTCCCTTTGTAATTTACACAACAGTAAATGCAAACATCAGGTTAGTGTTATGTGGCTGAATAAAATCTACCAGCCACCTGAGGTTTTTCTAAAATGAGAGAATTTACTGGGCTCACCCAGTAAAGGAAATATAGAGGGCATACAGAGCACAACTTTTGACAGTTTAAACACTTCCAAACATACATCATTTAAACATGATTTGAGTTACTTGCAACTTTAGTTACTCCTACTTTAGTCAGCTGCAGTTTTTCCAACTAAACCGTGCGGCCAAGCTCAGTCCCTACTTGAAATCCCAACAATCACGCCGTGCACACAATTTCTTAAAAACAAGGCAGAGAGCCCGAATATGCCAGATCCGTAAAATCAGACGTGAGCCCAGGGCTGTCATTCCGTCACCACATTCTAGGACAATCTCCCTTGTTTTCCTCAATGCATCTTCATGGGTGACCCTCTGGCTCTGCGGACATCCCCGGGATTCTTCTTTGACTCAGCCTCTCTTTCCTCGTTGATGCTTCTCAGCTTCTGGAAGCTACCACTGATATTGCTGCGACTCCTCCTGACTTCAGGCCCACACTGGCCACCATGACATCAGCCCCAGTGTCTGTTCTTCTCAGCCTCCTTCTCTCCTTCCTCTCCCCGTCCCTGGAATAATGGGCACCTCCCCTCAGGTGCCATTTCCCAGCCCCTTTCCGGCTGGGAGGGATATAGGGAAAGGTCTTGGGGGCAGTAAGCTGATCTGGTCCCTTACTCCAGGCAATGCCTGGTCTTTTCCTATTCTGCGGCAGGAAGATGGCCTGACAGAGAGCCATTCCTAGTTGGAGGCCTCAGTGGCCGTCACTGAGAGGCAGGGGCAGCCTGGGCTCCCCATCGGCCTCCTGCTGCCTGCATCCGCGGGGAAGCTTGCTTGTCAGCTGGGCTGCAGGCCACACAGGTCTTTAACTGAGGGCCTCTGCTCTTCTTCCCAGAACAAGCTGGCTGTCCCCACCGTAGGGCTTCCCAGAAGCGGGGAAGCGGGAAAGGCAGGACAGTTCTGGCGGCGACCAGAAGGGGGCAGCTAGACCTCAGGGGTGTTACCCCCAGGTGGTTACCCCCACAATAGTGGTTCCTTGAGACAGCCAGGAAAGCGCCAAAGCTTTTGCTGGGAGGTCTGTCCTCCTTCGATGCGATTGAACTTGAGAAAGTAACTGATTTAATGCTTCAAAACGTTGGTCTACCGTTTAGGAAAAAAAGCATCTTGTTTTTTAAAATATTGTCAATTTTTCTCAGTGCCACCATCTTGCCAGAAGCACCTGGTATTGCTATGGCAACAGAATGAGGAAAATGCACTTGGTGCCTAATGTCGATGGGATTCAGAGACTTTCCCGAGTATCATTCACGGGTGAGCAGGGTAATTTAATTTTGCAGAAAGCAGAGGTGGAATGACAGGGTAGGAGAACGGAGACTCGGGGCCACATGGGAACGGTCCCCACACGTCCGATTAGGCACCGATGGAGTCCTTCTTCCTATTAATTTCTATGGTCCGTCCTCCTTGTTGTCGTCCTGCCACAGTTCACACTTGTGAGCCTCCGCCTGCTTTCACCCGCCCCCGCCGCATTTCCAAAATGCTTTCAAAGATGCCAACTGCACCAGTTTCTTGTTTAAAATCCATGAACACTCTCCTTTTGCCTACATAGAACATGACCAGTTCTGTTGCTTGGTATGCAAGCCCTTTCTTAATACGACTCCACCCTACCTTTATGACGTCGCCTCTGCTCCCTCCCTAAGGCACCAGCCCAGCCAAATAAAGTTTTTCCTTGCCTTGCTTCTCTTTGCTTCCCGCCCCTGGTTAGGCGAGTGAGGGCCATCCTGCTCCACGCTCCCGCCCACCCCAACCTCGGCCCCACGCGGTGGTTTGGGTCTATTTGTTGTTTTGCGTTTCCTGCCAGACTTTGAGTTCTCTGAGGACATCACTGAGTTCCCCCCCAGGACCTCACACCATTGCCAAATTGTCTCCCAGGAGGGACACAGTAGAACTGCTGGCATTGCAGGTTTAGTGCCCTTGGGGCAGGTCAGCAGTGGGGCAGTCACACCCTTAAAGTCCCAAGGGTGATGTCAGGTGGCTGTGGTGTGGCCAGGGCCTCCTCTAGGGGCAAAGAGCCAGAGTAATTAGAGGCTGGTCCAGATGGACTCTGAGCACAGCGCCCAGGAGCCAGTCTCCCCTTCAGGCCACAGGCTGCTCCCCATTCCGGCCCCCCCAGGGTGGCACCTGGCGGCCACCCAGGTAGCACCAGACACGTCATCCATTTCTTTGCTCCTTTCTTCCTGCCCACCCATCCGGACTCGGCTCACATGCCGGCTCCCCCGTGGATTTTCTCACCAGCCTTCTCCAAGGAGCAGTTTCTGTGTCTTGGGGTTCCCACAGCATTTGTGAGGGATCTCAAGGTCACCCTGGGAAGAGGTGACCTTCTCTTCTAGACGACCCCTCCCTTGTCAGGGAACACGGTCTCTGGGAGTCCTGCCTGTAGCTCACGCGTGCGATTTTGCAGAGTGGACACCCCCGCGGGACTCCCTGGGGCGCTTGGAGCTTGCTGGGATGTAGCATGTCTACACAGGGGCACCCCCCCCCCCCAGTATTCAAGGAAAGAGCTGAGGGTGCCTCAGAACTGGCCGCGGGCCTCCGAAGCTGCGGGGAACGGAGGCAGCGGGGGGAGGGGGGCTCGGACGCGCGCAGGCCCCCCCTGCCCTGGGGCTCCTGGGGCACCCCGCCGCCTTGCTCCCCGCCCCGCCCGGGCCCCGGCCCGGAGGCCCCCCGGCCGCCACTGCTCAGTGCCCTGCTGCCGAGGGGGTCTCCTCGGGCCAACTCACAGAAGAGCGGCTCACACCCCCGCGGGGCTCCGAGCGGGGCCGCAGACGCAGGGACGCCTCGGGTCTTCCCCAGGCCGCCGAGCCGGGCCGGGGTCGCAGTGCCACCTGCTGGCCCCGGCGGGTCGCGCGGCCCCGGCGCCCTCGGCCTCCGCGGGAGCTCGCGCCCCACAGGTGACTCACCTGGCTGCTCCCAGGCCTGCGACCGGGAACCATCAAACCCCAACCACCCCATCCAACCCCATCAAAACAGGGGCGCACGTGTCAAAACAATCAGGAAGGGGCCAAAGTTTGAAAAGGCTACGTTGTGCGGCCCAACAAGAGGAGCCAGAGGAAGGAGGCCAGGTGCGCAGGGGCCGGCAGGCACCTCCTCTTCCCTCCGCCATCGGAGGCCACGTGTGTGCGGTCAACCGCCCGTGTAGGGGTTTCCCTCCAAGGGGACAGCGTAGTATGGCCCGGGCCCTGTCCTGGGGGCCCTGCGGAGGCGAGGGGGGTAGGTCCCGGCCAGCGGGGCCCGGGCGGCTCGGAGCGAGCGCCTGCCTTGGGCCCGGGGCCTGATGACAGCCCAGCAGCATGGAAGCAACGTTCCCAATATGCTCGGAGGCATGAAGCAGCAGGCATATGCACGTCCGGCCCCTGTGATTGGTTATCCGAAGCCAACAGGATATTCTCAGTAAGACTTTCGAAGTATATGTAAATATCTGTTTTTCATAATTGCTCTTTATATTGTGTGTTATCAGACAAGATAGTCATTTAAGAAACATGGAAAATGCAGAAATGACTGCAGTGCAGCAGTAATTATGGTGCACTTTTTTGCTGTTTACGTTGGATATTTCTCTGCATTCCTGAAACAATTTTTAGGTTTTTTTTTTTTTTTTTTTTGTATTAGAAAATGCAGGCAGCGTTTTCACAAAAGTAAATTTACAGTGATTTGAAATAGAATAAATGAAGGCAACGCGTGGCCATCCAATAAAAAAATATTTGAAGACTGAAAAAAAAAAAAGGTTCTGGCATTGAGTCCCGCATGGGGCTCCCCGCGGGGAATCTGCCTCTCTCCGCCCCCCCGTGTCTCTGTCTCCCTCTGTGTCTCTCATGAATATATGAAATCTTTTTATTCTAAAGATTAAAAAAAATTATTCACGACAGACAGAGACAGACACACAGGCAGAGGGAGAAGCAGGCTCCATGCAGGGAGCCCGACGTGGGACTCGATCCCGGGTCCCCAGCTCACACCCCGGGCTGAAGGCGGCGCTAAACCGCTGGGCCACCGGAATAAATGAAATCTTAAAGAAACAAAAAACATGCCAGCCAAGGTGGGTGCTGGGCCGAAGCCCTGGGCCGGGCCGCTCCGTGCTGTGGGTGCTGGCCTGTGCACTGTCCTGACGTCTCCCCAGCAGGTGCTAGCGGCACCCCCACGGCCACCCCCCGTTGTGAGAACCCAGAGTGTCTCCCGACGTCTCCCCACGTGTCCTGGGGGCAACCCCGCCTCTTGCCGAGGACCCTTGACGCAGATGTGCTGGTGGCCACGAGACCGAGCCCCGTGCCCCGGCGCAGCCCTGCTCCGAGAGAACGGGGGCCCCGCACATCCCAGCGACGACCCGTCCGGCTCGGGGTGGCCCCGGTTTTCACCCGGTGCCGAGGGCTGAGGGCCTGGACGAGGGACGGACCGGCAGCAGCCCTTCAGAACGATGCCAGGGCAGCATCTGTCCCCGTTTGCCGAAGCCCGTGACTCCCGGGTGCAGAGCAGTCCCCTTCCCCCCCTCCCCCCCCCCCGCTGGGGCTCAGGGCACGCTACCTGCCACGGCTGGAGGGCCTGGGACCCGGGCAGGCAGGCAGGGTCTGCGCGGGAGGCGTCGCCCGGGGGGGGGGGGGGGCGGTGGGGGAGCAGCAGAGCCCGGCAGCCCTCGGAAAGAGCTTGCATTCCTTTTTTTAAAAAATAAATTTATTTTTTATTGGTGTTCAATTTGCCAACATACAGAATAACACGCAGTGCTCATCCCGTCAAGTGCCCCCCTCAGTGCCCGTCACCCATTCACCCCCACCCCCCACCCTCCTCCCCTTCCACCACCCCTAGTTCGTGTCCCAGAGTTAGGAGTCTTTATGTTCTGTCTCCTTTTCTGACATTTCCCACACATTTCTTCCCCCTTCCCTTATATTCCCTTTCACTGTTATTTATATTCCCCAAATGAATGAGAACATATAATGTTTGTCCTTCTCCGACTGACTTACTTCACTCAGCATAACACCCTCCAGTTCCACCCACGTGGAAGCAAACGGTGGGTATGTGTCGTTTCTAATGGCTGAGGAACATTCCATTGCATACATAGACCACAGCTTCTTACCCATTCATGGATAAAGGGCTTGCATCCCTCTAAGGTACCTGCAATCACCTGTTGACTCCAGCAGGCCGAAGTGTGACAGCCATAGGTCTCGGGGCCTCTGGGGCCCTCCCTCGCGGCCTCATCTCACCGGCGCCCTCCCAGCACCGTCGCGCCTCAACATCCGAGCTGCGGGGGACCCCAGCTTTCGGCCCGTGAGTCCCGCCTCCGATGCCGGGGAGCCCACCCCTGGACGCTGGGCTCCTCGCTGACCCGCCGCCCGCCTCTTCCCCACGGCGCTCGAATCTTCTCGTTCCTTCATTTACCATCCCTCTCCAAAACAGGAGTCATGAGACGTCGTGAGGGGTTCAGAGAGACCCCGGGAGGAGGACAGATGGCCCCGACCTCACACTTTCATCCAGGGCCAGGGCCAGGGCAGGGCCGCAGGCTGCTGGTGGGTTGAGCATCTGCCTTGGCTCAGGTCGTCATCCCGGGGTCCCGCATCGAGCCCCGCATCGGGCTCCCCGCGGGGAGCCTGCTTCTCCCTCTGCCTGCGTCTCTGCCTCCCTCTCTGTGTCTCTCATGAATAAATAAATAAAATCCTTAGAAAAAAATAAAATGAAGCTGTGGCCAAGACGGACGAAGGAAGTTGATGGACTCCGTGAGAAGCGGTTCCTTAGCCTCAGACCCTTAGAGGAAGTTCCAGACATGACCACCAGGTGGCAGCAGGGGACCGGTTGTTTTCCTAAAACCCTATAGGATCTTGGGGATTATGAAGTGTTGCCTGTGGGTGACAGGAGGGGTGGGAACAGCATGGGCCTCCCATTCCCTCTCCACCAGCCTGTGCCTCCACAGAACAGCAAGGTCCTGCGTGGGTTTTAGCAGGTCCTGCTCAGGGCGCCTGTGTGTGTGTGTGTGTGTGCGCGCGCGTGCATATCCATTAATTCCTATACTTCCTAAACTCACACCACCATCCACTTCTGACACCCCTAAATGCTGTGGATGAGAGGGTGCCCTGACCCAGGCTTCCTGGAGAGGAACCCAGGCGGAGGAGCAACTGGGAGCAGGCAGGAGGGCCGCTGGAAGGAGGGGGGGGGAAGGGGGGGGGCGGCTTGAGCTGACCCCGAGGGCAGGAAGGCAGGAAGGCCCTGCTTCCTTCTGGAGCGCCTCTTTTAAGGAATTTTAAAGAAGTGGCAGGGCAGAGGAGGGCATGGCCTCTGGAGTCACTCAGTGAAAGAACAGTCTTTCTCCACTACGTGCAAGGTGTGTCAGAGCTGGCAAAGCCCTTCCACCGCACAATTCTGTTCCTCCGTGGAAATGAAGGAGTCTGCTGGCATCACCGTTCAGTGATCTACTGGTTCCCAAAACGTCTCCTTCCCGGACTCCATTTCTGGCTTAGTGAACTCTTTCTTGGGAGTAAAATAGATGCTCTTGGTTTGGTTTTCTCCAGCTCTTGGGGTAAACAAAATAAAACAACAACAACAAAAACCCCAACCCACTTCTCAAGGTCCAGGAGGTAGACAGGGCCTTCTGCTTCAGAAGGAACAGGGGCCCTGCCCGGGAGGCCCTTTCTGTGTCAGAGGACACCAGGCATGTGGGGGAAGAGGTGCTGCGGCCTGAGACTCTGGCTCTGGTGCGTGTAGTCCAATAAGCACAAAATCCAATGAGGATAGACACCCAAGAAAGGAGACTCAACAGGTCAAAGACAGCTTTGCCATCCTTACAGATCTAAGGACTCTTATGTCTCGAATCCTAGATCTGATCTGCCCCAGAGGCAACGCTTAAACCACTTTCAGTGTTGGCTCCAACAGAGTAGGATTAAGCAAGCCTGCCTCGGAGAGAGCATTCCAGGCACCCCCCCTCCCCCCGGAGGGAACCACAGCACTGTTGCTCGCCAATGTTTTTGCTCATCTGTGTTCCTTCTGCCCTGTTGGAGGTCTGCTCACTGGTCAGGGTGCAAGGTTGGTCCCCACTGCCCTTTATCAATGGAAAAGGGACTTAATCTCATTTGTTTAATGTGGAATATTTGTGGGTAAATCTTCTAAAGCCAAACTTGGGACTGAAAAGTGTGTACTGGGTGTCATGATATAGGGGCATTGGTGCCACCGAAGGAAGGCATTTCAGGGCGCAGTGGGAGTGGAGGCCGGTGGGGCTTGGAGGGGTTAGGGGTGACGACCACGACAAGGCGCTGCAGAGGGTCTGCTTTGAAAGAAAGAGGGTGGCTGGGGTCTGAGAGCTGGGTTAAGGCCCTGGGAAGGACCTCTCAGGGAGGGATTTGGGGCTCTTGGAGGGGAGGAGCCCCCTGGGTGTGGGCCTGGCCCTGCCTACATTTCTAACCTGAGTCTGGGATCCTGCACACCACCCTCTGACCTTCTCACCGGACCAGGGTGAAGTCGAAGTGAAGGCAGGCTTCTCCTGCCTGGTCCTCCTCTGCTCACCACAGGCTTCTGAACTCTCTGCCCTGTCCTGGGATCCCATATCAGCAGAATTGTTTTCAGATCTATGTGGGCCACCTTCCCACCAGTCCCTCCCCCAAAAACGTGATTCTGCACTTTTTGGCTTTTTTTCTTTTTTTGGCTTTATACATCCTTAATATCTCAAATAGAGACCTAGATGCACCATTTGAAACATCACTAAATTGGTATTCGCCAGCAGGTGGGACCTCCGTAATGAGGACACTTGAAATGTCTCATTTAAACCAACTATTAGGAGCCACTGTGGGGACTCCCTTCGTCTCCAGAGGCTAAAGGAAGAGCTGCAATGGTACTTTCTTGACGTCAGATCCTTAAATTATTCCAACTCCAAGGGCACTTGAGAACTATAATTCTTAGCTACCTGCAAACAAAACAAGCCCTAAATGTAGCCCGTGTTGGGAGACCTGGCGGCCCTGGAAGGGTCAAAATACAAGCAAAGCTTTAGATGCACCAAGCAACATTTGGAGGGAAAGACGGTGTCCATCGATTCCAGTGTCATATATATACAGTTGGAGAGCTTGAAAAATAAAATGCTTTTCAAGTTTGAATCTGCTATCTTGGAGGTAAAAGTCACCTTCTATTTTTAAGAAACAGCATCTTCTCATCACTTTTGGGGCCTCTACTTTCCTAGTTTGAGACCTGGTTTCTCAGCTGGGGCATCCTGTTAGAATCACCTAGAAAGGCTGGGTAATCCCCTGCACAGACAGAGCCTGGGTCCCCCTACTTCAGAATCGCTGTGGGTGGGACCCAGGTCTCAGCTTTTTAAAAAACTTCCCATGGGATCTCAAGGTGCAGCCAAGTTTGAAAACCTGGGACATGAGGCGAATTTATCCTGAATGCAAGATTGGGCTTTCTTGGGTTCTTCTGCTGCCAGGGTGTATCCCACTGGCAATCAGCCTGTTTCCTCCCCTTTCACATTAGGTCTGCGAGGAGACGATGTCTGTGGCAGGACAGAGCTCTGGTTCTAAACGATTCTTGCTAATCCCAGGGCTTCAACATTTAAAAGAAAAAAAAATCCCTTCCCACCTACCTTCTCTCAAGATTTCCTGTCCCTTTCCTCCTTCCAAATGCTTAACAATTGGGTTTCTCTTGTCATTTATCATTTGCTCTTCCAGGCATGAGTGGAGAGAGAGCATAAATGCTGATGTGGCTGCAGGTGTCACGAGCAAGTTCCAGAAATGCCAGGGGATTCAAGGGGACCTGAGCTTTGCGTGTGTCTCCCTACATTCCCATCTCGTGGAGAAGGCCTCAGGAGGCTGGATCTTCACTGCTGCATCCTCAGGCCCCTGGGGTTCGCCCGACATTTTCAACAATGAAGTGTGTGTTCCTTATTCCACACCAGCGGTTCTCAGCCACGGCAGTCCCGCCCTTTAGAGGCAAGTGTGCGTATTTGTGGAGACCTTTGATGCTGTCACAATGATGAGGCAAAACTGGCATGGTGTGGGTGCGGCCCGGGGCTGCCAGGGTCCCGCAGTGGAGCTGCCAGGAGCTGGCCACTCCAGCAGGACCTGGTGGTCTCCCATCGAACATTCATGTGAGTGAAAACACCTATTTACAATCACCTGCACCTGCAGACCAATTCTGCTTTGCAAACAAGCTTTTTGGCATTCTTAAAATAGGCCAGATATTTTCCAGGAAGGTGTAAAACTAGGGAGCACTTGCTTTGCTTGAAGCTTCAAACAGAATCGTTCACGCTTTGGGAAAAAGTCCCATCAGCAAACAGTGTTCATGGGGCTTGAGCCTCCAAATGAAGCAAATGCATTTGTCGCTGTGTTCTGCTCATTGGTGCCGGCTCATTGGGCTTCGTCCCACAACCGGTGGGGCGTAGGATTGTGTTTTGCTTAGTATTTGAAACTGCGTGAGTAGGTAGGATGTATCCACAAGAATTTTCCTACACAGCATTTGTAATTTAAAGGGGAGCATGGGATCTGATAAGACTAGACCCCCGTCCTCCCATTTCAGACTCTCTCTGAGGGGTGCAACTGCCCACCCACAAGTCCTGTGCCTGGGAGGTGTCGGGAAGCAGAACTAGATATGCCTTGGAGGGGCCCTTGGGAGCCGTTTACCCCCAAGAATGGAGAAGGTGCTCTAGCAACCAGGCTGAGGACTGAGGATGGAGGAGCAGGGAGAGGCGTGGCCAGCTCGGAGTAGGCGGGGCAAGGGGCGGGGCTTTGAAGTGGGCGTGGCCTTCCTGGCAGGCGGATTCATTTTTCTGCAGCTCCTGGTGCCTGGTTCACTTGCTTAGGGAAGGTGTCGGTGATCCCAGGTAAGGACCCAGTGACGCTGGATGAGAATATTAACCCCCTAAGCGAGGCAGCCAAAATTTGTAATAATCCCTAAATGCACGAGGTGGGTTTTTGTTTTTGTTTTGTTTTTATATGCTCTTTCCTTTGGTCCAGGATTCAAAAGCTGCCCGCCAAGTCCTTTCGGAGACAACCAGTGGAACTCCCGTCCCAAGCAGAACGAATCAGCGCCTATGCCTCAGCCTCATCCCAGACACACATCTAGCACTTTGTCTCAAGATCTTACTCAGCCTGTGTTTTCTACAGATGGGGAAGGGATAAGGACAGTGATTTTTTCCCAAGGTTTTGTGATGATTAAAAGGTGATACGTGCAGAACACTTTAGCACATACGTGGCTCATAACAGGCAACAGAGGACAGTTACTGGGGATGTGTTCACAGACACAAGGGTCAAGGACTTCTCCATCAATACTAGATAATTAAACAAATTAAGCATTCTGTGTCAGTGTAGGCATGCACTGCAAGCTCCTCTGCCTTCTCATCGAGTGTGTCGAGCATAACTTGACCTTCTGACCTCCAGGTCATCAGAATGTGCTCTTGTTTCAAGCTAGATGGCCACGAGCCCTGACAGATGAGGTTCCCTCCTCAAAAGTGCTTGCACGGTCAGTTTCTTTTGGACGTTAGCTTCTCAGAAGCACACGTCAAAGTGCACAATTGCCTGGGCCCCATGGTGTGTCTCCCCAGCAATGTCACCTGGTTGCTTTCTGCAAAATTACCTTTTGAATTTTTGTCTGAAGCACTCTATATTCCTCCAATCCCTCCAGAAAAGCTTCTTGGTTGCTCTCAAACACTTTTGCGTTTTCAGAGCCACGGAGAGGGGAAGAAGCTTGAATTACAGGCTGGGGCACTCGGGAAGCAGTCCGGGAGACAGGCATGGCCACAGCTGCTCTGGGAGCCCAGTGGATGTGTCTGCTTTTCTTCCTCGGTCTTGCCCCTGGTACCCAGCTCCTCAGGGATGGGCATCAAGTCCACCCACCATATGAGGAGTCTGGGTGGGGTGATTTGGGTATACCCTCTCCCAATCCTGAAAATGCAACCTTGCAAAAGGACCACTCTTCTGGAGCCAAGATTCTAGGACATTGGCTTTGTTCCAAGACCGTATAAATCTTTTGTTTTACCTTGGAAAGAGTCGCAGTCACAAGTAGCATTGAAAGAAAAGCAGCCTCTTTGAAAAGTTCCGTATTGTAGCAAGGAGGGCCAAATGCCATCACCTCGGCGAATGGCCTCTCCTCTGGACTCAGGCTGGTCTCACTTCTCCGCCTGCCCATGTTTCTGCCACGCCCTCCACAACTAAATGGAAGCATTTTAAGATCAGGAGCAGTGTCCAGTTATCTGTGTAGCGGGGATAAGGACAACAATCCTAACCTTTATTGAATGCAATCTGTGTCAGGATTTTTTTTGTTTTGTTTTTTGTTTTTTGTTTTTTGGAGAAGTAGAGGGGCTGGGGAGAGGCAGCCCACTTTAGCTGTTAAAAGGAACCAAGGTGTCTTTGTGAAGCATGTCAGAGGAAGCCCATGCACACCTGGACTCAGTTTCCCTCCAATGTCCTGAGGAGGTGGGTGGCACTTTGCTGGGTCTCAGGGTTATGCCTGGGAGCTGTGTTGAGTTTTTCATCACCTGGGGGACATGCCCTATCCTTCATGACATCAGCAGCAAGTGACCATCACCTGTATATCCTTGCCAGCACCCTGGGAAGTCTGAAGGTAAACTGAGGACGGGAGCCATCATCTGTGGTTAGCTGCTTATAAAGAAATCTCAGTTTGTCCATACAGAGGAGCAAATAAACTGGCACAAGTCAGCTGGCTACTCTATGTATCTTAACCTAGTGTAGTTGTTGAGTTGTTATGGGACACGATTGAGGTGTTGGAACATTTTATACCTAAAAGCTCTAAGGTGACGATTTTCCTGAGCCCTCCCTGAAACCTGAGATTACAATCAATATGAGTAGAGATAGAATATACTATTTCTGATGAAAGCACGCCAGCTCCGTACACTTGAAGCTTACGACCGTGTTCTAACAACCAGGTACTAAACTACTAATGATCTGCCCTTTATATCAAACCAAATTAAATATTTTGGAGGCAAAAAATAAATAAATAAGTAGTAGTTTCCTGAGATTGTTCTTGTTTGTGATTCATAATCTTGGTGTTATTTTCACTAAGTGTTCTTCCTGTTTTTCAAGTGAAGACGTACAGTGTAATGGTAGCTCGCATATGGCCCTCTACACCAACATTTGTTAAAATTGAGAACTCAAAAAGAATCATAGTGACAAAGATGTTTTATTTCTACTTTACTTCTACTGGAAATTAAAAAAGAAAAAGTAATATGAGCCCTCCGGTCAATGAGGGTGGAAACTCTGTACCCAGGTTTGCTTTCTGGGAACCAAACCTTGGGGAAGCCACAGAGAAGAGAGTCAGCAGGTTATATCAGAAGGCACCACACTTGCAATGAATTAATCAGAAACTCATCACGAAGAGGAAAAGCAGAGCTTTCCGAAAACCAGTTCGTGTTCGGTTACATGTTACTTATAACCTCCTCAAAACCCAAACCCTTTAACTCGGTAATAGTTGTTACGTTTGTCCTTTGACTAGGAAGTAGTTCGAGTGACAAGGTACAAAAAATAATAAGCATGCAGCCCTTTATTTAGATTTGCAAATTCTCTGCTTATAGTTCTGTATATTACATGACTGTGTTATACAAATACATTTATTTACAAAAACACTCTAGCTGTGCAAACTTGTTGCTTTTTAAAAATGTACGGGGTAGCCCCCATTTCTGCCCATCCCAAGATATAGTTTTAAAGCATGCATAAAAATTAACTTTGGTGTGGGAAAACTACTCTGTGCTGTCACATACAGTATTTTTTATGTCTATTTATATATGTACAAAAGTTTATCAGTTTACAGAACCATATAGAAGTGTACATGTTAAAATTCACAATGTAAGAGTATGGGTTACCAGTCTCCGAAAACAAAGGAAGGGGTTTGATACTGCAAAGAAAACAACTTAGAGAATCCCAATATGTCTAAGAAAAAAAAAAAAAAAAAGAAAAGGAACAAAGAGAAAGAAAAGAAGAAAAGCAAAGAAAAAGCTAGCTTGCTTTGGGCTGCAAATTATTATACATAATTTTCATGGCAGTGCAATAGGTTTGATAAACTGCCTTCTACACGTGCCTCTGGGTTGGCTTGTGTAGAAGTTCACTGGCTTATGGTCTAGCACACTACTTTCAAATGTACAATGCTATAGTATCAAAATGTTTTTGGCAAAAAGGATCTCGAAAGGAATCATGAAGTTTTGACAAAAATAGAAATCTGTAATAAAGCTAAATAACACTAAAATAAAAGGAAATATTATAGTATCTGTTTTACAATTTGTATAGTCACACTTGTGTATTTCTCTGTTCACGTCTAGTCTCCGTAATGAAAAATATTTTTGTACAAAACATACTAAAATTCTGGAATCATACATGTTTTACATGCTGAATACATTCCCCCCCACCCATCTCACACACACCCTTCTCTCCTGCCAGCCACTCTTTTTGTAACACATGCTTACTTCATGTAACAGGTATTGAATATAGACAGTAAACACTAGGTAATTACAACAGCAACAAAGTAAAAACAAAAACAAAAACAAAAAAACAAAACCAAACGAGCTTTACTGAAATCTACTCATCCAGTATTTAGCACATACTTAGCATTAAGCCTCAAACAGTACAGCAATATGTTACATTCTCTTGTGAAAACAGTTGTTGAAGACTGTTTAAAAAAAAAAATTTTTTTTTAAAGGTAACTCCCACTTGTGCCTAACAGGATTTGGCCTTTAAGAGGTCTCCTTTGCTGTGGATGGGGTGGCTTTGCTTGAACTTCCATTCTGTGCCTTGTAGCTGGTGAGGCCAGGAGTATGGATGGTCCTGATGCTCTTGGCACCTTGATTCAGTGAAGTGGGGGAGGCGGGGGAGGGCGGGGAGGAGGAGGAGGAGGAGGAGGGAGGGGCTGCTCGGCCGTTTTGAGTCTGCAGTGAGAATGAGAGATGGTGGCCTTTACCTGCATGAGTGGGGCTCTGAAACTTTAAGGAGCCATTAGAGACAGAGGGGATGAGGGAGGCAGAGGGAGCAGATCGTCCTGTTTGGGGGCTGAGAGGATTAGAAGTAACCGGTGGTTTAGTAGCAGATGGAATAGGCAAGTTAGAGCTGTCACCACTAGAAGAGGGCAGAGAACTGCTTTTCCCAGAGCTGGGAGAAAGGGCTGGAATCTTAGAAGCAGGTAAGGAGGGGAAAGCAGGCTTACAGTCCCCACCAGCTTTCTTAGCACTTCCATTAGCCTGTAAATAAAGATGGCAGGAGAGTTTGTCAGAAAGCTGGTAACACGATCAATCCACGGGCTCTGGCAACACAGCCCTTCTGAGAATATTAAATAAAAGAAACCAAACCACACCAAACCAAACCAGTTCAAGGCCTGAGCTAAGTCCTGTTGTGCTGTACTGGACCTGGTAGACAGCCCCAGAGGACAGAGTGGAGGATGTGCAGAACAGGAAAGAAGGAAGAACAGTGTTGGTGAGAAGAGGCACGTCAACCCACTACCGTTCCCGGGTGCTGGGTGGGCCATGCGTCTGGGGGGTTACTGGGGTGGGGCTGGGGCGTCGTGGTAGACAGTTAATGTACTTCGAATGCAATGCGGGCAGCCTACACGTTAGTACTGGTGACTTTCAGGGCGGCTCAAGGACGGGTCTGTCTCGGTTTCCCAAGGCGTTCTGATGAACCACTACATTCACCAAAGAAAAGCCAATGGGCCTGGCACCTGGTGTTAACAGTTAAACTTGGGAGTCACAAAGTAAAAGATGTTTTATTGCAAGCATGCAGAAGCGTGGTGAAAAGTTTAACAAAGGTGTTTAGACTTTCTTCATGCCCCAGATCCAGGGTGTCTATGTAAATCGTATCTTACAAAGAAAACACAGTATTTGGTATAAACTAAGTCAGTGACTTGCTTCTTAACCGCAATAGTGTCCATCCAAAATTGGGTTTAAGGTAAAACTACCTGACGATATTGGCGGGGATCCTGCAGTTTGGACTGCTTGCCGGGCTTGTCCAGGCTTCCGGGTCTGTTCTTGGAGCCCATGGGCACTGGCATCCTGCTGGTCTGCGGGGTCCCAGTGGAGCCCTGGGGGAAGGAGCAGGGGGAGGGGAAAAGAAGGAGAAGCACATGAGTGGGTTATCACCGGGGCCCTCCCACTGTGTGCAGAGAAGGTCAACGTGAGAAGCCACAGCCCTACATGCAGGACAGATCTAGGAGACGGACATCAGGAGACACCACTGGGGTTAATTGGAAGAATCAAACAGAATAAACTGCTCCACTACTGATCAAACGAATTTTAATGTGAGTATCAGAGCAATCATTTCAACAGCAAATGACTGACCCAGCGTCCTTGCGTTGACCCAACACCAATCAGCAACAGAGGTAAAAAGAGAATCGATTAGCTGTTAGACACCTAGTTGTTGTTTTGAAGGTGAGGGAGAAAGTGTGAGAGAGAGGGATCGTGGCGAACAGACAAAAAAACAAAAACCCAACAAAACAAAAAACAAAACACAATGAGCCACCTGAAAGGAAGCAAGTAAATCACAAGACACCTGTTGCTAACGGTGATTATGGCAGATGTAAGAAAGCAGCTGGGTCGTTTCATTTTCCATCAGACCAAGATACCTTACGTGAAGTTGAAGGTACGGACGAGGGGGGCTCTGGGGCAGTGGGCGCTTCATCCAGAACTAGCAGGGAGCGGGGAGAGGCCTCTGGGGCCATGTGGGGTGAGCTTGCGAAAGAATCTCTGTTGGCACAGCACGAAGTATCAACTAGGGCTTTTGGACTCATTTCGCTGATTGTGTTTTCAAGCTGCTTGATGGTCTGCTCCAGGCTGTCCAGCGTCCTGTAGGTATTTTTTCTAATTTCATCAGTTCTGGAAATCAGAGTGGAGCCCTCCGGACCGGGTGGCTCTGGTCTCCTAAGCACACTCTTGGCGGTGTCTTCGGGTTGGGACCGAGTGATTTCGAATCTCTTGGCTTCCTTGTGCTGCTTCAAAGCGCCGTCCTCCTCCTCCTCCTCGTAGACCACGACCTGCAAGGTCTTCTTCCCTGTCTTGGTTCCCGTGCGAATGGCCTGAGTGAGAGCCGCCAGTTGCTTTTTAGGGAACTTGAACTTGAACTTCTTCTTGTGGCTTTCAAACTGGTCGTCTGGCCCGTCAGCCTTGCTCTCTGCCCCGGGAGAATCCGCCTGGCTGCACTTGCCCTGCTCCCTCCTGTCCAGCTCCTGTCCCCCCGACGTGTCAGCCTCGGCCGCCGGGCAGCGCGGCTGCAGGTCACGGTCAGCGGGCCGCGCGGGCCCCGGGCTGCCGGCCGCCACCGCCTCGGGGACCGTCCCCGGCGCGCTGTGCTGGACCGCAGGGTCTCCGCTCTCCTCCTCCTCCTCCTCCTCCTCCTCTATCTTGTCCTCCGTCATCATTCTCTCTAGTTCCTCATCACATTCCTCGAATATGGTCGAAAGTCTCTTATACGCAGACCGGATGTCCATGGGTTCGTCAAAAATGATGATAACTGGCTTCTTGTCCAGGCACACGACTGGCTCCTCGTTTTCAGCTCCCTCCTGTTGGCCAGTTGTCTCCTTCTTGGCGTCTATATTAACCGTCTGCACGTCTTCCCCCTTTTTGCTCACTATGTCTCGGACCTCCCCGCTGGAGAGAACCTGGACAGCGGTCTTGGTGATCATGAAGGCAATGTTGTCGGGGGTCGCGTTGTCTTCAGTGGGGGAACCTGGGGCCGACTCCCCGTCCTCTCCGGGGTTCGCGTTCCCGGGCCGCGCCCCCCTGGGTCTCAGCACAACCTGGCCCAGCTCTGTCATGGGCACCTCTTGATCTTGAGTTTTGACGTCACACGGGCTCCATTCGGTTGACCTAGTGGGAGAAGGAAGGTCACACGCATCCGTATTTTCTGCTCCTTCTAGACTCATCTCCTTTGTCTTTCCATAATTCATCTTCTGATGCTCAGTGTCGGATACAGGGTACTGCGGTCCTGAGCTCTTAGGTCCTTTGTGTATTTCGACCTCCGACAGACTAGTGCCAGGGTGGCCAGAATTGACCCTAGACACGTTTTTCTGGGAATAGTTTCTACTGTCTCTAAATAAACTCTTGTTGGATAGGGAATGTTCCTTCTTTTGGATGTCTGTTTTATACTCTGATGTTCTTGATGCATCGGAAAGACTATTCCCCATTGCTATTTCCCACTTAGGGCGGTCAAGAGGTGCTAGAGCCCCTGCGGTGACCTGAGAAGGACAGTGGAGGAGGGAAACCACACACGTTAATCAGAAATGGATCTGCCAGAGAAGGTAATTAATCTGCGTGGTATCAGTTGGAACAGAAATCTGCTAAACTCACCTTTCGGGATTCCATTTGGGGGCCATTTTCATATTCAACATCAGATTTCCGTACATCTTCATGGAAAAATCCCAAATTCTGGTAGAACAGTGTAGGACACGTTACTCCACAAAACCACATCCCCCCAAAGTGGCCTATAACTCCTTTAATTACACTTCCAAACCATGCGGGCCAAGCACATTTGTTACACACCAGTCCAAAGCCTATAGAGCTCTGTTTACCTTGGGTTGCTTTGTTCTCCAACTTCCAAAAATGCCCTGTGTTTGCACAAGATGAAAATCTCAATTAGCAAAGGATTGTAAGGATTTCAGACTTTGTGAGGGAGCAGTTAAGAGAATAAGGGGACCGATTCTATATCAACGCGTTCTCTTTCCAACCTCTGATTGTGAGCTCAGCGGAATCTAAAACGGGAAGAGTGGTGTGGCGCTGTAGAAAGTACAGTATCCCAGCAGGCAGAAGGTTGTGATTCTAATCCAGACCTGCCAGTGAACTGTGTTACTTCACTTTTCTGGGCCTCAGTTTTCTTGCTTAGACACCGAGGCACTAGACCAGGAGAGGTTTCACGTCCCTTCCAGCTAGTTAGTTCAGTACTATCTCTGCTTCTTTTATGGAAATTGTCCTATAAGGACTCTGCATTTGTTGGGTGTGGTATCTGGAGATGACAAAACCCATTATTTGTTCCTGGGCAAACGACAGATTGGAAAGGTACTTGCGGTTTATGCTTGGACTCGCCAAGTCAGGTGTCACAATAGCCTTCGAACTAATCAGACCCAAGGCGATCAAATCCAAATGCAGAATGAAAATGTTGCCCAAATATCATCTAAACATTTCCAGAGCAGACATTTGAGACTAAAATGGTGGCCGTGACATTGTCATTCGGCCTGTAGTCTCTATATCCTCTGACATGGAGTGAAGGTAGATTTCTGAGGCTCTCACCAAGATTCAGGACCTGAGAACCCAGCCGTGAGGACCAGATATGGATAGTGCTTCACCAAGAAGCGTGGCCTTTCCCGGCACGTGTCTACCACTTTCCTCGGGCCCTGCCATGACACTAACAACAGCTGTGCCTTGTGGCTCCCAAGGCACCACTGCCCTCTTTTCTTGCTGCCGAAGCCTGAGAGGAGGAGGTGGTTACAGCAGGATGAGACACAATCCCAAGAAGGTTGTCTGGTTAAAGCAATGACAACAAAGCACAATAACCAGGCCCCGCCCAAGTCAACCCAGAGCAATCCCACCGCCCTGTTACAAACGGAAAGAGCGTCCATATACATTCAAGGAATAACACACAAACAACAAAGTCAGTATTAATCACAAGGAAACATCATACAGGCTACAAGGTGCATCCACCACTGAACACCTCCTGTATAGATTGACTTCATCCCAATAAAGCCTCCAAAAGTGTGCAACGATTCAGCTGGTGTGGTTGAACAACATAATGTCTAATGTGGGATTTTAAACTTGGATTATTAAACAACAAACACATCCAGTAAAAGGTTTTAAGAAGAATAAGTGAGATTTTGACCTAAGATTTCAACTCCAAACATGGAGTTAGTGTACCATGGTAGGACTGGAGTGAGAATTTACCCATGAATCGGACGAGGAATTGACATGTATGACACCTATGCAGCTGATGTTCTCTGCTGGCCCATGGCCTGGGGTCAGGGCTGACATCTGTTCTGATTGCTCATGGCCCCAGCTTTACCCATTGTTAAGTACTTCAAATGTCACCCAGAGACATACATATGTTAAAACAGATGTTGTAGCAGGAAGACTCCGATGAAAACCACTAAGATAAAGATGTCAAGGGTAAGTTTCACATGACCTGTCAGTTTTGTCACTGGGCTAGAAAAAAGAACGAGTGTATTGAAGCAAGTACATGAACTTTATCCAGCGCAGCTTGGTCACAAATGTCATGTAACCTCACAATGATATCTTATATATAACCTCAGATGGTCAAGAGTCTGCACAAAAGGTAATCAAACCTCTTAATATCTGTTCATAGGCCCTGAGATTTGGATTGTTCAGACAACTTGTAGCAGGCTCAAAATGCATATGGGCAATAAACCGAAATCAGAGACATAGTTATAGGAAAATCCCATACAAGTGAAGTACTAGGCTAGCACCTCATGATGGTAGGAGAAAACTTTAAGGAAATATTTGACTTGTAGAAGAGTAGATGAATAGACCAGGGAGAGGTTAATAATGATAAAAATTTGGGGACAAGTCTCATGGTTATTACAAAATAGGCCAGTCTACCGAGTACAATTAACTGAAATGAGCACTTAAGTCCCTACAAGGCTCTTACTACACAGACCTACTTATTATCTGATGGACTCTTGATTGAGATGAATGAGATCGGAAGGACATGGCTTTCAAATCACAAGGCAAGGAACCTAATGTAACTTTTTAGCCAATTAGCAAATTTCCACGACACAGTGATTGTCTCTAGAGAGATTTTCAAGAAGTTTCCGGGGCTCAGTCACTGTTTTAGACAGAAACAGTCACATTGGCCCAGCTATGCCCCGTGACTCAGGATATGCCCGGGCGTCTCATGAATTGGTTTTAATAAGGCGATGCAGGGTAATCCCACAGACTGAAAGGGCAATATATTTCCAATATGATGCCATGGGGTCAATTCAAATTAACAGATTTTCATGAGAAAAATTAATCAATAATAATCTCAAAACCCCTGCTGGTGCACAGACAACCGCCCCCCCCCCCTCCGGCCACCCTGCCCCGCCCTGTGACAGTTGTATATGTCAGTTTTGTGGCAGATGTGGTTTGCAGGAGGCTTTGCGATGGCTGTGAGGCAGGGAGGAGGAGGTCAGCTTCCTTGCTTGGGGCCTCACAGCTGGAAGCTGGAAGCCTCAGGACTGCGTCTCTTGAACATAATCATGTTAGAATGGCCCTCTGACTTGTGATCCTCTATCTCCCTCAATGAGCTTTCTTACACAGGGACTGAGGTACCCACCTGGTATAGCTATTAGGCTACACTGTGGCTGATCTGTTTGGTTTTATTTGGGGGACACTAGTATCTTCAATTTCTGAAATAGACATTCCTGGTGAAAGATGCTAGGACTTGAGTTGGTCATGATAAGCTGTCAATCCTGAAATTTAGTCAGAGGCTTCATTCAGATCAGATGGCTCTTTATGCAAAAATCATAAAGGCTCTAGGTCAGACTTAAAAAGGTGACATTCAAACATTCAGGCTAAGGTCCTCCCGGTCAAGCACTTATCTAATAACAGTGAATTTTGTTCCAGAGCCTGGACATCGGTCTTGAAGCCATTAGGATGACACATTGTGTGTATTAGCACTAAACCTATACTGGACTTACTGTCTCGCAAGGCATAGCTTGAGAATTTGTAGTACTTAACAAAAATTCTATCTGGCATTCTCGAACACGTGCGCAAATACATATGTGTACGTTTCAATGAGGATATACCTGTGGATGGTGGCGGGCATTCAGCGACACCATGTGTTTTCTTCCTAGAATCTAATGCTTGCTGCTACTTCTAATGGAGGTGGGTTGGATCTGGAAGACGTGTTAAAAATTAGGAAAAGTGCTACATACTCGATTGCTGTTTCTATTTTTTTTTTTCCTAGAGTTCTAGAAAAATCTGGCAAGGTGTATACTCTACAATTTGGGAAGATAATGCCTAAAATTCTGCCATAGACTGTTGGTGGTGTGCAGAGGGACCCAGAGGTCACTGAATAATCTCTGATTAAACCTCAGGCGGTATCTCCATTAGTTTAAAAAAAAAAAGGCAAGAGAGGAAAAGAGAGGGCACAGAAGGACAAAAGCAGGAGTAGTGTTAGTGTCAGAGCAAGGAAAGAAGGACTGTTGGACCATGTGGCAGATGTGTCACCGCCACGTTACCTTCTTCTCCTTGGGTGGGACTGTGGCCCCCGGCCTAGTGTCTTTAACGTGACTGTCAGCCCGGGACTGCTCGGCATGACTGTTTGAATTTACATCCATAAAGGAACACTTCTGGAATGCCTAAGGGATTAAAATACTGAGGTTAACGGGGATCCACGTGCAGCAAGGAGGATGGAGGGAGTAGGCAGGTGGTCTGGAGGCATGGAGACCTCAGCCCAGCCCTGCACGCAGGGGCACCCGGGCCAGGGAGGCAGAGCCTGGAAAAAGTGGGCTCTGCATTCGGCCTCGGGTCACCAAAGCTGAGTGCTGAGCCAGGGGCAAAGCTTGTTTAGCGTCTGTGCCCCGGCATGATTAACGGACAGAAGCCTTGAAAAGAACACCCTTCCTTTCAGTACAAGGTGAATCTGATTTGTACTTAGTAGGGCTTCTTGCTTTGATCTTTAAAAAAAAAAGTGGACTATATAAATGAATTAAAACAAGAAGCAACATTTTCTTGTTTGCTTTTTTTTTTTTTTAACCAGCTTTCTTGAGGTCATAGATAAAAGGGCACAAGATATTGCCAACCCTTAAATCTTCTAGCAAAAGTAATCCTTACCAATTACCATCTGCAGGAGTAACAGGTACCACCCTGCTTGGGGGTGTTTGGAAGTGCATTTAGAATAAAGTGATGCTCTTTGTATCCAGAGGATTCTGCATGGCCTCAGCGCAGCCCAAGCCTCTAGCCCTGTCCCTGAAAACTGTCAATTTTGGTTCGAGGAGCCCACATCGGCTCACGTGAGCACTGGGTGATGGAGGCCACTCAGAGGGCAGACAGCACAGTCTGAGTCTCTGGGGCAGATGGGGACATGAAAGATGAAGACCCCAGCAGCCAGGCTTCTTGACATCAGTGGTTCTCAACTCCACTGCCTGTCTGTCACCTAGTTAAAAATTAATTTTGTTATGCAGGTGTCACCCAGAGAATAATTAATTCAGAATTCATTAGGAGGCCTTTTTTTTTTAAACTCCCCTCAAACAACTCAAATATGCAGCCAGGATTAAAGACCAGTTATTTAAGTGAAAAAAAAAAATCCCAGATAATTGCCTCCTATTTTCTTAATGTCAAACACGGTACTTCGGAAATAACTCTGTGGACAGAAAGAATGACCCATGCCCGTGCCATGTTGACAATCTCAGTACTGATCCTAAAATATAAATAGAGCCGATGCTTGGGACCTTCCCTGGCCTGCTCTCCTGATCCTCGGCCGGCTCCCTGAGTTCCTGCAGCACTGGCTCCCGCTTGCAGTCCCCAAAACCCCCCAGGCCTCGCTGGCCCTGGAGCTCCCACTAAGGCCACTTGCCATCTCCATGGGGCTGTCAGACCCTGGGCTTCGGAGCTGGTGGCTTCTTCTGATGCCCGGTAACCTGGAGCATGAAAGCTGTTCCACAGGTATATTTACGGGGCTGCACCTGCTCCTTGCCCTGCCTCAGGGGCATCTAAGTCCAGAGCCCGTGGCTGCCTTTCTGAGGCAGGAGCTTAGGTCCCTACCCCAGCAGGAGGGCTGCCTGGCTTTGGCTAAGTTAGGCTGAGAGCACTTCATTCATCAGTATTCTCTAACCACCAATAATACAACAAGGAGCCAAATACTCCAGCCTTGGAAAACTTCCAGTCAAAGAAAGCATCAGTGATATTTAGGCTTGACAAATGTTCTCAAGCAATGAGCTCTAAGTGGCTGGAACAAATCAATGACTTCTGTCTGGGGGGTTAGTGCAGGATTATTCATGAGCTTAAAAGTCTCTGCTTCTTGGATTACTAGTGACTGTTCACCTTGTACAGGTTTAAAATCATCTAGTGCTTTGTCACCCATGTGAACCAAACTGGGCCATGGCCAATTCACACCATGCTTGGGGCAGATGCCACAGCAAGTGGTCCCGAGCCTGCCTACACATCCTCAGACAAGCACCAATCCCCCAGCAACAAGCAACCTTGTCATGTCAGTATCATTAGCTAGAGGGTCCTCACTGGATCACTGAGTGACAGACACCTCAATGCTATCAACATGTCACTAACCTTGTAAATCTGTGGATGACATCCTCTAACCATTCTAAAAACCTGCCGGCAAGCTGATTGATGGAGGGGATGTCCCAGGCCAGTCTGGGAGTTTTAGTGAGGCTCAGAAGGGCTCACCCATGGTGACAAATCAAACCAGCAGCCCCGTAAGTCCAAATGGCCCAATTTTGGCAGTTATTACCCAGGAAAGCAAAGTAGAACAGCTGTAGTGGTAGAAATGACATGGTTTGAAAGTTCTCTCATTCCACATGGAGAATGCAGATCCGTGGGGCCTGCACAAAACTGTTAGTACACTGGTGACCAGGCAACAGGTTTTGGAGTCCTACGTAGTTTGGTTGGACCATCTGACCATCCAAAGGGCAAAAAAAATTCTACAAGAAGTATGGCTCTAAATGGAATATTCTCCAAACAGACTTCGGTTTGGGAATTGTGCATATGTCTTTGGTTAGAAAATTTCATAGCACGTACATACAGGGTAGATTCACAGCCATGGCTCGAATGCGGGATAAGCTTTGAGTTTGGCTCAAAGCTTGCCATCCTTAATCTTATGAACGGACTGTGCCAATTGGTTAAAAAACAAAAATCCCAAACTGAAAATAAAGTATCATTTCTTGACCAGGCCAAAGACAATGGGATATAGAATCCTTCAGCTTTTCAGGATATTTGAAAAGATGATGCTGACACGGAATGGGAGCCTGGTATGGAGGACAGAAGACCTAAGGGCAACCATTCTAAGTACTAAAACCAAAGGATGGGACCCTAGCTGAAGTGTGCCTTAATCAATCCTTAGGAAGACAAGACAATGGCTGGTATTTCTGATCCCTGTCTTTACCACTTTTGAAAGGAAGTCAACTCTTCAGACTAAAAGCAAGGAGAGTAAATCCTCTCAGGCAGAGCTAGGAACACTTGCAGTTGACTTTCTGTATAAATGTCCTGAGCTGTTTGGGGAAATGATCATTCCTTACACATGTCATGAAGTACCCTGACAGCCTAGTTCAGAGCCATCTTGGAAAAGTGGAAGCCAGAAGATGTAGTTGTCGGGGCCTATGTCCAAAGGCTCCTTGCCAGCCCTCTCTAGCTAATGAATCCATGAGACACAGCCAGAAAGTCCAAGATAGGAAGGCAGGGAGCCATAGTCGGTCATCTCATGCACGTACCTGGAGTTCTGCCATTATTTTGTCCCCTTCCTCTTCTTCCTCCTCATCCTTTGAGGAGGAGGTAGCGACTGGTGGTGGGGATGGGGTCCAGGCAGAAGCAGGTTCCTCTGTTGGACATTTGGTGGCTCTAGCCTGGGGGCTTGGTCCAGCATCATCACTGCTTGCCTGTGGAAGATTCGAATCACAGATTTTGGCTTAACACCTCAAGGTGCTGGCAAAAAGAGGGCCAGATCACAAGAACACAGGTTCCCTTACTGGCTGGTACACTGGTCTCCTATCTCTTTGAATCGAGTTCAAAGACTGTAATATCCCCTTGCATTTAGTTTGGGTTTTTGTTTGTACAAGCTGCCATTTTGATGAATGGACTGAAGACCTTTAATAAAATTCTAACTACTCAACATTTGGTGCCTTTGAGAAAGGCCTGCCCATACTACATCTCCTTGGCGATTGTATCATACATTTAGCACAAACAACAAAACTTGCCAAGTTAAGTGGAAGCTAAAGCTCATTGAACAGCTTTCTGTACAGACTCTCACAACTCTGTGAGAGAATCTCACTTAGCTTTTTAAGATGGCCTTGCTTTTGCTTCTGCTTCTACGCCCATTTTCAATCTTACGGCGCCTTGCTGGGGGAAGTAGCTCACGATTTGCATTTTACATTGTCGCAGCTAAAAGTCAAGTAAGGATAAAGCTCGTGGTGCTGAGTCTAGTCCAATAACACTGGCTGAGATTTTCCCATCTGTGGGGCCTTCCTGTGATTTAGCGTAGTCAATTCTCTCCTTCTCTGCCTTACTACTTTTTGTGTTACAAAGGAGAATAGAGAGAAGCTTGTCTAAGGGTATCATTTGAACCCAGAGACCAGTTTACCAGTGCTTAACCCGTCAGACCTTAGCGGTGATGTTCTCCTTCCTGCTGGTGTAGACCACATCGCCGGACCTCGTGGTGGTGAGCCCTGATCCTGGCAGGTAGCTCCGCCGAGGGGGCGGGGGAGGAGGAGGTGGGGACTTACCCCCCAGCTTGTCCAAGTCTTGTTCTGAATTTGGAGAGTCTTCTGGAAAACAGTGTGTCATTTAAAAATAATCTCTTTGCAAGATAACATCCAGAACAGTGTATTTCTATAAACTTGATGTAATCTGACTTTAACATTTTCTAGTCTCTCCACAGTTTGATTATTAAAGGTATAGACCCTAAAAGCCTGACTCACTTGAAATCTCAGAAAGGTCCTGAACAAGGACCTTCTGACTTCTCTCTGCCTCAGTTTTCTCATCTGTTAAATGTGCCCATTATGGTAATCTTCTCTACTGGGGGGCTGTGAGGATGAAATAACTTAAAATACACGAAGCATTTGGAACAGTGCTCACTGGCTTGTTGTAAATGCAATGCAAGTATGAGGTATCATTACTAAACAAAAAATCTGGATATTACTTGGGGAGATGGAATATTGGGGCCCAAAGACAAATCCAAGGGTGCCAGGTTGGCTCAGTCAGTTAAGCGGCAACTCTTGGTTTCAGCTCAGGTCATGATCTCAGGATCATGGGATTGAGCTGTAGGCTGGGCTCTATGCTCAGCAAGCAGTCTGCTTGTCCCTCTCCCTCTTCTTCTCCCCCTGCTCCCTATCTCTGTATCCCCAAAATAAATAAATAAAATCTTAAAAAAAGAACGAAAGACAAATCTAGAACACCTTGCATGGCCTCAAAAGCCTCCATCTCTGAAGGCTGAAAGACAGAGTGAGCAGGAAGTGTTCATGCAGGGGATGTCAGGATGGAATCCGGTCACTGAGGGGCCAGAAGGAAAACGGGAGGCACATGAAACAGAAAACAAAATCAGGAAGAGAATGTAGTTTTGGCTACAGCTATGGGGCTGGAAAGGGTTCTTTGCTGATGAAAGGAGGCAGTAAACACGGAAACGCACAGGTATAAATTAGGATTGACACCACAGGTTAGAAAATGCAGATATCTGCTTAGCTTTCTCCAGAAAAATGTCCCCGCAAAAGCACTTAATAAAATTTAAACAGTCAGCCCCACACATGAGGAGATGAGCATTGGGTGTTATACTATATGTTGGCAAACTGAATTTAAATAAAATAAAATTAAAAAACCAGTCAGCCCCATTCCCGCCATTACTAATACCCCTTACCCCTGCCTTTTACCAGCACTCAACCCAAGGGTTCCCTAAAGCAGGGAAGCCAGAAATTCAGGGTCGGAACTCCCAACCCGGCTTTGCCCCAGCTCTCCCTAGGAATGAGGCCTGCCCTCCCTGGATGTATTCGTCTCTTCTGATTCATGTAGTCAGAGTTGTTTGAGAGGTTTCCATAAGATTGTAATAAGGATGTGGGTAAATCATCAGGGTGAAATGCCCACAGTTGTGTGTAGTGGGTGATGCTAGTCTCATGCGTGAGGGTACTGGGTTCCAAGGCCTGAAAAGCATGGGGACACCTGGCTGGATCCTAAGCCAGCAGCAGCCTGGCCAGGGATGGCCTCAGCAGCTTTGGGTGTCCCTCAAGGGACTGGCACAGGCTGATGGACCCTAGGGGGAGCCCAGGTCTCCTCTCCTGTATAAGGACAAAGAATGCCTCTCTGATCAGCTTTGGTGAGGCTCCTCTGAGCCCTCTTCTCCACTGGGCTTTGCCCTTGGTCACTTCAGCCCAGTTTTCACAAAGAATTCTGCTAAATCAGTTTAGTAAGAATCCTCCCATTCTTGACATCTGATCTGGTTCTTCATTCCCCACCCTGGACATCCAAGCCCTTGGCAAGAATCTTCCTACCCTTGATATGCTGCGTTCAGAGTTGAGTTCAATTTCTCTCCCCCAGTGCCGTCCTGAATCAAGTCTTCCCTGCTCTTTTGAACACATAGCTCTGTGAATGATTTTTCTTTAACATGGAATGAGGCTGCGATCCCTAACTTTTCCATAGATGTTTAGAAGCTAGCGGTCCACCCCATTATCTAAGTAGATCACACAAAGGGAAATACAAAAAGTTTTTTTTAAAACCCTCAGCATAGGATTTTACCTCATTAGTACACACAAATACATAAAAGCAATAACATCCACGACAAACAAGTAAAAATGATAGAAACCAACATTTGCAGGTAACGGACTGTACCCTTATGCATTTCTGGCAGCCTGTACATTAGTGGACTCTTTCTGACAAGAAATCAGGCCATGTGTTAAAAAAACAAAAAGCAAGGTAGTCTGGCTGGCTCAGGTGGTGGAGCATGGACTCTTGATCTCAGGGCCATGAGTTTAAGCCCCATGTTGGGTGTAGAGTGTACTTAAAAAAATAAGATAGAATGATAACATTTTAACGAGTGAAAAATACTTTGGAGACTAATATTTTAAAAATACTTCATGCAAACATTTTTAATCTGAAGGAATGAAAAGCCCAAATGTGGTAAGTTAACAGAATGTAGTGTGATTATTTTTGCTGTATAATCATGAGAAGGGACAGTTCTAATTTTAACTATTTTTTAATCATTTATTTGTGATTATAAAACATGCAGGCACTACCTGACAAAATTAATAATGGGGAAAGCCAATTTAGGTCAGATAGAAACGGAACGAGGTCCTTACCCAGGAGAAGTTCCTCATGGGAACTTTGGGAGAAAAGCTGTCTGGGTAAGAGCAGAGCCATCACCCCTCCCAGACCCCTTCCTTTGCGGGCACATGCTGTCTGACCCCTCCAGGGTACCTAAGCTGGCCTACACAGCTGGCAGGTGGGAAAAGGGGGTGAAAAACTTAGCACAGGCTGATGGAAAGAGTTTCAGTGGGTGGAATTTTAGAGCAGCTTTGGGAAAGGAAAACCGACAGGGCTTCAGTGGTTCTAAAATGTATCTACTTTCATGTTCCCGGACATGCAATCAGGATGGCGATTCCTGTTCAAATTAATTTTAGCTCCTGGACGAGGCATCATGGAATGTGGCCCTGAGACACTGGGCTGCAGGTATAATCGTGGCTCTGTACACAACTCGAAATCAGAGTATATAAGGCATGTGGCTCGTTGGTTGGAGATTTAGTAGGCTGGGTTTTCCGACAGTAATTTTATGTTGTTAGTGACACACTGATGCTTAACTTCCATAGTTTAGTTGGTTCAATATACAATCTAATAATTTTGATTTAAAAAATGTAATTTCGCCTTATGATCTAATATCCCCTTGGGAGCTCATAAAGGCTGACATTTTCTTCCTGCAGCATATGAAAAGCTCTTACTTTAAATGCAGCCCTCTTATTCTCCCAGCTGGTGCTGTGAAGTGTCATAAATTCATAGGAAATGTGGGAGCCGGGAATCTATATTTTTCTTTACTGGGCACTATTCTAGTATCCTAGTCTAGAACACAGTTTCCCTGCTATGGTTTTGATTAAAAAGAGGTAGTGAGAATCCAGTCATACTTGAGGATTTGGTCTTCCAAGTTTATAATTTTATAAAATCCTTGAGAAGTGAGAGACTGGGCCTGTTGGCCAGTTCATGCATAAGTGGGCAGCCCAACACTGACCCGAAGGCAGCCAAGGCCACCCGGCTCGGTGAGCACCTCACCTGAAAGTTCTAGCTTGTCTCCTGGAGCATCACCCTTTGATTGCAGGCCGGAGGCTGGTGGCATCTCCAGGTTTGGAATTGACTTCATGATATTGGCCTGAGCTTCTTCTAGCAGCTTCTCAAATTCTTTCCCGTTATAGTGGTCCAGATTTTGCCTTTTCTCTTCCCATTTCCTTTCTGCTTTCTGAAGGAAAATCACAAGTGAAGAAAGTTTAGAAACCACAGGGAAAGCTAATTAGAGATTTCATGTTGGTGTAGGGGGAGGTGTAACGCAGGTAAACTGTTGATAAAATCATGCTCTGGTGTCCATGCTGAGAGACATTTGTGCAATCAGATAAACCTGCTCCTGGGCTCTCTGTCACTTAAGCCCAAGTGACTGACATTCATTCGCACAGAAGCAAGTTCAGAAACCCAAATTCGTTCATTAAATGATTATTGAGCATTTATTGCTACTTTCCCAATGGTAATAAAAAAGACACAGGGATATGCTTTCCAAAGTATGCATCCCATAACCAGGTTTCTGTTCTCTAAACCAAGTTTTCATCATAGAGGAGATGTGCAAACAGACAGGAACAAAACCCAAAACACCAGGAACAAAGACACCCACACCTCCATTCCATGCCTGTCTAAGAATTGCTATAGGGCCTCTGGGTCGAATATTCTTACGTATACAGTGGGGGTTATTTAGATTACCTCTAAGTTCCATCAAGTCCTACAACAGGGAGAAATGCATGAAATGCATTTCTAAACACCTGCACATTTTTTAAGAGAACATTTTTCTATGATTTTGGGATGGTTCAGGAAACCTTCCAGATGGGCAAAGGGGAAATTAGCGCCAAGATTACTAAAATCCCACAAGGTAAGAATTGAAAAAGACAGAGATCATTTTATCAACACATTTTACACAGGAGACACTGGAGCCCAGTGAGATGAGAGATTTGCTTGAGATTCATGCTATGGAAACGAGAACCTCCACCATCACCATCCTTACCAACCTCCCCGCCCCTCCACTTTATTTTTCCTTCCTAGCATTTATTATCATCTGGGATACACTGGTTCTCGATCTCTCCCTACAAGCAGATAGGTTTCTTGAAAGCACAGACTTTGTCGCCTCTGTTCACTGCCTGCCCCAGAGCCTGTAGGACTTGGTGCACGATGGGGCTCAGACACCTGTTGCGAAGGAAGCTCACCTCATTCTTCAGCAGAGGAGTGGGCAGAAAGGCTCAGGCCTCCTTACTGCTGATCGGGGCATTTTTAGAGATGACTCATAAGTGGAAACTTAAACCACACACATAACAATGATCACTACGCCTGGCAGGTTCTCAAAAGATATTTGTTGAATAAAGGAGTCCTCCTACTGACAGCATTTCCACACGGACACGTTCTCAGGAGGAAATGTATTTTCGGGTTGCACCCCTGTCCCCGCTGGGCATGAAAGGATGGAATCACCATCAGGTGATCACACACTGCCCCTCCCATGACTCACTTTTTGTAAGTGGTTGGCTTGGATTAGGGGCACAGCTACTGACTTTGGGGCAGACAGGAGCTACCTAGTGTTCGGAGGCCCAGTTGCCGTGACTGTGGCCTTGGCAGTTTGAAGAGGTTTGTTTTTTTCTCGAATCTGAATTATCTACTGCTGATGCGAGAGAGAGAGGCAGGATGGTGAGGACCAGGGTCTGGGGTCATGGGTGGAGGATGCACAGGGCAAGAGAAAGGAAGAAGCAATGATCTCTTGATAAAAAGAATCTGTAAAAATGTGGCATGTTATCTGTTCTGTGACTTTACGGCCTCATCTTCTCTTTGCATTTTGACTGCCTCTGCCTCCCTAAGATCATGCTAATGACTTCCTATCCAGCACCCTTAATTCCAGACCCATCATCTTAATCAATTATGTATCTTGTTTCAGAGTAATTTTCTGAAGATGCTATTTTTTAGTCGCTGGCCCAAGATGCAGCATTTTGGGGATGCCCAGACCATGACCCTGAGATATATCTCAGACTGGTTTACAAGCTCCCCCAAATCTGGTTCCAGCCTGTTTTGCCGGCCTCATCTCTTCTGTCTTGTTCCCCTTAAACAGGTTTCCTTGTGGCTCCCTTTGCTCCAACATTCCTCTGCCGCAGCATGCCCTCAACACCCTGCTCTGCTTACCCAGATTCTACTGATTTTTCGAGCCCAGTGGCAAGCCCTCCGTAGGCCTGCACCCACCAGTGGTTAAGTGTGAGCCCGCACGCACTGGCTCAGGAGAGCTGACTCATTTCTCCCCAATTACATGCTCACTGATACCCTGTTGTAACTCAAAATTGACAAATTCTACAAATCAGGGCGTTTCCCCCCAGAGAGTCAGCTGGTAAACACTCCAAGGCACACCAGGGCCTCCCCTTCCGCCAGGTTGGGGTGTTTCATCGTTCTTGAAATCCAGTGACCTTTCTCTTAATCTGGATGTTGAAACCTATTTATAGTGCTAAAATCTATCTTTGAGATATATATATATATATATATATATATATATATATATATATATACAAAAAAAAATCTACCTTTTATACATACATATATATAAGAAGTACATCTGACAACCAGGCTGGAAATTCTCCAAGGGAAGGGACCAGGTGTTATTCCTTTATGGGGTGAAAAATGGAAGTGGGACCCTACCTCAATAGACACCGCTCTGTTCTTGGCACTCACGCTGTGGATTTCCTCGATGAACAAGCTCTGCATGGTGGAGCCATTCATGGGCGTCTGCGGGGACTGAGGAGCCTGGGTCGATGGCAGGGCTGAGGTCCCTTCCTGCGTGGCGGCTGGAGGGCCGGCTAGGTGAGGACCAGTCCCTGCAGGCAGGTGCTGGGCGGGGTTGAGCAGGGCGGCAGACAGCTGGGAGGGCTGGATGACCACGGGGGAGCTCTGTGCATGGTGGACGGTCAAGGGCACCACTTCTGACTTCATGTCGCCGGGCACCCCTGCAGCGTGGGGGTGCTGGCCTGGGCTATGGGGAGCCTCCTCCTGGTTCTTCAGGACTTCCGCGGCCGTGGCCTTCTCCATAGCGACATACTGAGCAGCCTGGGCTGCATCTGTCCCTTTCAAGAGCCCATCGGTGACATGTCTGGGAGAAACCATACACAGCAGTATTAACTCTTAAAATAGGTAGCTTGCATTCTATTCTGATGGCATTAGCCTGAATGCTGTGTCGTACCAAAGCCAGGCAAGTTGTTATTGCAAAATTAAGACATTGTAAAATCGAGAGTAGCAGCTCTCCAGGGTTGAGGGTTTCCATAGCAACTTCCTAATGTCCTCCAAGTGCTTCCTGGCTGTCTCTGGTAGCTGCTTTCTCTGTTTCTCCCTCATGAGATGGCCTGTCTCTCCTTTCCCACTGGCACCATGCTGTCCTGCCCAGTTCCACAGGGAACACATGCTTCTAACAACAACTCCTGCACCGGGTCCTGGCTGGAAGCCCCCAGAGATGCTCAGTTCCAACCCCCAGAGCTTCCTAAGCCCTCCATGCTCTCCTCCTTTCACCGCCAAGCCCCTGGGGAGGGCAGTTCATACAGCTGACCCTTGAACACCGTGTGGGTTCGGGGTCCCGACCCTCTACAGTCGAAAATCCATGTGTAACTTCTGTCTCCCTACAAAACTTAACAACTAATGGCCTACTGTTGACCAGAAGCCTTACCTATATCACAAGCAGTTGATTAACATACATTTTGTACGTTATAACTGTATTCTTACAACAAAGTAAGCTAGAGAAAAGAAAATGTAAGAAAATCTCAAGGGAGAGAAAATACATTGACAGTACTGTCCTGTATTTCTCAAAAGAAATCTTGATCTAAGTGGACCCGTGCAGTTCAAACCTGGGCTGTTCAAGCGTCACCTGTATTTAATTCCTCCTGCTTGCTCTTCACGTTGCTCAGCCTCGTGTGGTCAGGCTTCTCTACCTGGACTCCACCGAGCCATTCTGCCAGGTCGACAGTGACCTCAAACCCAACAGCTAGGCTAGTCCTCATCCTCCTTTGCCTTTTGGGGTCATCTGATGCTCTTTGTCTATTTCCACCCATGATGCAGTGGCAAGGACATGGCTTTGGGGTCAGACAGCCCTGTGCTTGAATCTCATTGGTTCTGCAAGGTCTAGCTAGACGGTATTGGGAACTTTACCTTTTTGATCCTCAGATATTTTTCTATAGAATGTAATAATGAGGGGCGCCTGGGTGCCTCAGTGGTTGAGTATCTGCCTTTGGCTCAGGTCATATCCCAGGGTCCTGGGATCAAGCCCTGCATTGGGCTCCCTGCTCAGTGGGAGCCTGCTTCCTCCCTCTCTTGCTTCCCTTGCTTATGCTCTAAATAAATAAATAAATAAATAAATCAAATCTTAAAAAAAGAGAAAGCATATAATAATGGTGAGGACAAGGACGGGAGATAAGAATCTCTTCTAAGGCTTTCCTTGGGGGTTGTTGCTATGATCAAGATATTTATATATCAGACAATGTCGAACCTGACCTATAATCCTTAATCAGTCCCTTATTTTTCTTATTAAAACTTTCTCTCCTTTTTTATTTGAAAAAAGACATTGTATTCGGGGACTCTCTTGTACTACTCACTTCCGTTTCTGTTTTTTTTTTTTTTTAACAAGATTTTATTTATTTCTTCATGAGAGATACAGAGAGAGAGGCAGACACAGACAGAGGGAGAAGCAGGCTCTTCTTGGAGAGAACAAGGTGGGACTCGATCCTGGGACCCTGGGATCACGGCCTAAGCCGAAGGCAGATGCTCAACCACTGAGCCACGCAGGCATCCCATCTGTTTCTTTTACCCACCCCATTCCTTCAATCTCCAAGAATCCCCAAGGACCTGTCCAACCCATTCTCTCTCATGCTACTGTGCCCTCTCTTCCACCATCACTAGTCACCGTCATGAAGGCAACTTCCAGTTGTAAATCTCTCCTGCCTCCTGCCCTCCCTCTCTCTGAGGCAGCACCACGCACAGAAGGCATCTGTGTTCCTGAAGTGAAGGAGGCTAGTAAAATATTTTGATCCATTCTTCAACTTTAAAATGCTACTGAAAAGAACCAAATGATTTTTTTAAATGTTTACTGTGTTTGCTAATGTTACACTGTAGGATGTGCCAAACGCAGCAGCGAGCCTGTGCTGAAGAATCGGTTCTTCATTCATGTTGCAATAGAATTCTGGGGGTGGGAGGGAGCTGCTGCCTCTCTTCATGACCTTCCCCCACCCCTGGAGAGGCCCGGTTACCTCCGCAACATGGTCAGGGTGTCGGTCATGCTCCGCACTCTCTGCAGTAGACTGTCCAGCCGGTGGGGCTCCTCCTTCAGAAACCGCACGGCCTCTACTTCTATGCGTAAGATGGCTCGCATCTTGTTTTGTAGGGTTGGAAATTCTCCTGCAGGCCAAGAGCAGATGGTGAGTTGTAGGAGAAAAAATGGAACAAGCCCCTATCCGGCGTGCATGCTGGACTAGGGGTAGGAGCGTGGGGCTTATCGGCTGGAGCACCCCGCACACATCTTCAGGAAGCAGATGCTGGTCGGACACCGGGTTCCAAGTGACCTTGGGCAAGGACAGAGGTCCTCTGCGCCTCATTTCCTGTCTGTATACTTGGGATAAAGGCAACTGTCCCTTAGCATCATTTTAAATGAATTTGGCACAAGTGCCCACACTGCAAGAGCCCAGCAGAGAGAAACTATCACTCGTATTACCGAGTCCTCAATCTTACAGCACCCGCTGAAATATAATCTCCAAGAAGACAGGGACATTTGCCTATTTTGTTCAGTGGTACAGCCCAAGTGCCTAGAACAGGGCCCGGCAAACGTAGGTGTTTCATGAATACCTCTGTGTGCATGAATGAACGAATCCTTCACTACTGGGCAGATTTTTACACCCCATCCCCCGAAGACTTGCTTCTGACTTCTCCCTTCCAGGAGGAGGCTCACCTTTCAGGGAAGCCACAGCTTCTCCCACTTGTCGCAGGAGGAAAGCCCCATCTTCCACGTCTTTTAGAGTGACCACGCGGCCAGCCGATGTAGAGTCCTTCTTTAAATCTTCAACAAAGTCTTCCAGCTCACTGTGGGGTGGGGGTGGGGGGAGACCAGAGGATGGGAGTGAACACCGAGGTCCTCCTAAAGCTGCAGGAGCAAAGGGTTCGTCCAAGCCTCCCCACCAGAGTAGCTTGGTTTGCCTTAAATATTCTGCTGAGGTGTAAGGAGGGTGCAAGGAAGATCTTCCCAGGACATGCTCATGGGGACGCCCAGGTTGGCCAGAGGGAAGATGGCAGCTGGCTGACAAAGGACCCATCCCTTATTTTCAGTGGGGGATCCTGATGCCAATGAAGGGTGTGCACGCTGTGTGATGTGACAGAGGGGACAGGGTGTGCACACTATCGCGGGGCAGAAAGAGGGGGTCCCACTGGTTTATAGCAGCTCTCTCAACTTGGAACTTGATATTTGGGGCTGTTTAATTCTTTCTTGTAGGCTCCTGTGCTGTACATCGTAGGGTGTCCAGCAGCACCCCTGCCCTCTACACACTAGATGCTCAGGGCACCCACCCCCAGCCTGTGAGAAACAAGGATGTGTCCAGACATTGGTACAATGTCCCCGGGGAAGGAAGAGGCGGGGAGGGGTGGGGAGGAGCACAGATTTGCCCCTGATCGAGAACCTCTGGTTTACACTGATGATATCATTGATAAGGACTGACTTTCCGCTCTAAGCTGCAGAGGAAAAATGATCACAGTTCTGATTTCTGATATGTGTCTCTAAGAGAGAGGGAGTGAGAGAAACACACACACATGTGCACACACAAACACATCCCCTATGTTACACTGTTACCCTATGTTACCCTATGGTACTGCTGGAGTTCCAACAGAACTAAATTAAGGTCTTCCGCTTCAAGATGTAAACCAACCAACCAACCAAACCAACCAACTAACAACATCCCGTCCCCTGGGCACATTAATAGCCCCATCCTAAACACACGTTTGTGTCACTTCAGTTGTCTGTAAATCTGAATCTGACAACAGAAAACCTTTCTTAAAGAAGGCGGAGGAAAAGGATGTTGAGAGATGAAGAACCACTAGGTGGCAGCAGGTGAACAGCATTCCACCTGCTGGTGCAGGCAGGGCTTGAAGCAGCCGGAAGAGTGAGAGAAGACACCAGTGATCTACAAAACCATGGCCTGCCAGGACCCTCCCCACTACGTGGGTGCGCAGAATGATGGGTGGCTCGGCCCTGCGGGAGGGATTCGGCAGGATGCTATCTATGTATGTTTAACAAGGACCATGGGGCAAACTTCATCCACCATACTGAAGTGGGATGGGGTTTTTGGTGATGTCTCTCATTCTATGATAGAAAATGGACTAAAACCATGATCCTTTCAGATGAAATGATGCAACTTCAACACCAAAGGGGAAAGCCTCACCTGCTCCCTGTCCACATTTGCAAACTATGGAAAGGTACCCAGTGTTATATGAGGCCCCCCCAACCCGCCACAGGAAACTTCCTACAGCAACCACATCCCTGAGGAGAGAGCGTGTGCCACTCCTTATAAGAGTTCTAAATATGGCACCTGTGTGGGGAAAAGTTATTTTCCATTTCATCACCAAACTGAAATATTTTCGTGGCAGACGGGACACACTGTCCAGCCCTTCTGAGTTTTGAGAGAAGAGCTAAGACCCAAATGTTATCACGGTTCCATTAACAATCCACAAGCCTGCCAGGCTGCAATGAATCCTCCTAGAAGCTATCATCTGACCCAAAGGCAGTCTGCCTAAAATTCTATTTTAATCTCTTCTACACAGCATGCCTCTTGGATTTCATAACTCTGCACACAGGAGACCCTTAAATGTCACAGCTTTTCCTTTGTCAATCAAGGAACATACATGAAAGTGTATTGATATTATTGGATACAACAATGTCAACTCCGTTCATATGTTTATGACATCTGTTATAAAGCAGTCAGATAGCTTTTGTTCATTCAAAATGTAACAGAGATCGGGGAGCTAAAATGAATGCTGAAAACATTTTCAATATTACGTAATCAATATGACTTTGAGATGCGAACTCTGCTCAAAGGAATGCCAGATGTTCACAGATGCTGTGGTTTACATGTAAATCCATTCTATTTGTGTGTTTCTTTTCATTCTACCTTAGTTAAAAGGAAGCATCAAATCTGTTGAAAAGTATTTCCTCTATTATTAGAAGCTCAATTATTAATTCCAAGTAGAAACCCACCAAAGAGAAAGGATCTTGATTGAATTTCTCTCCACAGTTCTAGACTTAAATTTCATTTCTCTGCCAACTGAATGGCTCACCAGTAACTTAACCCTCTCACGATGCCCAAAGGAACATACTTTCCAGTGTGTGTGTGTCTGCGTGTGTGCGCGCACACACAAGTGTGTGCTCGTAAGGAGAAGGCTGGGGAGTGACAGGGGAGAAGAACTGCTTTCCTAATGTTCCAGAGTTGAAATTTCTGGCTGTCTTTTGTAACTCACTCTCTCTCCCTACTCTGATCCCTCTAATCAGTCCATTTCATTTGATTTCTCTTCTCATTCCTATTTCTACTCCTTGATTCAGACCTTAATGACTTTTGACCGGACTGTTCAGAGCACTTCCAATAGGTTTCCCTGACAGCGACGTTTCCTCCTCCGTTATCCCGCACGTGATCACCAGAGGGACCTTTCTGAAATACAGCTCCGACTTTGCTACGTCCTTAAAGCAGAAAGCTTCAGTGGCCTCCTCATCAGGCCGCAGTAACTGTCAGATGTGAAGACACTTCAGAATTTCCCCTGAAGCTTTGTGAAGTGCACATTCTTAAGCTTCGCCCAGGGAAGTTCTGAATCTGGAGTTGGACCCAAAAGCTTTCATGAAAAGCCAGGGATTCGGGTTTCTGTTCAACAAAGACCCCGCAGACATCGAGCGGGCCTGCCGGGCGTGAGTGTGGTCTGAGATCTGGGCAGTCACCAAGCAGGTGGCAATGGCATTACCCAGATAGGAGACATGATCTAGTACCTTGTACCCCACTCTCCCACCAAAGTGGATGACTCCCAATTCTCCCACAACACCTTGCCCCTTCCTGCCTCACAGGGTTCCTCTGCCTGGGAGCCTCCCCACCCCCACGAGCCTCCACTGATGGCCTGTCCTCCAGGCCATCTTGGTTCCATTTAACAAACCGTCTGTGAGACCCTACGACACATGGCACTGCTCATGGTCTGGGGTCATATGAAAAATAACTAATTTCCGGTTAAGTTTTCTTGATCCCTGGGGCCCAAAAGAATCTCTCCTTCTTGTAGGTTCACCTGGCACTCGTGAGTCACCCATTTTGTGCTATATGCACACTCATATGTTCTGCTTTGCCAGATTGGAGTTCCTCGTGTGCCCTGGGCACGTTTCATTCATGTGCAGCCCACCCACAGAGTCCTCCCACGATACGCTCCCTGTTCCCCTTCCTGTCTCACTCTTGGGCTGGGTTACTAGACTCAGGGTAGTATTGACATTAAAGATGCCTTTTCTAAGCCAGAAGCAAAACATACCTCAGCTAATCAAGAAACATAATTTTTAAAAGAAGAAAATTTACTTTTTCAACATTCAGTTGGAAAACTTAGAAAATATTCTTAAAAGCCTACGTATTTTTAAAGAAGTTTTCAAGAAGAATCTTAATACCTAGATTTTGGACAACTGGCTGCTACAAAAACATTTCAGACAAACAACAGCCTTATTGCTTCACAGTGGGTGATGAAATGTCTACAGAGTCAGTAACTACATAAAATTTTAGAAGCAATTGAGATGTCGGTGAACAGTGGTCAAACTCAATTTTTTAGGAAAAAAGAACTTTAACTGATTCCCTCCCCCTCCCATCCCGGACTGCTACTGAGAGGGATATTCTATTTTTAATTAGACACACTGGGTTGGCATCTGAGGTGATACAAGCTTAAGTATCAAATAGGTGATAGAAAATAACACTTTCCATCATGGAGACTTTTGGTCTTTTCTGCTCATCTGAAGAATTTGAAAGTTGCATCTTTATAGTCCCAATTTGGGAGATTTAAGAAGAGATTTACCAATAGTAGGAGAACCTAGAAAAATCACTATTCCTTATACTAGAAGGTGAAATTCATTCTATGATAAATCTTCATTGCATAACAAAACACATATTACCATAAAAGATGTGCCTGCCCTAGTGACTTGGGAGTAATAAAACTGCTCATTTCAATAGTGGAACTTGATAGATGCTTTCAATAAGAACCTCATAGAAGATTGATAACATTCAAGGAGGCATCTTTCATTCCTGGATCAGACATACTTTACATTTAAATTCTTCTTTTGTGCTTTTAACTACAACTGAATAATAGGAAGATAATTTTAACACCATTATTTTGGCTATTAGTATTCATTTATTGAGATTAAAGGCAGCCTTCCCATTTATCATTGGGTTTTGCCACTTGCTTCCATTAATTTGATGTGTTGCTGAGCCCTACGAAGGAGTGTGGTGCTCTGGCTTTTAAAGAGGCGAGCACGGTTGAACTTTCTGGGTCTGGTGGGAGGAGTGCTTAGAGTCCACGGACACCCAGAACCACAGAAGTCTACCTTGCACACAGCAGGTGCTCAATAAAGAGAGTGGGAGAGAGCACCATTAGGAAGGGCCTCCTCGTTGGCGAGGACAGGGTCCTTTTTGGGGTGACACGGCTAAACACGCAACAGGTGCCTGGCACTCACCACAGCTTCTTGACGATCCTCTCCTCTTCATGTAGGTATTTTTGCCGGTCCTGTTCTACCAGGACACGCTGGCGCTGTACGGGGTCCTCCAGCCTCTTCATGGTTTCCATCACTTTGCCACTGATTTCCAGCTCAGCCTTCTTCATCATCGCCCTCAGCAGCTCCTGGTTCTGCAGCTGTCGAATAAAAGAAATCAGCCTCAATTGGCTCTGCCTTACTGACATCGCGGCAACCGCCTGCCTGACAGTCTTCAGAAGCGGGTCTGGGTAAACAGCCCTGCAGCTGAATATTTATTTCAGTGAGGAAGGGAAGGAAGTGAAGATTGTATATAATATTGCTACTGCAACCAACATCTGAGGTTTAGCTGCCAACTGACAACCAGACTTTCGTGTCTGTGTCTGCAAAAAAATAGGAGCCTTTTCTTACTCTGGTCAGCGCATCTTGGACAAGAGGCATAAACTCTCATTGACATGTTTTTACAGGGAGCAGCTGAAAGCATCAGCTTTGGAACCAAGCACATTTTTATTTTTTTTTAATGGCTTGGTAGATGCGCCTGGGAATCGTTTGCAAGCCCCAAATTGAAACACAAACTTGAACGTGTGATAATGAAAAATCCAGTGGCCCCAACACCCCTCCCTCCTTGAGCCCAAGTGACCTTGGAAACATCACTTTCTCTTTCCCTGTTCAAGATGTCAGCTGCAAGAATGGAGCCTTTAGGAATATGGCTTATGGTGCTCGGAGAATAACATCTGTAACGTTAGGATAGGCATTCCCTGCACCGAAATAGGTCTTCCTGCCTACCCTGTCTTCCTCCCATCGTGGTGCCTGAAATACCCTTATTACTTGGTCTTTTATATCTTAAAGGCTTTTTTTAACCTTTGACCCCCTTCACCCATTTCTCACACCCCTTCCTCTCGCAACCACCAATCTATTCTCTGTATCTGAGTTTTTTTTTTTATTCCACATATAAAAGAGGTCATATGGGATTTGTCTTTCTCTGACTCATTTCACTTTAGCATTATGCCCTCAACGCCCAACCATAGTCTCACAAATGGTAAGATTTCATTTCATTTTTTATGGCCAGATAATATTCCATTGTAGATGTGCACTTCGTTTTATTTTTATTTTTAAGTTTTTATTATTGAAGTATAGTTGACATACAATGTTATATTACTTTCAGGTGTAGAACACAGTGATTCAAGAATCCTATACATTCAATGCTCAACCCAGTACAACGTCATGACAATATTATTGACCATTCATCCACTGATGGACACTCTTGTTTCCATATTTTGGCTATTGTAAACAGTGCAGCAATGAACATGGGTGTGCATATATCTTTTTGAGTTACTGTTTTTTTTTTCTTTAGATAAATACTCAGAAGTGGAATTACTGGATTACATGGTGGTTCTAATTTTATTTTCTGAGAGACCTCCATGTTGTTTTCCACAGTGGCTGCACCAATTTACCATCCCACCAACAGCATATGAGGGTTCCTTTTTCTCCACATTCCTGTCTTTTTGATACTGGTCATTCTCACAGGTGTGAGAGGTATCTCATTGTGGTTTTCATTTGCATTTCCCTGATGATTAACAGAGTTGAGTATCTTTTCATGTACCTGTTGGTCATCTATGTCTTCTTTGGAAAAATATCTATTCAGATCCCTCCATTTAAAAAAATTGGATTGCTTGGGGGTTTTGGTATTGAGTTATACATACTCTGGATATTAACCTCTTATCAAAAATATGATTTGCCAATATTTTGTCCCATTCAGTAGGTTGCCTTTTCATTTTGTTGATGGTCTCATTTACTACGTAGAAGCTGTTCACTTTGAGGTAGTTCCATTTGTTTATTTCTTCTTTGTTGCTTTTCCCTTTGGTGTTAGTTTCAAAAATTCATTGCCAAGACCTATGTCAAAAAGCTTACTGCCTATGTTTTTTTTTTTCTAGGAATTTCATGGTTTCAGGCCTTATGTTCCAGTCCTAAATCCATTTTAGAGTTAATTTTTGTGTTTGGTGTAACATGATGGTCCAGTGTCATTCTTTTGCATGAGGCTGTCCAGTTTTCCTAGCACCACTTATCAAAGAGACTATTCTTTCCTCATTGTAATATTCTTGGCTCCTTTTTCATAAAGTGATTATATATGTGTAGGACCATATTTCTGGGCTCCCTCTTATGTTCCATTGATCTATGTGTCTGTTTTTATGCCAATACCATACTATGTTGATTATTATAGCTTTGTAATATATTTTGAAATTGGGAAGTATGATGCCTCTAGCTTTGCTCTTTCTAAAGACTGCTTTGGACTATTCAGGGTCTTTTGTGGTTCCACTTTGGATCAAATACCAACCTGGCTACTGTGAAACTTTGGCATGTTACTTAGACTCACTTGGTCTCTGTTTCCTTATCTTTAAGGATGAGGATTCATTTCCCTTAGCAGAGCTAGTCTGAGGGCGAAAGGAGATACTGCTTGATATGGAATAGATACTCAACAAATGTTGATTTGGCTATGGACTATTTCAGTGTATCAGTTAAAAGAGAATAAGAGTGGGATCCCTGGGTGGCGCAGCGGTTTGGCACCTGCCTTTGGCCCAGGGCGCGATCCTGAAGACCCGGGATCGAATCCCACGTCGGGCTCCTGGTGCATGGAGCCTGCTTCTCCCTCTGCCTGTGTCTCTGCCTCTCTCTCTCTCTCTCTCTTTCTCTGTGTGACTATCATAAATAAATTAAAAAAAATTAAAAAAAAGAGAATAAGAGTGTCCTTCTTATTTACATAGATCCACATACCAAATATCATGTAATCACAGACCACTAAAACTTAGTACTCAGTGTTGATGGTTGCAATGATAATGATTTCAGATGACCTCAAGGCTCTTGGCAATTTACTGTTTTTGCCTGGATTTTATGTGGGCTGCTTGCATGCATAATATCACAATATCCATATAATTTTCCATATAGTTTCCAGAGCACCCTTGTTTCTTACCCCAGAGAGTAGAAAACGTGTGGTTTGCATCTGGCTTCATAAGAATCTAGTCAAACACTTAGCCTTTTTCCAAGTCCTATATTAAGTATATCTTTGGGGCAGGACAGTTTTATGATAGCACATCCATCAAGTGAATTTATTCCATCAGCCTCAAAGACAGTAGTGTTATACCTATCATATAATACCTAAAGTTTCCCTGAAATTTCAGTTGGCTGTTACTGTTTTTTTTGTTTTGTTTTGTTTTCTGGTTCATGGACTGTAATACAATTACTGTGTATCACCACATGGGAGTGATGTCTTCATGCAAATGCCATCTGCCATGTTACCTTCAACTCAAAACCCATCCTGTCTTCCGGTTTTGCTAAATAAAGATAAAACATTCCAACATGAGCCAACAAGCAGAGCCATCATCATGTTCCAACATCAGCTCTGTACTGATTAACTGGCCATCCAGAAAGAGATTGCCTGGGTTCAATTTCTAGTTTTACCACTTAGCAGCCATGTGACTGCGGGCAACTTATTAATCTCTCTGTGTATCCATGAAAAGGGCAATAGTCATTCATATCTCATAGGCTGGTAATGGAGATTCAGCGAGGGCATAAAGTGCTTATAACAGTGTCTGGCACAAACCTGGCCCCAGGGGTGGGGCTTGCAGTTTTGTCTGGAAGGGAACCAAATGCAAATGTACTACTCTTGGGTTATCCCCTCTGAATGACTCATAATTATGCCCTCATTGCTTTGGCTAATAGTGTCTTTTTATTGTGGTCTTACAGTCAGTATATTGCTCAAAGTCACCACGAATGGAAACAATGCATGGAGGATAAGTTCCTCCCATGTTCTCTGTAGCTACAGCTCTGCCCACAAGGCACAGGGAAGTCTGGCCCTTCTCCAAATCACCACTTTTCTCACATTACAGGCAGTCGGCAATCCCTGCTGTAGCAACACAGGCGTCCTTTCTGTTCTTCTGACTGGCTAGGCTCCTTTCTGCCACAGGGACTTTGCACCTGCAATTACCCCTATGTCGTTAATTTTTGCTCTCCACAGCCTCCAGGACACAGGGCTGCTCACAGCAGGCGCTCCATAAATATTGATAAATACATGATTTAAGTAGTAATGCTGATAATAATGAACAAAGGACAATGTGAAATTCCTTCCTAGATGGTAGATGTATGGACTGACCCATAGGCTCAGATATGCCTTGGGCTCAACTCTCATGCCCTGACCTTCTGACAGTAGTAATCGCTGAATGCCCACAGCAACACTGCCAGCAATCAAAATGGCGTGCTCAAATTCAATGCCATGTGACAAATCCCATGGAGCTACTTATTTCAAAGGGGTGCAGGGAAGAGGGGTCACAGGTAGGCAAAGGATAAATAAACAGATGATTAGGTGTGTTGAAAAGTGACTGGCACCTGGGTCCTATCCCCCCGAGAGATTCTGATTTAATTGGTCTACTGTGCAGCTTGGGCATTGGGAGTTCTTTCAACTTCTCAGATGATTCTTATGTGCCACTGGGGATAAGCATTATGGCCTAAGCAAAGGATTCCCAAAAGGATAGATGATGTCACTGTGCCACAAGCTGTGTGGCACAGCCCTCTGTGCTGAATCCCTCCCACCAAATCTCACAGACAAGCTCCCAAAAAATGGTCCCATTAGCAGTGGGTATTAACAGTGGCTATCACACTGGAAATTATTACTGGAATATTTAAAATTCTTAAAATTGAAATTTGGAAGATGAGAAAAGTGAAGCCCTGAGAGGTTAAGTGGCTTGTTCAGGGTCACTCCATAATTAAGGGCAGAATCAGGATAAGAACCGAGTGTTTTGAATTCAACCCAGTTTGTTCAACCATCCCAAGTGGCTCCTCTGACAAGGCAGGGACATGTCTGTGTTATTCTCAGCCACAAGCACAGTTTCTGACACGCAGTGGGCACCGAACACATAGCTGCTGTACAATAAATTTCAATAGGACATTACTCAGAAGCCCACAGGTGTCGCAGGAGAACACAACCTCACATAATATTCAAGTTATGCGACTGGTAATATGGCAGATTGCATAAATTATTCCACTTGAACAGGGTTTTCACCTGGAGTTCCAGGTTATATGATCCTCCTTCTGGAAAGAGGGGCTTCCCAGAGCCAGCTGGAGGGAACAGAGAGGGGATTTTCCATAGCACGGTGCTGGCACCCGGAAAATGATGGGTTAATTGTGAAGGAATAAGTGTGAGCACAGGTTTTCCTTCTACTTCCCTCGAGCCCCCCACCCTCCTGCCTGGTGTTCCCGCCATGGTCCCCAGGACACAGGACTCCCCTGTTCATCCCAGCAGCGCGTGAAGTGCTAAGCTGAGGCAAGATGTAGATAAACATCTCTCTCCAAATGCTTTAAATGAATTAGTCATTAGCAGTTCATATCATTACATTTTATTTTTGCTTAGCAAGGATGCCTACATTTTAATTAACTTGAAAAACCTTCTATTGGGGCGCCTGGGTGGCTCAGTTGGTTGAGCGTCTGCCTTCAGCTTGGGTCATGATCCTGGAGTCCTGAGATCAAGTCCCATGTTGGGCTCCCTGCCCAGTAGTGGGGGTGGGGGGTCTGCTTCTCCCACTCCCTCTCTCCCTCTCCTTCTGCTCATGCTCTCTCTCTCAGATGAATAAATAAAAAACCTTTAAAAAATAAAATTAAAAACCCCGTCTATTAAAGTATAGTTTACAAATGAAATATACCCATTTTAAATGCACAAAACTCCTTCATGACCCTTTGCAACTAGTCCCCCCAAACTCCAGCCCAAAGAAACCACGAGTCTGTTCTGTGTCCTTATAAATGGGTTCTTTGTGTTCTACAGGGACATATACGTGAAATTACACAGTAGGTAATCCTTAGGGTATGGCTTCTTCCCTTCAGTATATAGTTTTTGAGATCCAGTATGATCTTGTATGTGTTTCAGTAGTTCATTTTTGTTAATGCAGAGTGGTACTCCATTTGTATGGATAATCAACTACATGGATTTATGTTGTATGTGCTAACACATCTTTGTATGTTTGCATATTGACTTGATTCTGGTGAACTTGCTTTAATTCATTTATTTCTGGTGGCAACTTTTTGTAGTCCTTTGATGCTATACATAGGCAACCATGCCATTTGTGAGTAAAGCCAATTTTCCTTTCCTATAGGGATGCCTTTTCTCTCTTTTTTGAGCCTTATTCCACTGGCTAGGATCTTCATTCAGTACAGTATTCAGTAGAAGTGAAAGCAGCCTTCCTTGCTGATTTCTGATTTTATGGAAAATGTGTGTAGCACTGCACCATTAGCTATGTTTCTGTAGGTTTTTCAGACATCCTTTACCAGATTAAGCATCCTTCTACTAGATTGTTAAATGTTCTTAACATTAGCAATGAATTTTGTCACGGTTTTTTTTCTGTATTTAATGAAATGGTATGATTTTTTTCCTTTATTACCTTAATAAGATCAAATATGTGGATTCTTTTTTTCATATTACAATAATCTTGCATTCCCGGGATAAAAACCAGGATAATATGTTATCCTTTTTATATATTGCTGGATTCAATTGCTAATATTTTGTTAAGGATTTGTTACATATGTTCTCCTGAGGGATATTGGTCTATATTTTCTTTTCTTATAATATCTTTGACTGGTTTTGCTCTTAGGGTAATGCTAGATTCATAAAGCCAGTTGAGAAGTGTCCTCTATTTTCTTTTTTTTTTGTTTGTTTGTTTTTTTTTATTTATTTTATTTTATTTTTTATTTTTTTTAGTGTCCTCTATTTTCTGAAGAGTTTTTTTCCCCTTTCAATGCTGTAAAGATGTCATTATTCCATTGTTTCCAGACTTAACTTTTGTCTCTGGTGAGAAGTTGGTGTTAATTCTTATTTATATTTCCCTGTAAGTAAGGTGTCCTTTCCCTGCCAACTTCTGGCTGCCTATAAAACTTTTCTATTAATTCCTTTTCTTCCCCCAGGGGTTTATTGAACTTCTTTGGTCTGTGGATTTACAGCTTTCATCATATTTAGAATAACTCCAGCCATTATTTCTTCTAATATTTTATGCTTTTCCTCTGGACCACTTAATATTGTTCCACAAATCATTAAGGTTTGATTCATTTTCTTCAATCTTTTTTTCTTTATATTTCAGTATGAACAGCTTCTACTGCTATGTTTTCAAGTTAACTGATATTTTGTTTTACCAGTAATAAATCTTCTATAAAGTCCATTTAGATATTGTTTTTCAGCCTTGAAAGTTACACGTAGATCCATTTTTTGTTTCTTTCAATTTCTTGTCTCATTGTGTTCATATTTTTCTTTAAATCTTGAGAATAATTATTATAGCTATCTTCAAGTCCTTGCTGCTGTTCTTGTCATTAGTCTTTGCTGATTTTTCTTCACATGTCTAGTAATTTTTGATTGAGTGCTGGACAGGCAGTTCCAGATTTTGTTTTCCATTACAGGTGGAGTTGCTCTGGCAGATGGTTGAGTTACTCTTTTCAGCTTTGTTATGGTGAATCTAGGGTAGCCTTTACTCTGGGACCAGTTTATCCCCAAGACAGGAACATAGTTCTTCTTTGATCTCCACTGAATGCCCGAGGTGATCAATGAAGCCTCTTTACTCTTGCTTGTCAAGGTACCCAGCCCTGTGTGAGCTCTGGGGATTTTTTAGCTTAGAGCCTCCCATTTTGTTTTTGCCTGGCTTGGTGGTCTTTCACACAACACATGCTTGGCTTATTATTCAATGACAGACCATAGATTATATTATATAGGCTTCTCTCTGCAGAGCTTCCTCTTATTTGGTATTCTACTCCACAAATTCTAGGTGTTTCAGCTCTCTAAACTTTCATTTTATCTCCTGAGTTAGACCATCAGTGTTCTGCTTGGGTCATTCCTTTCTACATGATGATCTGAAAAGTGTTGCCAGGCAGAAAGCTGAGTCAGGTGTAGGTTTCACTTCCTTTGCTTCTATACTCCTAAGGATTACAATCCTGTGTTGTCTGTTATCCAATATTGGGAAATAGTTGTTTCACACATATTTAAAATTTTTTTCAGTGTTCTAATTGTCAACAGTGGGAAGGTAAGTACAGTTAAAATTACCCACTTATTCTGGAAACATAAATTTATTTTAAATGCTATGCCTTAACATTTTTATAAAAATGCTCAGAAATAATGTTGTTGGCCATTAAATATTTACTTAAATCAAGTAAGTTGTCTTTATCAACATCCAGGACTAGGAAACCACCTAAAACTAATTCCACCCACCTCAAAATGGGCATCCACCTCACATATTGAATCCTAATTTCTTAGGTAAAATCTATCAGTCCAGCCAACAGTGTCATATAGTGAGACTGATTTTCTGTCCAGCAGTGACACTTAATAGTGGTTGTACTGTAAATCAAGGAGTTTCATGATGATAGCTAGACTCCAGAGTGATTCCTGACTATCTTGTTAAGTTCCCCAGGCTATAGGGAACAATGTATAAGATGCCTAGTCACAACCACATGTTATCTGGGAGATGACTCCCCATCTTAGATAGCCTCTGTGTGAAGGTCTATCTAGGCTTGGTGCATTGTATGGCAGCCTAATTGTCAAACCCTGACTAGTTCCATTAATTATTTCTTCCCAGTAAGGAAAAATAGATCTGCTCAGCATAGGGATGCATAGTCACATGATCATTTTTTGGGGGGGATGTCAAAAGATAAATGATACTCTGGCACATTTCTATAAGGCACTATCTTATTTAAAAAGGCACCTTAAAATAACTGTATTGAATTTTATCATTTCAAATACAAGGTCTCTGTGTACTGCTAGTTTTTTTTTTTTTTTTTATGTTGGTATTTTACCTCCTTTCTCTCTTAGGATAGCATAGTAAATCCTCAGTTGTCTTAAGAATAGAACATTAAGTTCAGAATAACCCCATTTTGTAAAAGTTTATCAGGGGGCACAATAAGGAAAAGGGAACCAAGGCAGGAAAATTGTGGGAATTAGAGAAGTGGACATCTCCATTCTCTCTTTAGGCCAAATCTCATGTAGCCCTCACAGAACTTGTACCATATCTTCTAGAAACTTATCTCTTCCTTCAGCCCACAGAGAGAAACAGAAGAACTGCAATCTCTTTGGTGGATGTAGAATTACTTTGGGAAAATCCAAGTACTGTGGCATTTTGGAAAAAAAAAAAACATGTAGCTCATCATTTAGGAAAAGTAAGCTTTTTCTAAATCACACCAGAATAGGTAATGGACAAAGATAATTATCTTCTGAAGGAAGCAATTATTAGGTACAAGATCTTCATCTGTTCCTTTGTCCATTGTTGCCATCTAAGAATTGACCCAACTGTTACCTTAGAATGGGGACATGACAACATAGAAGTTCCATATAGCTCTTGTAGTTTTTATAACTAAGTAGACAAAACATTCTATTAGCTACTGTGAATGGGGTGCCTCATTTGAAGTCAGGGCTTTGAAGTCATCGGGTGTGTCTTGCACACTTACAGGGTGGTAGGTTTATCTGTTTCTGTTTCACCCTTGTGATAGTTGACTGAGACCTTGATATTTCCAAGAGGTGTCTAAATGGACTGAGCATTCATAATACCCACGTGCAATAGTTCTTACCTCAGAGCATTCTAGAATCACCAGCGCCGGGTCTTGTTCACACCAATGAAGTCAGACTCTGGCAGTGGTATTCAGGTACTGATATTTTGTTAAGGCCTCAGGGGGGGATTCTAATAGGTAGCTAGGATTGAGAACCACTCTCTTAGACCAATAATTCATGTGAAATTGGAGAGGAGGGAATTGCATGAAAAGAGTTTTAGTGGTCTTCTTCATCTTTTGCTTAGGCTCTTTTTGCCTCCCTTGACATTCTTTTTGCTCTATTTAAACTACCCATCCCACTGTGTCCTCATCCAATTTCTATTTCTGAGAATAATCCATCAATTCTGAAAATAAAATGCTCAAATAGGATATGCTCTACAGTCTAGGATTTTCCAGTGATGTAATTATCTAATTACTGGAGCCGGTTGCCAAGCACAAAAGATTTCATTCAGTTTCACTATTTTATAACACAGTTCAAAGAACATTTGAATTTCTAATTCAATTTTTGTTCTTTGGAGACTATTCTACGGAGTTTCGTATATCTCTAATGATAGTTCCATTATTGGACTTATAATCACTTTGGGGTTGCACTTCTTTTCTGGTGTATTAATACATATGCTAAAGGAGAACTGGTGCCGAGATGGGTTAATTACTCTAAATTGTTTTTGTCTTAAGTAGATAGACTCCCCTGACTGAAAGTAAGACAGAGGACTGACAGGCTGGAAAGCTGATGGGGACACAGGAAATGCAAAGACACAATGCAAAGAAACAATAGCCATCAGGTTGGGAAGCAAAATGTTTAATTTTTCCCTATGCATCTGCTCTTCAGGCCTCAACAAACTTCAAATCTCGAGAGCACATCGGCTCACTCTTCTTTACACCCTCAAAGCCAAAGAGGCTGAGCAATCCTATGGCAATAGCATTCCCAGACCTCAACTGAAGAACTGCATTTCTTGAGGAGCTAGGATTTGGAAACTCAGCTCTCACGGTTCAAGGTTCCCATGGAGGCGTGGCGGGTTGTGGGGACTCCCATCCTTAGCTGGCCAGAAAACCAAACAAGCCCAGAGTGATGCCACAGCCACGCACATCAGCCTCCACATGAAATGTGCCACACTTCAGAGGAAGCATGGTGCTCAAGCTAAAGCAACCCCACCCCTTACCCATACCAACAAATGTTCACTTGGGAAAGAGCACAAATGATATTTAGGAATTTTTTTCTTGGAAGGGTCCAGTGAGGAGTGATCATTTCCACACAGCCAGCAGGTGGCATTAGAAGGCAGGAGCCATGGGAGAAGGGGTGTCCCCTCCAAAACTCCCAGGGAAGAACCTGCCATGGGACAGACCCATCCCCGGCCTGCACATTTGTCATTTGGCCTGCTGAGTACTAAATGACTGGTTTTTAATTACTTTCCAACCTTTTTTAGAATGAATACAAAAATGTCACATAAAACCTCTGTTTCCCGAACACCACTAGCCTCGAATTGTGTCAGGTTGAGAAGTGGCTGGAGCCGAGAGTGGTGACCATCTTTGAGGAAAGGCCAACTCATCACTGCCCCACCTCCACTTCACTTGTTAAGTTACTGCCCGGACCCCACGGACACTGGACTTTGTCACCGCAGCACACACCCTCGGCCCAACCCGTACACTCCCCTTCACCGCAACGTGTCTTTGAAACTGCAAACCAAGGAGAAGGAAAGGTGAAAGGTGGGGAAAAGGTGGCAGGTGATGATTCAGAAGAGCCCCGAGATGGCTCTGCGTGGGCTGTCTAAAAGATCTGGGACGTGGCCTGGGAGACACAGTAGCCTCTGGGGACCTGAACACCGAGCAATGTGGTCTGTCCTGATAGCGCTCATGATTCACGGTGGAGGCCCCAGGTCAGGGCTCTCAAGCTGCTGCCTTTCTGTTTGTTCTGCTTGTACGTGGAGGGTGAGAGGAAATCACCATCTCAGCTTTAATGAGGTGGTGACAAATGTAGGGCTCAGGCCACAAGTGAGCTGAAAGGAGAGAGAAGCTGTGGCACCAGCTCAGATGTGAGAGCTGAAGACGCCCCGCTGTTTAGATTATAAGCTTCCTGAAGTCAGGGAAGATGCCTGGGGGTAGTCTAAGCCAGCACTACATCCTCGATGATCAACCTCCCATCAAGGTAGGGGGGCCTGAGGCTGACACAGGAAGCATCTCATAAAGGTCTCATAAAGCCATCTCAAAGAAATGCCCAACCCCAACTCCTTATACTCAGAACCACACAATACATTTGTGTGCTTCATCGGATTGATGGGACGGATTCACCAAGATTAGTGACACAAAGGGTCATCCCCCACCCCCTTCGAATCCTACATAGTTCATAGATTCCTGAACAACGGACAAAGGTAAGGAAACCATTATGGGACACCCTATCCAAATAAAATGCAGATGTGTTTCTCAACAAATCTTCCACTATGACTTCTCTGAATTCATCTTATGAATTCATCTTCTAGTCTAAACTCACATTTCTAAATACATGCTGGTTCCTTGCAAAAACAGCGTGCAGCCTGTCACACCTCTGCGCCTTCTCACTGAGGAGGGGCAAGGAGCCGAAACACTGTAAGCAGGAAGTCTTAACTGGCTATTAGAATGCTCCACAGGCTTTGCTCTTCCCAGCTCTCCTCCAAAAAACAGATGTTTAATGGTTTTTTCATGTGTAAAAGCATGCCTAGCTTCAAGAAGTGGTTATAGATTGACTCAAGTTGCAGTGGGAGGCTCCAGACCAATTTTATGTGTGTGAGAGAGAAAACCATGCCTTTATGGGGCTACTCTTCAGGTCTTCAATTAGCTCTTGGGAACAAAGGGTAGAGAGAGCGCCAGGAAGGTGCTGAGGGGCTAGGGATGTCAGAGGTGATCAGGGAGGAGAAAACTGACTTTGGGGAACGAAGACAGAGGACATCGTCCACACAAAATTTGGTCGGTACCTGGAGCTGTCGCATCTGCTGGAGCTGGAGCCTGAGTTCAGCCACATTCCGCCTCATGTCGAGCAGGCTCATGTGGATGGCCGAGGTGCTGGCAGGCAGGGGCTGGCTGGGTGGCCCGGAGGACTCCAGAGCACTGAGAGTCTTCCCTCCAGAAACATGGAGCGTTCCTAGGAGAAAAGAGGAGCCAAAAACCTAAGAACCATCCCAGAAAGGAAAGTCAAGGCTCTGAGTCCCATCCCAATACAGATTACTGGTAACTCCTTCAGTATGAAAAAAATTTTAAATTATGTTGGTCCTCTAAATGGCAATAAACAAACAAACAAACAAACAAACAAACTGGGTCTAAATTATGGAACATTCATGCAAAATTATAGTTTGTAGTCTGTATATGTCACATTCTAGAAGGCAGATCGCAGAGCAGTATGTACAATTTTTTTTTTCAGTAGGCTCTACTCTGGATGTGGAGCCCAATGCAGGGCTTGAACTCATGACTGTGAGGTTGGGACCTGAGCTGAGATCAAGAATCAATCAAGGATCAGTTACCCAACTGACTGAGCCATCCAGGCACCCTGAGTTCTTAAATTTTTTTATTAGCACTTTTTTATTTTTAAATCTGCATAGTGAATATCTATAATTTTATAATAGATAAATATTTTTTATTTTTTATTTTTTTTAATTTTTATTTATTTATGATAGTCACACAGAGAGAGAGAGAGAGAGAGAGAGAATGAGAGGCAGAGACACAGGCAGAGGGAGAAGCAGGCTCCATGCACCGGGAGCCCGATGTGGGATTCGATCCCAGGTCTCCAGGATCGCGCCCTGGGCCAAAGGCAGGCACCAAACCGCTGCGCCACCCAGGGGTCCCCAGATAAATATTTTTTAAAATTCTGGGACCTAACACAGGGTGCTTACATGACTACTTCCTGCAGGCAAATGTATCCTGAGAACATGCACTTAGTTCTGGGCAGATTCACCCAGTCACCAAGGGGCAAGTAATAAGAACAGGGTACTCTCATGAATCCCTTCAGGTTTGCGGATCCAAAGAAGCAGGACTTCTGCTCACATCTCCTTTAGTGAGAAAAATCAGGCATTGTTCAAAAGTTCTCTAGGAGAGGAATCAAAAAAGTTAGCAGAAAAAAACTCTTCCTAATTAGTTTTCTAGCTGCCACATACTTGTGCTCCTTGGGTCCAACTTAAGCCACATGGATTTTTAAGTCCATCTGGAAAGGGCCTGATTTGACCAAGTGTGCTTCGGAAAATGCTTCCAAAAGGATCCCAAGTCGCACTTACAGGATCAGCAAGGTACAGGAATCAAAAGGAAGTGCTATTGTTTTTATAGGACAATGCAGTTCTCCGGAAGAGGCCTACAGAGTAGACTGAGTTCACACCACATATGCACGCACACACACCCTCTTCTGGTTAACTCTCTTTTCTGTAAAGGACAAATTGGAGGGTTTGCAGTAGGCTGGGCAGGCCTTCCAGGACCAAACCCTGTTGCTGCTTTGCATACTCTGAAGTGGATACAGCACAGTGGCCTCTCCTTCCATCTGGGCTCAGCAAACCAGGGGAATCCTTCCTTGCACATACAGCCCTGCAAGCCTTGGTGGAGCGGCTGCCAGGGGCTAGATGGCTAGATGGCATGCCAGTGAGCGAGGGAGTGCTCACAGCTGTCCTTCTGCTTGCCCTCTGCAATGTCAATGAGAGCTGATGGCACACCAAGTTCCTCACCCTCCAGAACCAGCTTCCCAGCCCTCTCACGGCCCCCTTGGGGAAGTCAGGAGGGCAGAACCAAAAGCATTTTAAGGATTTCCAAAGGAATCCCAGTTGGACAGACAAAGAGCTGTTTGTTATTTGTACAAGCTAGCGGGCCATTCTTATCATCACCGGTCACGGTGATGACCAACTTTTGGTCAAATCGAAATCATCCTCCGCAGAGCAAGATTTGCCATCTCTGCAACTGTTCCAAAGAACATTCTCCAACTATGAAGGTCTTCAGTAAAAAGAACATCTAGTGACATTTCCGATAACACCAGCGTGTCAGAATTAACAAGCACCTTCAAAGCTGAGTATTCTGAGGGTGATCATAATGAATTAGAAGTTTTTTTTACATTCAGTTTGGTTACTTTAGCGTCACTCCACGCCCACAAGCATAGGCACATGTGCACACCAACACACATGCATGTATACACACATGCACGTGCAAACACACACTGACACCATACATCACGTGCACGGCAAATGATACCATCAAGGTATTTCTCCAATGAAAACGACACAGTGCTAGCTAGTAGCTGGCTACCTCCCATTTGGTATTAAAGAACTGTTCTGCTATTCTTTAGCCAAAGGAAGGCACACATTCATTCCTTCTACATCTCCTCTCCTCCCTAACACAGTGAGGGCACCAGAGCACCTTACCTGTCTCCCGCATGGAGGAGGGGCCAGAGTTGACACACCATCTATTAGAGTTGAATGCTGATCATCGGTTGTAGAAAGTATCCTTTGCCACCAAATGTTTTTATAGAATCTACACTGACTTGTAAAATTTCTTCACCTATAACCTAATCCACTAAATCTAATTTCTAACTCCATGATTCATTCATTGGATGGCTCATTCTAAGATGGCCAGTGGTCAGGTGTCCACCCAACAGATGCTGGGCTGACATGACACCTCTGTGGTGTGATGCTGGGCTTTATCACTCACTTCCTTCTTCCTCAGTCAATCCTTTAAATCCTGGTATGTTTTCCTAGGAAGCTTCTCCTCTCCTCTAGGAAGCGCATACCAATACCTTTGCATTGCTCCAGGGCTCTTCTGCAAGCAGGTCAAATTCATTATTTCTCTTCATCTTCCCTAAACTTCTTTCTGTCCCTGTAGGTCTAATTTTAACCAGTGGCAGTATTACCCACTCAATGATTTAAACGAGAATCCTGGAAATTGTTCTCAGTACCCACTTCCTAGTTTTGTGACCTCGGGTAGGTAAGGTGACATCTTTCTCAGTTTCCTTATCTGTAAAATGGGTAAATGGGCTATTGTGTAGGATAATGGAACAAACACATGTGAACTGCTTATCCCAATGTCTGGCACACAGAGAATCCCCGCTCTGGCTAACTGTAACTATTATTTCTCTGGGCAGAGTGGGCAGGGGCAGCCTCTGCCAGGCTCCCCTCCTCCCCTTGGAGGGTCAGCAAGTGGAAAAGCTGAGGCTGGCAGCAATAGCCTGAGACCTAGAGGCAGGGGCCCCAGAATCTATGGATGGAGCTGGATTTGGTAGGTGGGAACCCTGAGTGTCAAATGAGTTCCCCTTCAGACGAGGGGCACTGGGCCTGGGATGTGCTCTCCACACCCACATGGGAGGTGCTTGCTTTCTGCTCCCAACACTCCCAGACAAGTCTGCACAACCTCACTCCCTTCTCTGCACTTCGCCCTTCCCCCTCTCTCCTACCAGATCTGCCTTAGGTCAAGTACATTGTAATAGGAATCTTATTAATGCAAATTTGATGTGAATTTAATGTATCCTGTCAGGATAGAAAGAACACAGGCTTGGGAACTGGCAGGACTGGCTGTGCCTCCTGTAGCGGTGTGGCTAACATCTTCCTTACGGGATTATGCGTGCAAAATGATATAATATACAACAGAAGATGCATGATATGTCTTCAAAATGAAAGGATTCCTCTGTTCTCTTACAGCTGCCATAAACCCAATCTTCCTAAAGCAACAGGAAATCTGGTTTTCCCTTTTTTATTCACCCTTGGCCAAAAGAGCTCCCTGACTTCTCTATAATTCCGTGTACTTGTCTACAGAAGGATGACGTTTTTTGTCTTGTAGCTTACTTCCTAGGATTCTGGAAGAATTAATACATTTTGTGCACTGTACAAGGCTGCTATGGCAACCGAAGCCCTGTGGACCACATCTAGCCTTGACACAGGAGAATGAGAGAGACCAAACTCCGCAGAGATGCAGGCAACAATGCATGTGCAGTTGTCGGTGCCATCGTGAACTGGCTCAGCCTCACGGAGGAGAAAACTGATCTGTTGCCAGTGCTACCCATGTTCATCCCTCTGGACCTACTGATTCCACCCTGGCAACTGCATCCCAAGGATATTACACCTGCTTCTTTCTCCTCGCCCCAATAGAGACACTTACAAATTTTTTTCACACCAAAGAGATGAAACAGCCTACATATCTTTAAAGAGACGAGGGCACCTCAACACCAAAGAATGAGCTAAAATGACAGGTGGGTGGACCATGTGGATGTGTGTTGGATGTGCGGACACGTGTTTAGTCTTCTCATTGGGAACATGGAAATAACAACGGGATCCATCCTCTGAAGATGCATGGGGAGCTAATGAGTTTGGGCATGGAAAGCACTCAGGACAGTGCCTGGTCCATGGGAAACACACACTAAGGTGTTTCCCATGATGATGATGATGATGATGTTAGCAAAAGTGAAAAGGAATAAAAGGAGAGTATAAAAGAGCCTGAGCATCTTGATTAGAACAATGGTATCAGGCACTTATTTCCTAGAATAGAATCCAGAGGCATGGAAGGTTGTTCTCAGTAGACATTCTCTATTCTCCTCAGCTTCACTGACACATAATTGACACAAAACATTGTGTAACTTTCAGATGCACTATGTATTGATTTGATATACTTACATATTACAATATGATTATTACCATAGTGCTAGCTCACACATCCATCATATGTCCCATAATTGCCATTTCCTTTTTGTGGTGAGAACATTTAAGACCTACTCTCTTGGCAACTTCCAAGTATATAGTTAGGAATTGTTCCCTATAATCACAACGAGGTACATTAGATTTCCCCAAAACTTGTTCATCTTGTAATTGGAAGTTGGTAGTTTTGACCCAATACCCTCCAGATTTCTCCCAACCTTCCGCCCCTGCTGACCGCCATTCCACTGTCTGTTTTTCTGAGTTCAAATAGATTCCTTTTTCCCTCTTGAGTTCATAATAGATGAGAAAATAAATGAACGAATCAACGTCTTCCAAACAAACTGGCAGCTAGCCTGAAGACAAGTTTAGCAATTTCTGCGAAATAATTCTCTGGCTGCCGCCAAGGTCACTGATTAATTTCTAAGAAAGCCAACAAATCTCATGAGGATTGGAAATGCTGGACGCCCAGCCTTGATAGTTTTAAAGCTGAACTGCCCAAACTTAGCTAGGGTGGAACCAGGTCTAGCAGATGTCTCAACTGTAGTCCCAAGCCCTATCCACTCTACCATGCTGCCCAACACTCTGTGGCTTCCCCAAATTAGGGGTTACACCAACTGGTCACATGCTTCCTGTGTAATTCAGTAGCTGAACATGTCCCTGGTAATGATTTTGATTTCTAATCCAATACAAGGGAAGATCTCCTATTCTTGAGAGGAGGCCCACCTTGAGCTTGCGGTATAAGATAGACATCAAATATACCTGGATATTGGTGAACTCCACTGGGAATATAATTGGGGTTTCTTCTGGGGGATGCCAGCATTTAAAAAGCTGGCCCTGGTACGAGCATACCTTCTCTTCCACCTTGACCACTGGCACCCTTCTGGTCCATTCCCATTCTGTAGTTGAGCTGAGGTCCTTCCTCACTGTAAAACCTTCCAATGGCTTCACTTTGCACTTAGAATACTATTTAAATTCCTTACCACAGCATTTGCACAATCCTCCCCCTCTCCCCAGTGGCTCTCCTCTCTCCTCACTCACCTAAGTCCCATTCATCCTTTGTGCCTCAGCCTGTGTTACTTCCTCAGGGCAATGTCTTGGTCTAGGCTAGATCTGTTGGTTAAACATTCACCCTGTGCTCATAATTACTTGTTCTGTATCTGTTTTCCCCACAGCCTTAAGAATTCCAGGGAGGCAGCCTTATCCAAATGATGCCCATTGTCCCTGCCCAGTGACAGACACATATATATTTTTTGGATGTAGGGCCATATACAGGAATAAATGAAAGAAGAGTGAATGAATGAATAAAGGCTGAATGGAGAGGAGAGGACAAGAAGAGTTTAGGCCACACACACCCCCCTCCAAATTAATTAATGACTAATCTGGAGTTTCAGCATTAAGCAGGGACAGTGTGGTGGGGTTATCCAGAAAGCCTCTGAAATCACACCAATTAGGTGTCCTAGAGGAAGATTAAATGCTCTGAAACCAGCCAAAGCTAATCAAAGGCAGCCCTTGGAGGCTCCAAAGAACACTTACCTGCACTATCCGTGTGGCTCTTACTGGCTGTGGTTTTCATCATTTTCTCGCTGAATAAAAGAAAAAGAGAGTCAGCTATACAGTTTTCAAAAGCCTCCATTTTTTTCCCCCTTCCATTCACTATTCGAAGCAATTAGCAGCAGCTAGTGATGGTATCAAGCAATGAGGGCATTTTAGCATCAGCATCACTATTGGCCGGGATGGAAGAGGCTTCCCAGGTGTGCATCTGACACTGCTGGTGGAATGCAGCTGAGCAGCGCTCATGACTTTCAAATGAGGTGGACGTGGAGACAAGTGGATGGCACTTGCAGGCACTGCGCAGTGGTCCATGAAGCCACATGCACTGGGAAGCCCATTTCCCCTTCTTGGGCCAAAGTGTGACCTTCGGCCAAGAATTACAAGAAGGAAAAACAAACAAACAAACCATGATTCATAGAGATGGTAATATTTTCAGCCTTGAAATGATTACAAGAAAACGAATTTCAATGAATGAATTATCTTAATGATTAAAGAGAAACAGATTGAATTATTTTCATTGGTTTGCTTTCTTCTTTTTACCTAGATGCATCTTTGCTATTACTTGTAATGGGCCCTTTAAAAAGCGCAGACTGAACCAGGCCAGTTAAACTGGCAATCTGTTTCTCCATGGCTTGCATCCTCTCTCTGTAAAACAAGAGAATTGTTTGTTAAAGCTATATTGACTTTCAGACTGGTTTGTCTAGGTGAATGATCACCTGAGGGTTATAAAATGTACCACCTAGTTGGCTGCCAAAGTTCACCCCATCCTGGCTCCGGGGAATGTGAAAAGCCTGCAGATCCCCGCTGAGTTCCAGATTCGATGATTAGAGTTTAATATTAACCCAATGATCTCACTGAAAAAACACCAGAAAGATGAGTGAGCACAGGCCTCCCGGAAAACTGAGAAGTGCCTCCTTCTGAAATAATTGTTTGCCCGGAGTGTTCTTGCGACTTTCTGCCCTGCATTCGCAATTTTGTCTCTGGTGTCAGTGGTGTCCTAGGCCAGCTGTGGCCTGGTGGCACAGACTTCCAAGCGGTACTCATCAGCTGGGAGGCCGTTGCCAGGTTTCAGTGTCAGTGATGGAGATGTTTGTGGAGTGTGGAGTAATAATTGTTTCATAGCCCAAGAGCAACGCAAATGAATGTCTCTTAAGAAAAAATATGATTGGAATCAATGTCTGGCTGCCATAGGAACCTTAACCTGGGGACTTCTACAGAATCAAGCAGGAAGACAAACATCCCTGACAATTTGACCATCTCAAGACACAAATGAAAAATCCTCTCAGTGATGCACCATGCACAGATACTGTGCCTCTCTGTTCAGGGCTCGCTGCTGCTACATCACAAATAGTCTGGCTTTTTTTTTTAAATTTTTATTTATTTATGATAGTCACACAGAGACAGAGAGAGAGAGAGAGGCAGAGACACAGGCAGAGGGAGAAGCACGCTCCATGCACCAGGAGCCCGACGTGGGATTCGATCCCGGGTCTCCAGGATCGCGCCCTGGGCCAAAGGCAGGCGCCAAACCGCTGCGCCACCCAGGGATCCCTAGTCTGGCTTTTGAAATAGGTTCACATTTCTATACCCTGGACAATAGCAATTTCACAGTATTACCATTATTTTCACCACATGATAAAAACATTACCACAACAAAGTGACCTCTCCCCACTAAGGATGAATGGGCAGTGCAGAGGTCACTGCATGTGAATTCGATTATACACATGTGGTAGTTTCAAGCAATACAAGGGACAGCTGTGAACGGTTTGAATAGTGCAGGTACCTCAGCTGCCAACGTACCCCATCCACAGGGGTCATAGCAGGTGTCAGCTTGAGACAGAGAAGTGACCCCACTCCTCACTGCGGGTCTACACCCTATGTGCCCCTGGTAGTGTTAGCAATGGTGATTCCTGTACTACAAACAGTATATTCATATTCATACACCGTGGCTTTTAAACACAAGCCAACTTCTTTATCTGGTATCCAGTGGGAAAAATCACGGTGGACTATTCCTTCACTAGAAAAAAAAAATAACTGGTTAAGTTGGACTAAATGACTGATGATGTATCTGTAAGTCTGTACAATCAAGAGGATTTTCAAGGGTAATTTTGTCCATACACAATCTTTTGGCCTTGTGTTTTTGCCTTGGGAGTATAACCCTTAGTGCTCTATGAAACACTGAGCTTAATTTCACAATTACAAGTTTCTGGCTTCAGAATTCCAGGCATTTTCTTTATTTTAAAATGGACGGTTCTGTCACAATACTGAGTTTCTTGGATGGAAGTCATGCAGGCTGAATAGTTACTGGTTGTAAACACAGTAAGGAAAAAATACCCAACTGGAGAGTTAATAGTATGATTTCTTTGTTCTACTGGTGTGGAGAGAAGAAATCACACATAGAGATTCCATGGAGTGACTTTCCAGTTGTTTCCAGGCAGAGTAATGAAGGCTTAACTTCTGAGTTGCCAAGCATTTTGAGTCTTACCTGGGCTTTTGGCCTCCTCTCTGCCATAAGACAGTGCATGTGCCAAACAGAGAACTTAGTACGAAATCCCAATCAGGAAATCAGGTTAGTAAACATCCAGTAGAAATCCCAAGTTTATCAGACCCAAGGGGCAAAGAAAAGATGGTGGTGGGTGATCATGCCACCTGCCATGTGGGGGACATAAACTTAGACAAATGGTTTTTTGGTAAATGAATGACACCCAGCAGATGTGCTGAGCACTCGAAGAAAGTTGTCTAGTGCCCCCCATCCTTCCCACAGTAATGCTGGAGTCAAGCGCATGACTCTGAGTGGAAGTGCGTTCAGACCTCCTTGACATGGTACTAGTTCACTGCTCTTACTCAATCCTAGGCAAATGCAAAGGAATCCTTCCTTCCTTCCTTCTTTAAGTGGCAGCTTTGGTTGGGAAGTGGCTTAAAGGAGTCTGTGAAGCTAGAGGGTAGATAGGAAGGCACAGTGACCACCGATCCAGATACAGATGAGAGCAATGTTGAGAAATAGGTAAGGCAATGACTGCAGAGATTAAATGAGAATCTGACGGGCGGAAATGACAGAAGGGATTCCAACATAGGCTCTGATTAGGGTTTAATCAGTGTTTTTTCTGAAGGCTCTCTCCGGTCAACAGCTTTCATTACCTGATTTAACAAAGGAGGGCGGCAGCATTAAAAACCAAGCAAAGCCCCTGAAACATTCCAGGTTCAGAACACTGCCCTTCAGTGGCCTCATCACCATGTAATAAGTGCAGGATGTCACAGCACTGGTTGGGTCCTCTCCACACAGGCTTCCACAGGGCTTCATACATGCCTTTGGCCTTTTCCTTGGCTCAATGGGTACTTGGCTTCTCACTGGGCTTCCCCCAGACAGGTTTTAGGATGCAGAGAAAGATAACACCCACATAGCACTCCACTCTTCCTTACCCATCAGACACGATGTGGACATAATCACAGAACTGCCTGGGATAAGAGTTTGGATGCTTTGGAGCAAAGCTCTCTACTCGGTCCTGTACACACATACTCTCTATCTCTGAGTGATTGTGAACGCTCCTAGAGTGGCCTCCTATGGGCTATGTCATTGGTGTGGCCACCAAGAAGGAGACATGATCTGTCAGAGCCTTGAGAGTTTAGAAGACTTGAGCCTGATGGCTGAGGAGGAGCAATTCTCTGCCATTGTCCAGGAACAGTGGGGCCTCACGTGACCAAGGCGCCGCATGCACGTGTTCCACTGCCTTGGCCAAAACCACTTTACAAAAATACAATTCTTTTGACACATGGTAATGAGAAAACTTTTTCCCTCCTATTTAATCATCAAAGTGTTTCTGGTTTCAGGATTCATTTGAGGGAGATTATCTGATTTATAAATTCATAAATAAGATTGTCTTTCCATTTCATGGTTGGTAATCTGGAAACAATTTTATGGTTTAACTAAATTACAGCAACTGGAAACTTATGCAGCCTTCTCCCATGATGAAATGTTATGAAGTATGTTTTAATGTGAAAAGGAAAAAAGAGAAATGCACTGGAAGACGAGAAATTAAATACGACCCTGTCATTTTACTGCAGTGGCAACTCTGCATGATAACCATCAGAATATTAAAGGTGCTGAAGCCAATTCTTGCCAATATTGCTTGGCTTAAGGAATTACAGAACTGGTATAATTACTGTTGAAAAGATGGTTTAAGAGTGATTTCATAAACCATTTTGTATCATTGCATAAACCATATTTATGTGATTAGTATGTAATGGTTAACTAGTCATTTAGTGCCATAAGTCAGTCTGGCTGAATGCATCTTCTTGGGGCCCAAGCATAATATTAATAAAAAAAGAAATTCAAGTACAACCCAGGCAAAGTGCTGATCCCAGGATTTAAATTCCCTCTGCTACAACCAGCTTTCCTTGCAAGCCCGAGTCTACCCGTGCTGAGGCAAAGCCCAGACTGCATGGTCTGCTCTCTGTCTTCAGAGTACAGGGAGGGAAAAGTGTCTGCATTTGGGGGCCTATTTTTAGCCAATAACCCCATTTATCCTACTTTTGACTTCAAAAGTTTTCACCTTCAACATTTGACTTAGGGACTTGTCTTTGTGCTGACTGAAGCCTCATTAAACCTGAATTAAGTCCTTATCATTGTATATTGAAGTAAATGAATGGCTATTAAAAAACAAGCCAACTAGGAGACTGATAATTCTTCTATAATGAAACCCTAAGGATATGTTTTTAAGTACCAAAGGAAGTGTCAGGGAGCTGAGGGAAACCAGTCAGCCAAGCTGATGTGATCAGCCCCAGTCGGGGCACTCACCTTCTGAACCAGTTACCAATGCTGAAACCCACCGGTGCAGGATGGTCAGGCACAAGGACAGTAACGGGGGCTGGCCTTCTAGAGTGCTAACGGGGTGGGGAGTGCACATCAATTCATTTCTAGTGCGGATATTTTGTGATTATTTTTTTGTTCAGTTCCTGATCATTCCTTGTCATCTCTCTCTCCCCAGAAAGTCATAAACAACAAGCCATCAATCAACATTATAGAGCATGTGCTAGGCACAGAACAAGCTGTTGTGGACACAGCAGTGAAGAAAGTATCATCATTCCTTTCTCAAAGTTCCCCTCTCTCTTTTTTTTTTTTTTTTTTTGGTTTCTGGGAGAAATCTAAGTGAACTAAAACCCTTCCAGTCTTGGCAGTGCATTTTCCAGAATTGAATAGTGAATAGGCTTAAAGCGAGGCTATGCCCTTGTTTGCTCATGTCCTGATTCTCTGGTATGGGGGCGGGGGGTGGGGAACCAAAGTAATTAAAGTCACTGTTTTCAGAGGAGTTCAACTGAACACACTGGAATTCCAATGATCTGAATTTGTGGTAAAGCTTCAAATAGGACTCTGAGCAGCAAACTTTCTATTTCTGCCCGATGTTAACCTATTGGTGAAAGAACTAGAAACCTTCCTCCAAAAACTCCCAATAAATTTAACTTCTCATTGAAATGTCTAGATTTATTGAGGAGATAGTGATAGCGTTGGCAGTAACTGCAATGTGCTGCAGTGTTTGGTACACATTTAGATCATCGTTGTACCATCGTATGTAACCATGTCTGGCAATTTTTCTTGTCCGTAGGAGACAACTAGATACAGAGGGTCACGAAGAACTGTTGTGTATAAATAACACTGACCTTGAAGGCTGCTTATCTCTCCTCCTGTCTTCTGCTCATGGAGAAGGAAGACTGGGTATGTTCTGTGTTTCCTATTACTGCTTCAATCCATTGTTCTGTCCGACCTTTCAACATTGTCATGCTTCTAAACTCTGGGCTTCCTCATCTGTAAATGCCCTACTGGCATCTCGGATATTCACATGTCCTTGGATGACTTCAGCATGGGAATCTGGCCTCCTGTCTGACACATTTCAGTTCATTATCTCTTATAGCTTCCACATCTGCTTAGGCAACCCTTTCAAAAGTTGGCCATTACAGATCCTCAGCTCTTCTTCACAGACATACTCTGACCTTCAATTCTTACTCAGTATGGTTTCACTGTCTAGATCTGAGAGTCCAGCTTTCCCCCAAGTCAAGAAAGAAACAAAGACCAAAGCAAAGGCCTTCACCTGGAATGCTCTGGATTTTACTTGTGGCCATGAAGATATACATGTCTAATGATGCCAATGAAGAAACAGGCAAAAATAGAGCCCCATTTACAAGGATCTAGGGGGAGGGAAACTATTTCTAATCTTCCTTCATAAATTCACTGAGGCAAAGAAAATGAAGGTTCATGATGAGATGTGGGGAAAGAATGCTGTGGGAATGATGGTATTCCCTGAATTATATAGTTTTTCACAGATTAGCTTGCAATTGATGCCGTTTACCCGAAAGCACCCAGGTGACATTTGATTGCCAGTGACTTCAGTGATTGCTACTGAGCATGAGCACTGTGCAGGAGGCAGAGAAAGAGCAAGTGCAAAGTCCCAGAGGTAGGAAAGGCCAAACAAGTTCAAAGGCAGGAAACCAGTGAACAAGGAGCTTGGGACAGGTTACATAAAAGGCTGAATGAACTCTCAGCAAGCGGAGGAAACAGGGCCTTCAAAGGCTTCCACCTCTCGTTAAACAGAGGTGCCAGTTTTCTTATGCCCAGTACTCCAAGAGTACTGTGTCTGAAATGCTGCCAGACTTAAAAGTCTAGAATTACAGAATTTTCTGGTTGGAAGAAACTTATTCAGGCCCCACAGTTTTCATTCCATTCTGGTTTAGTGATTTTGACAAGCAAAAAATAAATAAATAAAATAAAAGAGGGCGTGGCAAGCCCAGCAGGTCGGGCCCAGCATGTCGGGCTAAGCTCGGCCGCACCCAGTTCCCCTGGAGCACAATCATCCCTTGCCCATGTGCCAACTGCATTCTTGCCCGGCACAGCAAATGCGCCTGGGAGTTCTCCAGGTAGTCTTTAATCTAATTCACAACCTGCTTTGTGGGCAGGCTGTTCTGGCTGGAACCAGAATACAGTCCAAAGCCAGGCATGAGGACACACAGTCTCTCAGATCCAAATGGCCAGATCCACTGGCCCTGCAGAAAGGAGCCGCTACTCCTTCCTTTTATTTATAGAACTTTCCAGTTCACTTTCCTGTTTATACCCATGTTCATTTAAGTTACACAGAACCATTGAGAGGTCACACTATCATCCTCCTGCTACGGCAAAGGGCGTGGAGGCTTAGCAAGGTGGGGGCTCTCTGAAGGGCACTCACTGGTTCACCTGCAAACCCCCACATCTAGAGCTCCCTGCATGGCTCTGAGCTGCCTCACATAGTGACTCACCACTGGGGAGAAGCACTCCATTTCCCAGATGAGAACCTTCACTCCCCAGGACGAGCCTACACCCTGGTTTATGAAATCACTTACTTTGCATTTTCTTTCTCTTCCCTGGGGGTAATTTTTCATATTCATGCCCTGGAAGTGACATCTCGGATTTTGTACATGTACAAACCAGTATAAATAGCCCGTTCATTCATGTTCCAGCTACCTGACTGGGGGCCTGTAATTTACCTTCCAACAAGAGATGGTGTTGGAGGTGATGGAGAGATGGTCTCTTGAGTAGTCCTTTGGGAGCTATGCAAATACGCTCTCCACTCCCACCTGCTTTTGATCTGTAAAATCTTGGCATGAACTCAAAAGATAATGACTCAGGAAAAAGAAGGAAGATATTTCTTATAGTTGGCCTCCCTTGTGTCTTTTTGTATTTTGTCTTCTTAGCTATTTGTGTTTATTGGAGGAGTTAGGGACATACTGTTTTTATTACAAAGACAAAAAAATATTGAAACAGTTTGATAGTGATAACATCATTTGGCTGGAGAAGCTCCAGACACTGGGCCTTTGGGAAATCTCCTGTCTGTTTCTCCTGTAAAGTCAGCGATTAGCACAGCGGTCTCTAAGACCCCTTCAACTCTGAAGATGGACAGAGAGGGAGAGGAAGCATTGACTAGTTATGTCAGTTGGCCATACATGAATGTAGTGGACAATACAGTCTTTTTAAGACCTGCAATTTTTGCAAGTTTGAATAATGCTTAGGTCTGATGATTTTTGCATCACTTCATTCATGAAAAATAAACTCCAAAAATTCAAGTAAAGACAAGTGTAAAGTCTCCGTGATCTCCACCAGACAGAAGGACAACCGGTCACAAGAGAAGCTAAAATGTGGCCTGGACATCCTGAGGACTCAGGATTATCCAGCTCCTGGGGCCATCGGGCTACTGAGAGGACCCCCATCTTCAGGCTGGGTCACAGCCACACTGACTCTACATTCAGCTGCTTTCGCCATAGTTTAAGGAGCCCGAACCTGTCTCCAAACGTTTATTCCTCTTCTCTTTGAAAGCGGATTATCTGAATCACACAGTATTTAGGTTACTCTGGCTTTGCCTCTGGTTTCAGACCTAAGGCATCTGACTGACAGCACCTTGTGAATATTCAAAGGAGATACAGGGGTGCATTTTAATTTCATCTAATTAGTGACAGATGATGGCTTTCCCTTTTGAGAAATTGGTTTGCTTAAAGTAACACAGACCTTGTGACATCCATTCCACTGGTATTTTTGATAGGATATCCCTTGTGTAAGAGCAGAGCTATCTTCATAAATTTGTCAGTTGGTTAAGTATCATGTTTACCAGTCAGCTCTTGCCTGAATCCGGCAGCCTGAGGAATGACAGGCAAATATTACTTAACCGTGAAGTTATATTCCTGTGCATGAAGGGATAATTCAATTTATTGGCACTGATTTGACTTCTGAGACATCATATCTGGATGCCATTTCTATAGTACCTTAATGGCAGAAATAGAGCAAATTTAGAGGATAAAGATCAGTCTGTCTTTCCAAATGGTATCTCTTTATTTCATTGTGTATATCCCTTCAACTGCAGTCCATCCCGGCATTCTCATGAAAGCTCCCAGACCAGCACAAGTTCGGGAAAAGTGCCTTTTTTTTTTTTTCTGAATTCATAGCAATTACTATCTGTATCGCTTCTTTTGAATTAATTATGTATAAGCAGTCCCCAAATTATGACGGTCTTGTCACTGAAAAGTTTACTTGTACTTTCATTGTTTAGAACTTGGAATAAATGGTGGTTAGATTGCCAGCTGGCCCACGGAAGCCTCTTTAACCTACAGCATATTATTAGTGGTATCATTGTTCTTCATTGTCTTCAAGAAATACGTGTCCTGACTTTCTAGCTGGACATGGAGATGTGGAGGACAGATCCCCCCCACCCCTGGAGCTCCAGCCTCAGGGAGAGACACTTTTCCTTCTTAGTGACCTGGCACGGCATCCTCCCTGCTCTCAGCTTCGTTAGGAGACGGTGTCACTCTCAGGTGACAAGAAGAGCATCTCTGGGCACCACCCCTGAATGAAATCCTACTCTTGTGGTTGTTCCTATGAAATAGTTTTTAGTCTGCATCTCAGAAGCTTCCTGTGCTCAACCGTGGGATTGCATATATGTTTGACTCATGCTGTTAATGTTTTATGACTGTCTTCCCAGTTTATATCCTTATGCGTGGGGACCACAGCTATGTTTCTTTGTGCACCATAAAGCATCCAGTTCACAGCTCAGCACTTAAGAGGGGCTCAATAAACATTTATTGATCCATCATTAGAGCGACATGGTAAAGCAATTCAGACAAGAGCTGAATCAGTCAGGCACAGTTAGGCATCAAAACAGATGACCTAACACCATCAGCTCTACCTGGTTAGGTATCTTTGTCATCAATCCTACAGCTCAGGTGCCTTTAAAAAGATGCCCTAATCCTGGCTTGTCTTTTTGCTCCTGGTCCCAAGAAGAGATAATTCTAACTGCTCTCCTGAAATGGCTTTTAAAGTAGCTCTGATAATCTAAACATTCTAATTTGGATCTTTAAACCCAGCTAATTCTGGTCTCTGTTCACACTTAGTTTTATTCCCTCCACACCCCCCACCTGTTCCACGTTCTTCCTGGTGCTATACTTGACAATGTGTCTCCTTGCTTCTTTAGGCACAATCCTTGTCCTAGCCATCTCTCTGTATGGATCTCTTTAGTAGCATGGAGTAGAGTGCTTTGTGCAAAGTAGGAACGCTCAAGCACTCACCATATGGAACACTTGGCACTTAATCACAACGAGCTGTTCTCTCCCACGAGGTAGGTGTTATTATTATAATACCTATTTTACAGATAAGCAAACTGAGAGCAGAGATGCAGTAACTTGTCAAAGGTCTCAGCTGCTACCAAGTGTTAGAACTGGGAATTGAGCCCAGGCGGTCTGGCTTTGGACTTGACGTTCATAAACACTGCACATTGCTGCCTCTCAATTAATGGTTGATCTCAGATGATTGAATCAGAGGTAATAACCGCAAGTTCTCACAATAATGAAGTTGCTTTACCAAGAGGTAAAGGGTAGAATTGGGGTAATGATTGTTAAGATCCACATTTTATGAATGTCACAACTGACACTATTCGAGTGGAGTACTCTTTCATTTCTCTACTTCATTAAGTAGAAAAAGTCCAACGTTCCTTTAGAGTGGTGCTTCTCAAACAGAGGCATTTTGTATCCGCCCCCCTCCCCCCTCCCCCCCTGCAGGGGGTGCATTTGACAATGTCTGGAGACATTTTGATTGTCATGGCTAGGGCAGGGTTGGGCAGAGTTTGTTCCAGGCATCTGGTGGGGTAGAAACTGGAAACACCACTAAGCATCCTTCAAAGCAGAGAGCCCCTCTGCCCGGCAAACACAAATTATCCAGCCCAAAATAGCAATAAGTGCAGAAGTTAAGAAACCTTGTTCTAGAAAGAGCCCAAGTTTATCCACTTAGGAGGTCTCTGATGTGGCTTACTTTTGACTATGCATTCAGAAAAAGGAAAAAAATAATAATTAATTTTAGGATAAAGTATAGGTCTGCCAGTCACCGTGAACGTCTTTCAACAATATAATCTGAATTTAAACTTTCACTCAACTGATTGTTCAATCAAGTGATGCATCCCACCCCTCAAAGCTACCAACACAATAACATATAATCCTTCTCAAATAAGAAAGTGATGGGAAATGATTAACAACAGAACAAACTACCAGTTATTATGCAGGCCTCTCCCCTCCCCCATACACAGAAGCTTCCTTCCTCTTCCAAGTGCCCAGGACAGGGACCTCTGCATCTCTCAATCTGGGGAATTCTTAGAAATCACAACGGGATCGCCTATGGCTTTTCTTCCTCCAAATACAGGTGCTTAGGCAAGGCAAGAATTTACTCCCCAGTGGGTTCTTGACTCATTTTTTGGAATTTAGCTATTGTAAGTGTAGAATTGTGTAAAAATACGATCTCAGTTCAAGCTTACCACGTCTTGAAAAATATTACACAAGGAGGGATCTGTCACACATTTGGGAAGGGAGCTACCAGTCACTTTGCAACAAGCAGTCTTGAATTTCGATATTTTACATTATAGAATCCAAGCTATAAATAGAAAGTTGCAAAACATAAATGTCCTAGATTTTTACAATTCTTAAGGGCTGTTTTATGTGCCATGAATAGAAATAACGATGCTGTTTAATGAAGAAATTTTATAACCTAGGGAAGACAGAGCCTCAGATACTGAGTCATCTGTCACATACTGTCCCCTGCCCACGGCACTCCTCCATAGCTACGTGGACCATTTTCTCGGGGTCCCGGCTGAAGGGAAGTCATGTGGATAAAGCCACCTTCTCACTTGAGATCATTTTCTTCCTAAAAATTCAGGTATGAGAATTGCTATCTTGAAAGTCAAGTGGCTATGATCTGCTCCTCTACGCCCCAAATCCATGGCTATCTTGGGAGGAGAGCCAAACCTTCGCCTAGGTTCTACTACCTACATGATTTTTCCCCCCAGATCTTCTATATATAATTTGTCATCACTAGATGCTTTGTGGAAACATCTTTGTAAGAAAAGAGAAGCCAAATGCTTTAGATCAGACATACGACTAAATACAAGGACCACGATGAAATGACTTCATCTTTAACTCTTCATTTTCAAGTCAATAGAGAGGTTATAAAATCATGTTTTTAAGAAAAAGAAAGAAAGAAAGAAAGAAAGAAAGAAAGAAAGAAAGAAAGAAAGAAAGAAAGAAAGACTACCACTGGAGGTTTCCTAAGTACTGAAATCAGAAAGAAATTCAAACATCCTGCAGCTATTCGGGCTATTTCTTCTGAACAGCTCCTGAATCCAGCAGAGCCCAAAAGAAAGCATCGCTACAGATTTTTCAGTCCTCCCCCTGTGTTTTTGTAGCTTCACATCTTAGATGCAAAGTTTCACTTGAGAGTTTCGTAGAAAAAGCACTCTCAAGATTTGTTTGCTGTTTAATATTATGAAATGACGACAGAATTCGGTTTGGCACTTTATAGGACTCTGCCCTCACGAAGGTAGACTTTTAGGGGCTGAACTCTTCAAATACACAAATTAAATGTATCTAAGGTAACAGCACAGTATAGGCACAAGCAATGGGCTGTAATTTTGTGCTTCAATAACTGTTTTAGGAGCTCTTGTTTTTAAAAATTTCTCTTTGACACAGTACTCACATTCATTTTTCAGAAATAAAATCTTCAAAAATGTTCTTTCTTTCCCCATTGCTGCATAATTGTGCTAATATACTAGCTAGGGCAGTTATATTTTAAATGGCCTGTATATATTTAGCAGCATAATTATGCAAATGCTACCATGTTTATGACTGTAAATATCCTTCAGGAGCAGTTACTTAGCATCTAGTCCTGAAACAAGTTCTGAAGAATTCTGGCTGAAATGCTCAGAATTCACCTCTAAATTTACTTCTCTGCTGGGCAAAGATGTGGCTCACAGGTCTCCTTCATGTGGCAAAATATTGCACGGTGATAAAAGGTATGGATTCTTTAATAAATAATCTTTTTAAAAATTGGGTTGATGATAATATGTAAATGATACTGTCCTTTTGGCAAGAAAAAGGGAAGAGTGGTTCTAATAACGTGCTGAGTCACTGAATATCCAGATCTTATTTCTCGCATCCGTTCTGAATTCACAGATGACAACAGGTAAAATGCTTAACCTCTTTCAGACTCAATTTCTTTGACTAGATTTTTATGATTATAATGATTATGTTGGCTTCCTTCAACCAATTCAGGCTAGAGAAATTCCCTCTAATAAAATTAGCTTTCCTCTTAAGTACTTTGGAGGGCTTTTTTAAATGGACTGGGCTGGTAAGTTACACCAAAAAAGTGTATATTAAAAGAGAAATTTAAATACTCAGAGTGTCTCATTTGCTATAAAAATTTTGCTGATTTCAGTACCACTCCTGAATGAGTATTAAATTGAAACCATTCTATTCTTATGCAAATTCATGCTTTATTACCTTAGAGGACAGACAGTGACACATTCTTTCCATTTCCCAAGGCCAGATGAGAAAGCAAAATTGCACTCCATATGGAAAAACCCAAATTGCCATTTCAAACGGTTAAAACTTGAGCCACTCACTCCTTTTCATGAGCTCCTGGTCTTTTTGTCCAAAAGGTTTCTGCTGATCACAATTTTCTTGCCATTTGTTCAGACTGACACTAATGATGACAATGCGAGACCCATGTTCCGCAGGCTCGCAATGACCGCAGCGAGCATGTCTGCCCCCCTTTGGCACAGCGATTGGCCTGCTTCACCTGACCCCCACCAATTCACAAACTCTTTGCAGACCAAGATGGCCTTTGATCCTACTCTGTGGCTTCTGCAGCATCTGCAGGGCGTGCTGCACGGGCTGGGGCTTAGCCAACATCTGTTCCCTGGGTTTCACTCTGCAGAGCAGCCCTCAACCACGCAAAGGCACAGACCACCCTCGGCTGCCCGCACCCCCTTACCTGGTCTCTCTGTCTTTGGGTATCGTAGCAGTGCTGTAGGCAAACACTTGCTTCTCCACTAGAGGAGGGCCGAAGTCCACAATGCTGGCTAATCCTGGAGTGGTCCGTGGCTTTTCAATATACACCAAGGTGCCTGGCTCCTTTTTGAAGGTCTGGCGGCTGGGAGAGGCCCGATCGGGCTGCAAGGTGTGAGGGGGTCCGTGGGCGTTGAGGTGGGCATGCATGTCTACCATTCTCAGGTCGCTGACTCTGTGAGGAGAGGCGGGGGGTGTTTTGGAGCCTAGGGTAGGCAGGTGGCTCTCTGGGTACTTCCTTGACTTCTGTCTGTACAGTGACTGCTCCATATGCATCTCTGCTTGCAAAGAAGGGTTGCAGTAAGCACTGGCCGAGCGAATTGCTGTGCGGTGATACGCGATGATGTGGTCAGGGACGTCCAGCGGGTGCCCACCGTGGGAAGAGGCTATGCTCATCCGCCCCTCGTGATAAAGGTAAGGATCAGTATAGAAGCCCTCATTTCGGTACATTGCGATGTTCTTGCCACTCATGTCTTCATCCGGCTTTACATCTCTTCTTTCCAAAATGGCACTAGGGCTGGGTGAGATGGACCTGGAGACTGGCAGGCTGGAGAGTCTGTCCCTGGGGATGGTGGCATTGCCGGGAACAACCATGGGGCGCGTGCCCCCATAAGGAATTCTGGATGGGGAAGGAGGCATGGAATGGGGCACAGGAGTGGATGGTGGAGAATTTGGAATGGCGTGAGGCGGATGAGCTGTGGATCCAGGTCGGGAGGCACCAGGCCCATCTCCTCTCGCATAAACAATTTCTCTCTGCATCTGAAAATAAAACAAGAAGTTAGAAAATCTACTTTTATTTATTTTTAATTTTAGAGATTAAAATTTTAATTTTAATTTTTAGAGATGGCTCAGTGTGACAGTGTGGCCTTCCTGCTGCAACAGGCTAAACGGCCCCTCCTTCTGCAGCACGTCCACACTCTAATCTCTGGAACCTTATGTGTCCAAAGGGACTCTGCGATGTTCCTTTTTAAGAATATTGAGATATGAAGATTATCCCAGACTGTCCAGATGGACCTAATGCCACCTCACTACAGAGTGAGGAAGGGGTCAGCGTCAGGGAAGGAGGTGTGAGAACAGAAGCAGGATCAGAGAGAGAGGTTGAAATGCTCTCTCTGCCGCTGATTGTGCAGATGGCAGAAGGACCTAGGAGCTGAGGGATGCAGGTAGTTTCGAAAAGCTGGAAAAGGCAAGGAAATGGGTTCTCCCCTGAAGCTTCCAGAGGGAATGTGGTGCTGCTAACACTTTGGTATTGGCCTTTGAAACCCATTCTGGACTTCTGATGGCTACAACTGTAAGGTAATGAGTTTGTGATGTTTTAAGCCACTCAGTATGTAGTAGTTTGTTGCAGCAATCACAAGAAACACCCAAAAAGAGCTCAACATTGTGAGGTTTGGGGGGAAAGTAGTGCAGTGGTTTACATTTTGGGGGTCATAGCTTCTTTAAGATACTTAATAAATGTGGATCTAATGTTATCAAAAGTGCTAAAATTGTATTTTCTAAAATTTCTCCTGAGCATATTTTTCTAATATTAGGCCTGGAAAATAGTAAGCATCTTTCCTATTTTTCCAAGCAGATACAATCTAGGGACATGGCCAGAGAGGGTAAGAAGATGCACAGAGAAAGCTTGGAAGTAAGTTTCATTCATTAATTCGCCAACGCTTTCCCTGAGCCTAGGAAAAACCAGCTCCAAGAAGTTGGGAGAAAATAATGGTCCAGGAGATAAGAATGCAATTGGAGGCAAAACTCATAGTAGGGAGGACAGGGAAAAAAGAGGGGAGAGAATTTCAGGCACAGTAGAGATAGGAAATCCTCAGAAAGACCCTCTGGGGCTGCCATGTGATGGGGAGCCTGATGGAGTAGTCCATCAGAAGCTGGCTACTTCTTGCCCAGGCAGCAGTGACTTCTGGGCTGTGTCATTCCCATACAGTTCAAGAGAGTGAGGACTCCCACTGGGTCTTCCATTAGCTCTCCTTTGGAAGAAACAATGACTAAAGAATCAATGACTCAAGAATCATAGACACAGAGAACATACTGGTGGTTGACAGAGGCAGGACATTGAGGTTGACTGAAATGGATGAAGGGGGTCTAAAGTGTAAACTGCGGTTATAAAATAAATATCATGGGGATGTAATGTACAGCATGGTGACTATAATTAATAATACTGTATTGTATATCTGAAAGTTGCTAGGGGAGTAGATTTTTTTTGAATGAGTAACAAATAAAACATGTTTATTAGCAACTTAATATTTAATTTAGATGTGGAGGCTGAACAGGCTTTCTTTTTGGAATGTACATATTTTTAACTTTTATTTTAATTTAAAACATTTTTTAGTTTTATTTAAACTCAATTTGCCAACATAAAGTATAACACCCAGTGCTCATCTCATCGTCCTCCTTAATGCCCAACACCCAGTTAGTTACCCTATCCTCTCATCCACCTCCCCTTCTGCAACCTTTTGTTTCTCAGAGTTAGGAGTCTCTCATGGTTTGTCTTCCTCTCTAATTTTTCCCCACTCAGGTCCCCCACCCACCTCCTTTATGGTCCCTTTCACTATTTCTTATATTCCACACAAGAAAAAGTGTGTAACTATATATGGTAATGGATGTTAACTGGGCTTATTGTGGTGATCATGTGCAATCTGTACAAATATTAAATCAGTATGTTGTACAGCTGAAACTAATATAATGTTATATGTCAATTATATCTCAATAAATAAAAGAATCAAGTTAATGGGGCAAAGGGAAACTAATTTGCAATTTCACTACTGTATGTAGCAAGGGGCAGAACACAAAAATACAGATTAATTCAAAATGTGAGTATATGATACTTTTTTTTTGGATAAAACCCCAGAGGGTAATCACGAAGTCTCTGAGATTCTCCAAATGGCTACAAGAGAAAAGAGGGACAGCTTTGGGACCTCCCTAGACCACTCTTCAAGTTCTACTTGTGCTGTTACAGGAGTCCACATTCCCATCCAGACTTTTGGGAGATGTGACACCCAAGGAGGGCATGAACGGTTGGGGGGTGGGTGAGGTAGGGGCATGAGGAGAGAGGAGGAAAGTTCAAATGGACAAAAGCCAAAATGAACTATCAAGAGACCCATGGTGTGTGTGATGGGGATGAGACAAGAGAAAGCAGAGGCAACAAGAGAAGGTTGAAAATGAAACAGAGTGCAGTGTTCTGAATACATACTGATTCCTTGCTTTATACATTCATTCATTTAGTAAACAGTAACTACCAGGCACTTGCTAAGAACCAGGCATTGTTCTAGGACACAGTTCTAAATAAAGCCCCCAAGTTTCTGCCCTTGAGAAGGTGCATTCCTATGTACATCTCTTAGATAAGCGTGTAGGGGGAGAAGCTTCGGGAATCTCATGGCTTTCTTATCTTGTCTCCACAAGAATCCAGTGGTGCAGAGTCCCTAATCCGGGAGTTTTACAAATTATGATGGATTTCATAATGGAAATAACCAATAAAAAAATGCAAGCAAGATGCAAATATGGAGCAAATGAAAGGAACCATTTGAGGGCGTGTCACCTGAACACCATTGTATTAGCTCCTCAGTCCCCTGAGGAGGCCAACTGTTTCCAGGGACCCCAGACTATGCAGGCTCCTCATACACAGTTACAATTTTATCTTCACTAGTCCCACATCCTCAACACACACACTCCTACAATAGGTTAGTCTGTTCCCAGTTCTAAACCAAACTTGGGACATCCCTAGGCTGTCACCTTTGGGACTCTCTCCTCATTTCTCCATGGATCCATTTGGATCCATGGCCCTCATGGATCCAAACCGATGGTGAGGGTCAAGGTTGGGCTCTAGGTGCCCCTGCTCCATGTGACCCAGATCTGACACTCTAACCCACATGGTCCTCTATCTGCTCACTCGCTGGACCCCTCATGACTCAGGTGCTCAGGGCTTAGACCTGAGGAGGGCATTCCCAAGGTCACTGTGCCATGATACACCTGATTCCCCTTCCACAATGGCTGAGCAACCTAATGACAGAAGCTGTGCAGTAGATCTATACAGATCCTCTATAAATAACTATTCCTTCCTATCTTCTACAAGGCAAGGCTCAGTGAAAAGAAAAATGGCAACAAGGCAGGGCTTCACAGAGCATAAAATACAAGAGGGATGGGCTACGCAATCAGACCACACAATGCAAGATTTAATCCAAACGAAGGTAAAGGTAAATTCATTCAGATTCATACATGAGTATAAAGCGTAACGCAGTGGTCAAAGCAAATAAGTGCAACACATGATAGGTACTATTGTCATTATTGATATAAAATTTTTTAAAAAGGTTTCAAATGTCTAGAACCCACTTAAGATAAACAACCATCTAAACTGTAGTCTTCTTTATCTGGCTTCAGATTACATCAGGATTTGGGGGATTCTGAGCTCAATTAACATACAGTGAACTCTTCCCCCCTTTTTCTGGCAAGAGAGTAGGAAGACACACTAAGAATCAGAGTGGTACAGAACTGTCTAGAAGGATAAAGAATATTAATGAAAAGAATATGTAAATTTTTAAGAAAATTAATGAAATGTTGAGTAATTTTTTTAAAAAACAACAGAAATGCCTGCATAGATATTTTTTAAAAACACACTGTGCTTGGTGATGTGAAAATAAATGGTTAGGAGGTGTATGATATAACTAACTTTAAAAATAAAACACCAAAAAAATTTAATTGGGCTTTCTTGCTGTCATGTGTAGATGAATTTAAAAGGAAATGTAGCAATTAACAATAATTCTGATACACTCTGCACTCATAGGGGAATGTGGGTGATAGTCAAGATATTTATTGAACAGCCAGTAGCTAGTATGACATGGGTACCAATCTACCAACCAGAATGGGACTTTGGCCAACAAGGATGGATCCTAGCCCTACACAATCAGCATCATGTACCTGATGGTAATGCTACTTATCAGCCTCACCTTGTCCACTTCAAATTCATCTTGCCATCACCCAACAGGGTCACTGAAAGAATCACTGTCCACCTGAGTCACCCACAATGGAGGTGAATACAAGCATTCAGCTCTGACGGAACAGATCTCCATCAATCGGGGTGTCTTGGAAGTTGGAAGACTCTGGCAGAATTTTTACCTCACTTTGCCAAGCTATGACTGACTTTCCAGGACTGAGTTTTAAAAAGAACCCATGATAATTTCATCCTCAGCTCCACAGAGAGCCCAGAAAAAGAATGACACGATGTTTCCATGATATAGTGGGAAAATGTTTGAAACCTACAACCAGAGTGAACCTTTAAAATTTGAAAACTTCGGTTCAAACACTAAAGGGTATGTATGGGTAAAGTAAAGGCAATCACTCTTAAAATGAGGCAGAAGGGATGGGAAGATGAAAAGAGAATCTCTTTCAAGTCTTTACTGTGTTCTCTCAAGGAGACCACTTACTATTCCAATATAAAGTGGACTTTATATACTCTAGGAGCTATTCACTGTCTGATTGACAATCAGGATGATGATTAAGATTCTATGATACATAGTTTTAAAAAGTCCCAGCCTTATATGTTAGTGTTCTTTCCATCGAGATAACTTCCTGGAATCAGGCACCTACAGTCCTGTTTTGGTGTTTAACTGGTCTTTTTTTGGCCAATGAGGACAGAAATGGCATTAAATGCATAATGAGTTCTTCCTGCAGACCTAAGAGGTCTGAGTTAAGAGAAAATTATAGCAAACTTTAAAAGTAAAATAAATGAGCAAAACACGCACACCCATCCCATACCGTTGTCACCCTCTTTCATATGCCAGCTTGCCTTCTTCTCCACTAGTCTCTCTAATCTTCTTATCATCTCATCTCTCTCAAAATATCTGCATTCATTATATCACCGATACTTTAGTCCCAGGAGGTTTCACACTCCTGTCTTTATGTGAGCTTTGAAGATTTTTCATTTTACAGCAAGAAAAAGAGAACCCAAATGCAAGAATAAAGGTTCTTTTAACACCTGACCAGACTCCAACATGGATCTCTATCTGCCTACACCTTGGCCCAGACAAAGAGAATGCTCATTTATCTACACTAGATATACTGGCAACGTATGAACTAGACTATTCTCCGTCACTCACCTACTTTGTTGGTGGATCGTCTGTCCCTCCTACCATGACTGTCCAAAGCCCTGCTCCCTCTTGGTTGAGCACTTCCAGTTCTTATAAACAGTAACGTTTCTTCCGGAGCCCAGCACCACAGCCCTGGGTGAGAGGCTGCTGTCCCTGCCCACGGTACAGACCTCAGTAAGCTGTATGGCTCAGACTTCCGAGGGGCCGAAATCTGGGACAGTTTCAAATTAATTATCTGAAATTTGATTTAGGAATCCTCACACCTATCTCTATTTCATTTCTCCAAAACCCAGTAAGTTAAACCAAACATGACTTACTTAGAAGTTTCTTGAACGCAAGAGAAGAAGGGGCAAAACTCTTATAATTATTTCTGGGGATAAAAAAAACCTAGCATACACAATGTTTATTTCAAATCGTTTTGGGAAACTGTCTCATGTAATCATGTCTCTTTGCGGACTATTTAAAATACATATATTCTTTGCGGAAAGGGAGTAGTATGTACAGTTTATTATATTTCAAACCCCACCCTTCCAGTTCTAGAATTTGTAAACATACCACTCAATCGGACCACACAATGAAGTAACCGGACAAAACTGAGAAGGATTCTTATGGGACTCTCTCATCCTCAAAGAATTAAAGCCACTTACTTTTTCTTAAGGAAATCACCTGTATAACTAACGCTGTGAAGAAAACACTTTGGCTCAGCTCCCAATTACGCGCGTCCTTTGTTTGCTGGCTTCATCTAAATCCTCAGTTCCACATTTGGATACTTTAGACTGCTTTCTCTTCAGGGAAGAAACTGCAAAGGCCCCAGGTCGTAAAATGTTCCCAGCTTGAGTGTTTACCACCAGTAAAGACCATTGTGTTTTACCCAGGCTTCTGAATGAGGCTGTCACGGGCATGGATGAAAAGTAGTCCTCCCCCTGATAAGCCAATTTCTCCTCCCCTTGGAAATTAGTCACTGGGTAATCTTAGCTCAAACCAACCACAGGCTACCTCATGGGTGACTCAGGCCTTTAACAACTGCTTACACGGAAAACACACACCAACGAGCAAACTCTGGGAGGCCTAGGTAAATGGGCTAACAGGGAAGGAAAAACCACAAACTCCATTTGATTAAGGCAAACAGGATCATTCAAACAGACAACCAGCCACCACAAAGCCATCGGAAAACCCAGTGTGCTAATTACCGTATTGGACCACCGCTCAGCTTGAGTTCTGCTGCGAAAATCTAGATAGACCAGCAGCGCGCACACTCATCCCGCTGCCTGGCTTCTCAAGCCGGTGGATTGGCAAGTGAAGGAAACGTGAGCCTCCCCGCTCCCTGGTTTATACCAGAGGAAAGAGAGCATAAAGATGATGAAGGCGGCTGTCTATTAATTAACCAGCTTGGCTTTACCGAGCTGAACTTTGGGTAGCAGCCGTTCACCAGGCCCGCGCAGCACCACGCAAGCAGTAGCAGTAGCGATCCCTCCAGAAAACGTACCTGAAAGAGGAGGGAAAGGTAAGGAGGGCCAGCCAACGGTGCCCCAAGAGAGGATTCGAGAAAGGAAGCCACAGCCCTTCTGCCCCACCCTCAACCAGGCGGAGGAGGAGAGAGGCCCGGGCAGTCTCCAGAGACCCCCCCCCCTTTGGCAACTGATGTCAATGCAGCTGCTCTGCGGCAGGGGAGAGAGCGGGCAAGAGAACGTATGTGTTCCCGACAAGAAGTGGCTTGTGCGCTGCTGAGCAGAGGACAGGTATCAACGCATTACGAACAAAAGGTGAGGGAGGAAAAGCATTTCCTTAGCTCGCAGGTAGGCTCTGTGTGATCACCACCAGGCTTCCTGAGCCCCCAGGGACTCACCTGAGTGGAAGAGCCACCCAAGTGGCAATGCAGTGGCCAGGAGCTCAAGATGCTGGGCTGCAAGCCCCACTGGCCTCGTGCCACACCCGGCCACCACGCTCCGGGAAGCCTGCGCATTTTTCAAACATCTTAAGGCTTTTCGAGGCCTCATCTTGCTGACCCAAAGAATTCCATGACGTCTCCCAGGTTCAAATCCCGTTGGTGCTGCAGGGTTTCTTGAAAAACTGTTTACTGTCGTCACCACACTTTGTGGTTATTAAGGGAGGGAGACAATGGCACACAGGACAGCATCACCCTCTAAGCTGTCTCATTAGAAACAATATTCGGATGAAGTGGTTGCAAGAGATGCCACCTAAGAGGTCAGAAAAGAGTAGGAGGAATGCGAAAACCCCTGCTTCGATTTTTAATCTAATCAGTGAGAGTTTGTTATTTCTCACTGGAGTCCGGGAAGCACACACTATCAGCCCCTGACGCATCTGGCACACATCTGGCAGGTTCTGTTTGTTGGGTCAAACACACACTTTCCAGGAAGGGGGATGTCGGGGTTGGTCTCCCTTGTCTGATTGAGCCAGGCTCCCACCCCTACGACTCCCCCAAAGACCCTGTTTCATGGCATGCAGACGTCCTAAGCAGCATGGCTCTTGTACTAATTTACCTGCTGTTATACCTGCAGGACTGGTCCTGAGATTGAATGAATGTGTGCAGTCAGGGTCATTCCCTCCCCCGAAAACAGACACACTGAGCTCTCACTGCTGTTTCACTAAGGCTTATGCTTTGAGCACACTCATCACACAAGTCCATGTCAGCCACGGCAGAGACAGGTGGCTTCCTCTGACCCTGGTGCCATGCAGGTCATGGGGTGCAAGGTGAGGGAAGGTCTGGTTTGCCTCTTCCATCTCTTCCTCCCTGTCACAGAGCAATTCCCTTTCGCTTTCTACATGCTTCAGGGCATGGTCTGGAGACTCCATGCATGGCTTCATCATTAGGGAGAGCTGTAATTCCCTGTCAGGAGTTTGAAAGCTGGCCCAATGCTGCGATGAATCAGGATGAGTTATACCTCTGGTAAGAAGCACACAGGTCATCCTTGGGGGGCTAGGGGAGGTTCACTATCCTAAGGTCCTAGAATGTCAGCTGTGGAACTAGGTAGGCTAATTTCCTAAGCAATATGCTGGTGCCATACAGGACTCAGCTTCACCTGTCTGGCTCATGCCCTCCAGAGAACAGCTCATTCAGGCTAACTCACCAGGAAATCTGGCTCAGTCTGGGTGTGGCCAACCACTAAGTCCCCGCCCACTGAGTCCTTTCTGCATGACCTGCCTTCCTTGGCATGACCTGCCCTGGGATGCTGCAGCATTTGCTGATTTGTTCTTCCCATAGTGGTGTATTAAGTGTTCTACTATTGATTCTCCTTCTTCCTTTCATTAACTGGCACTATAAGCAAAGTGGAAGCAATTTATTTCTTTTGAGTTAGTATTAAAAAAGAACATGCTAGTAAATAGCATTACCTCAACAGGAAATCATTTTTATGCTCTGGTAAGGCTAACAGTCTTGTGAAATTTATTTCTATTTCCTCTCTCTCTCTCTCTCTCACACATTCATTTCTTTATTGGTTTTTTAAAAATTACATATGATAAAAGGAAATTTGAAATGTGCTTATAAGCACGAAGACGGCATTGTGAAGGGAAGCAATTATGACGTTGGAAAAAATCTCAAGTTCATCTTGCTTACACTGTTAAAATTGGAAAGACGGTCATTTGTGAGGTTTTAGCGAAACTATTAATGTTTCATTTGATCATAAATGGAATGTCTCCCAGACACGAGACAGACTGTTGCCAAAATTACTTAATTCTCAGGAAAGAGATGGTCCAGTCACTGGTTAGCTGATGGCTATATTTAAGATGAGCGTAATTCCCACAAATATTTTGACAGGGGCAACTCTGCTGAGCCCCTGGCTGACTTAACACTGTGCCCAATGGTGATTAAAGATCCCAGTCTGGAACACACTAAAGTAATGCTAAATAAATCATTTAACTCCCAAGCCACAGTCAGTAACTGTGTGGAGCTGTAGGACAGATAAAAGAAAAATGTGCTTCGCTCACCGGTACTCAATCTTGTTCTGGGATACTCCTGTCTCATCCAGGCCAAGGACAACCTCCTTTTGTACCTAAAATAGTTACAGTTTGTAAAATGGTATCTTCTTTCTACCACTTGTAACAGATAGTGCAAATAACTCCTCGGGTCTCATCTCCATGTCCCTACGCATCCACTCGGTGCCTGTATGGACACTATTCTTTCATACAGGACTCCCATTCTGGAGCTTCTAGATTTGTTGCTAGTGGTAAGTCATTTCTGTCACCCAAATAGAATTTTTCGGTGTCTTCGACTTTATTTTTCCTTTTATGATTGTTCTCTAAACTCCTATTTAGCTTGTCAACATGCACTCTGCAATGTATGATACTTAGGCTTTGTTTATTGACAACAGTCCTTATTCTATAAAGGATTGTAAAAGAAATATATATATTTTTAAGATTTTATTTATTTATTCATGAGAGACACACAGAAAGAGGCAGAGACAAGGGCAGAGGGAGAAGCAGGCTTCCCTGCAGGGAGCCCGATGTGGGACTCGATCCGAGGACCCGGGGATAATGTCCTGAGCCAAAGGCAGATGCTCAATCACTGAGCCACCCAGGTGCCCATTCATAGGGCTTTCATGATTTTATTTCACGGGCCTCAGAACCCAAGGGAAATGCATGGATCAGGGGTTCCTATTCCCATTTGATTGATTAGGAAATGGAAGTGTAAGGATTAGTTAAGCACTTTGCCCAGAGGAGCCTGGCTGGCTCAGTCAGTGGAACATGGGAATCTTGATCTCGGGGTCATGAGTTCGAGCCCCATGATGGGTATAGAGATGACTTAAAAATAAGATCTTAAAAGAAAAGAAGAAAGAAAGAAACTTTGCCCAAAGACAAAGCAGAGAAGCTGCAAGAATGCCCATCTTCAGCCTTGCTACTGTGTTCACTGCTTCTTCCTAAAGTGTGAAATCCAGTGTCCCCCAAAACACGGTGTACTGCTCTGAGAGGAGTCCTGCCCCCCAAGGCCTTCCCTGCAGGGACTACTGAGGCTTTCTCTGCTTAACCTCTGACCTTCAGCGTGCAGTGTGTGGTGAACTGAGAAGTTCCTCACCTGTTTCACTCTCTGATCCAGATTTTCACAGCAAAGGAAAAGAACAGTAGCCATCTCAGCTGGGCTTAGGAATGAACTATCCAGACACTCCCTTGATTACTATTATTATTGCCTCAAAATAAGTTATGTGTAGGGGCACCTGGGTGGCTCAGTCAGTTCAGCATCCAACTCTTAATTTTAGCGCAGATCACAATCTTGGGGATCCATCCCTGAGTCGTCGAGATCTCTACTCAGCAGAGAGTCTACTTCTCTCTCTCTCCCTCTGCCTCTCCTCATGTGCGCTCTCTCTAATAAATAAATCTTTAAAAAGTGATACATATTCTGTATCACTAATAATCACTATACAGATATCACTACACCACTAGTTATAGATGTGTAAACATGTATATACACACATGCACACTCGTATATGTATACACACACATATATTAGTCATAGATGCCAGATTACTTATGGGACAAAATGTCTAGGCCTCATTTTTTTTAAGATTTTATGTATTTATTCATGAGAGACACAGAGAGAGGCAGAGACACAGGCAAGGGGAGAAGCAGGCTTACCGGAGGGAGCCTGATGTAGGACTTGATCACAGGACCCTGGGACCATGCTCTGAGCCAAAGGCAGATGCTCAACCAGTGAGCCACGAAGGCATCCCTGTAGGCCTCATTTGATTAACATTCTTTATCACTATGACTCCCATCCCAGTACTGAGTGCCATTCCTTGGACCACACCTCTCAGAGATGCATAAGTCACTGAATGAGGCTCTGTAATTCTATCACTGTACCTTATGCTCCTCTAACCTTTCATCAGGGAAACTGAGTCGATTATAAGTGAAAAAAGTTGATACAACGCTGCTACATAGCTACAGTATGGTCACATGACAACAGTGTAAGGATTTAAAAAAAAATATTTCAGTTTGACAATATAACACATTCTTACCATATATCAACTTACACAGCACGGTGAGGACAACCTATGCAGGATTTTATGCTCTACAGCCACAGCTTAACGATAGATATTTTTCAGTGGAGAAAACGGTGGTAAACAAATCGATGAGTGGTAGATGCCAAGCTGGAAAACAAATGGTCTTTCATTCCTGGTCTGTCACTGTTGTGTCACATCCCAGGACTCCCGTGGCAGTGTCCGAGCAGTCCTAGTGTCCTAGCACCGAATGTTCCCTGATAGGTGTTACCTCTTCAGGTCCACTCCATGTCCCTCAGCACTTCTCCTTCTTTCCTCATAGCTTTTCTGGAGTCAACCCTGTGGACCCCGGTTACAATCATGGCCCTTCTCACGGCATCACCCCCCTGTCTGTTTTCATATCAATCAAAGGAGGACATGTGTTGGCTTTATTACAAAACAGAACAAACACACAACATAAGATGAGTTATGTCAGCAGAACTAGTTTTAAAAGGGGATTTTATAGGTAGCTTCTGATGAAAAGTTTTTTAGTTGTGCTGTTATTTTGACCTTCAGCTGAACGATATTAGCTAATGTGTCAAAAGGAGCAAGGATCATGTGAGGCTGAAGAGCCCCAGAGGATTACGCTGAAGGACAATAATTCACAAATCCACCAAGTTCAATCTTTCCTCAAAATAAACGTGAAAAAACAGCAATGCAGATCTGGATGGAAAGAGCCCTTGTGCCAGTTCTTCGTGGGTTCAGAAGAGCCAATTGCTCTCCTCTCAGCAGCAACTCTCAAACCAAAAGAAGTTCTATGGGAATCCCAGGTGGATTGAGTGTGAGCTGAGAAACTTCTTTTGTGTAAGACTGAAAATGATGTCCTGTTTTGTACAGTTATATAGGCTCATCCATTTGCCCAGTTCTCATTAGTTATCAAAGAATCTAAAAGGTTTCAGGTTTATAAATGAAATGAATATACTTTGAAAAAAATGCATCTGTGGGGCACCTGGGTGGCTCAGTGGTTGAACACTTGCCTTTGGCTCAGGGCATGATCCCAGGGTTCTGGGATCAAGTCCCACATCGGGCTCCCTGCATGGAGCCTGCTTCTCCCTCTGCCTATGTCTCTGCCTCTCTCTGTGTCTCTCATCAATCAATAAATGAAATCGTAAAGAAAAAAAAATGCATCTGCTTTCAGGGAATCTGTGGCAAAGAACACAAGAGCATCTGCCAGTGTGGACCAAGTCAGTGGCCCCAAATGCCCCCCATTCGGGGTGTCTTCTGGTAGTCAATGGAGCATGTTGGAACTTGCACTCTGATTCAGGTGTGTAACACCAGGTTCACAATATATATAAACAAGAATTCTGATCTAGACTATCTCTAAACTATCGCATTCTGTATGTCCATGAAATGGTAACTGAATAGCCACTAGGTATACAAAGCCCATGGTTAAGGCTGATGAGGGAAAGAGGATCTTTAAGACATACCTCTTACCTTTGCAGAGCTTACATTCTAGTAGGGATACCGAGGCATGTATATGAATATTCAAAATAAGACGAAGCAAGAATAACTGTGGCAAGTATTAAATGAGTGCAATACACAAATCTCTCAGAATCTATACAAAAGTAGGATTCTTCTGGCTGGGAGAGTTGAGGAACACTTCTCTGAAGAGGTGAGATTTAAATGAATCCATAAATTATGAGCAGAATTCCAGGAGATAAGAAAAAGGCTGCTTTCTTAGGTATTCCAAGCAGGAAGTACGGGCTAATTAGAGACAAGAGGTGGGGAAGGCCAACTGCCCTGGAAGAATAGGTAAGTAGAGCTCTGACCCAAACAGCAAGCGGTTCTCCAATGTCAACATACATTGTGATCATGCCGAGTGCTCAATAAAACACAGGTTAATGGGTTCCACAACCAGAGTTTCCAATACAGCAGGTCAGGAGTTGGGTCTGAGTATTTGCATTGCTAACAGATCCCCAGGTGATGCTGAGCTGTTGGTCCAGGGAACTTCTTGAAGACCCACTGCTCTAGGGAGTAGAAGGGAAGTGGTAAGCTCACATCGAAATCTCCATTCCACTATGGGTTTGGTTAAATCCTAGTTCAGAAAGCTGACCTTATTAAACTTTGGGTAGCAGAGATAATGATCTATAATTTCTCTATAAATATTTTCATCTAAATCTGCCAGGAGAAGATGGAAAGGTAACAAGGGAACGGATATTTTTGGAGACCTCCTATTTACCAAGTGCTTTCCAAAATCACCTCATTTAATTCCCAGTGGATTCCCATCAGATAAACATCATGATCCCAATCTTACAGATGAGGAACTGGGGCCACACGGCTTCAAGTGTCCTACCCAAAGGCAAATACCAGGGCCAGGATCTGTGAAGTGCCAGAAAAATCTCATACTACAGTGGTAAAAAATCAGTGTGGAGACTTGACCTTCTCTGAACACTCATCAAAGGAAGGCGGTGGTTCAGGGATCACAGAGATCAGTATTCTTTCCATCCCAAATCAGGGTCAGAAATACCTGAACAAAGTCTTCTGTATTGAATGTTAGAGACACAGGAGAGCAGCCACAGACACCAGACCATACTCCAGTTATCTACAAATGGGGGGGGGGGGGAACCACCTTCCAAATGATGACTCCAGGACACCCATGAGCCCCACCAGAGTGCTCCATTTCAAAGGAATACCTTGGTGTTTTCAGTTCAAATATCAGATCAGTCAGCCAGCAAGCCAGTGGACATGGCTGCGAAATCTGAGATGGTCAGCAAAACCACCACTTCTCCTTATTTGGATAAATAACAGCCTCAAAGACAAGCAGTTTGGGAGTCGTGCATACCCCGAGGCTGGGCTTGGCAAGCGTCTCCACCCACGCCCTGCCCGGCCTTGCCCTGCTCGACAGCTGGGGGAGGTTAGCCAGTCACCGCTTCCCTACTCGGTTCCAAGGCTGCCAGAAGCTTCTTCCTCAGAGATGAGATCTGCTTCCCTGTGTCCCAAGGACTGCCGGACTTTGAGCATTCCTACACTCCGAGGGGAGCCCTGGGTTCCTGAATCTGGGTAGCTCGCGAGTAACAAACATGATGGGCTACAGGCTCAGTGACCCAATGTAAGGAAGTCACGGTCCATGTGACAGAGTGCCGACATCGGGCAAGGGGGCAGACATATTCTAGTTGTACCTCAACCCCACCCCAAAACACTGCCCCTGAAAGGAAAGAATGCTCTGCCACATGGATGGCAAGACAGGTGAAGAAAATGCTCTGCCATCTGTGGAGCCTTTCCAAGTTCATGACCAGCAGCCAGAGCTTTCAACTCACTTCAAGGAGAAAGAGGATCCAGGATGACCCCAAAGTACCTCAGCTTCCCCCACTACCCAACCCAATCTTTTTCTCCTTCTCCTTCTTTCTTCTTTCTTCTTCTTCTTCTTCTTCTTCTTCTTCTTCTTCTTCTTCTTCTTCTTCTTCTTCTTCTTCTTCTTCTTTTTTTTTGTATTATCCTTTCTCTTACTTGTCTTCCCTTCTCTGAAAAGCAACATTAGGGTAAACTGCCTCCCAGAGAAGATAAGAAGACATGGGTGAATAAACAGACAGAGGGAGTTTCGCACAATTTGCACAGTGAGACACTGGCTTCATTCTCATGACCCTCATCCTCAACTTCTCCTTCAACAGACTGCAGTCCACAAATTAGTTTCCCCTCAAAATTTTTTTCAAAGGTTGAATGGTCCTCTTCCATCAGCACTCCTCCCCACCATGATGACCAAGGAAGGGTGGGTTGTGGCAGAAGGAGCTCTGGTTTATGAATGAAAAGACTGCCCTCCGAGGATCTTGTCTGTGGTCTCACCGCCATGACTGTAGCTCTGCCACAGAACTTTTCTGAGCCTCTGGTTCTGATACCATGTTGCTTCAGGAATACCTTCTGTGCTTACCCTCCTAGTTCTGTGAACATCAAGTGAGCTGAATTATTCTGGTATAACTTTGCATGCAGAGAAACATGATCAGCATGGGTTCTCATTAAAGTCTCCCACAAGCATTCCTGGGCTCACTCAAATGAAAGTAAAATGAACAGAATGGGTAATAGTCACTTTGATATATTCATAGGAGCGTGATGAGAAAGACACACTCTCCTTTTGAGATACAAGAGCTCACCGGAAGAAAGAATGGATGTAGATTCTGAAAGTAGGTGCTCCATGCTGTATTCTTTCCCAAAGACATATCCTTGAGAAGAAAGTCCCAGTTATATGCTGTGGACTCACATTCAAGGAAGTGCTTTTCCTCCTTCCCATTCCCAAATTAATTGGGGATTCTAAAGCCAGATTAGGCTAATAAAGATTTCCAATGCACTTTATGCTGACATGACAAGTATATTCAAATCTTAGTTATTTCTAAAAATTATGGGATGGGCGATTACTCGCATCTCTGCTTTAGGTCCTTCTCCTTCCTTTCGCAGCTTGCTACCTGGGAGTACCTCTCTTTAAGAATGAAATGTGCCTGTGGCCAGAATAAAAGTCTTGATTGTTGAGGCAAGGCTGAACCAATTTGTTAAACACAAGTTTTTGGATGCTCTTAGAATTTCAATTATATTGTCCATTCTGGTCTCATCTCATATTTAGATTAGAAATAGTAAAATCTGTGTACTTTAGGATAGTCCTTGATAGAAAAATATTTCTCTTGCTATATTGCTCAAAAAATAGTTTTTGGCTCTCTTTTTGTACAGTGAAGTGTGAGGATTTATTTATTTATTTTTTGCAAAGTGCCATTTAATGTAGACGTAGAAATGCTGTTACTGAACTCATATGTCAAGATAGCCTTATGCATATGTTTGCTGTATCTGCATTTAAAATACAAAAAAAAAAGGTTTTGGTAGTTTTTATAATATTAAGATGCACTATATATAGAAGTACATATCTCTGGATAAAAATTATCTGTCAAAATTAAACATATCAAAATACCCCATTTGACTCATTTTTATGTTCTGGTCACAAAGTGATACTGAATAGAAACTTATTAGCATTTCACTAAATTTCTTCAGATCATTGTTACGAATAATAAAAATACAGAAACATTTTAAAACAACATATTTCAGTCTTAAAATGGTCAGATTAACATAATTATAGCCTTAGGTTGCCAACAGTGGCACATTTCTCATTTTCATGAGAATGTAGAGGTTCTCCTAGATCGCAAGCTAATAGGCTCCTCGGTCTAAATATATACAATAAAATCTAAAGCAAATTTCTGAAGCATTAAGATCGGAACCCTGGAGATATCTAGTAAGTAATTTGCGCTGCAGTAGAGCAGTTTTTTGTTTTGCAGTTACACAGCTGCTAGGAAATATATTTTTAGATTTGCTTTAAAGGCAAGCAAAAATGGTATCCACTTTGTGGATATGCATCCAGAATGTTCCCTCAGTTCCTACTGCAAGGAGTCCACCTTGCACAGGATGTTCTATCCGTTGCCTTCCTTCTTGTAAGTCAGTGCAAGGAACAGTCATAGACGTTCCTCCTCGATTAATCTATCAGACTGACCATGATACCCAATACTCTGGAGGCTTGCTTTATGAAAAACATGCGCTGAAGTTTAAACAGGTCCCTGCTATTTCCGAATTACCTCATCATCAACATCGTTACGATTTCTTATCATTGTTTGGGTTTTTGTTTGGCAGCTCTTCCTGTGATATCCAGGGCAAATGAAAACATACAGGTTCAAAGAGTTAAATCAGAACAAGGAAAAGCATGAACTCTGATTTCACAGGAAAAGAAAAAAAATGTAAAGAAAGAAATCAAGTACATGTGTTGATCAACCAACTAAATGAAACATATTTTCTGTATTTCAGAAATATGGAGTGAGTTAGTGCTGCCTGAACAATGAGAAAGCATCCTCTAGCTTAAATGCACACTGGGTATTCACACCTTTTATCTGGAGAGGCCTCAAATAAATAGATGTGCACAAAACTGATTTAATGAACAACTCTTCTTTTGTGCCAAATAACAAAGTGCTGGAGTCCTTGAGAACCCTTAAACAACTATTAGTTTTGATTCTGACGTCGAAACAGTTCATTTTTTTTCAAGGATACAATCTTTAATGACATTCTGCTCTATCCTCACAAGCCCCTGTGTCATCCTTTGTCTTAAAGCCTTGGTCTTTACACTTCACTCGCTAACAAGATACTGTCACCATTTTGGCCATTTCCTTGCACCAACAGTGCTCTATTACCCATTAATGGTTTTCTTTAAGTCAATTTCAAGTTGACTTTTTTTTTTTTTCTTTACTTAGTTGTGATAAAGTAATAATGTTCATTAACTCTCTGGTTCTTTGTCCTCTCTAATACTCATGAAGACATAATTATTAAAATGTAAAAACCTGTTTTTCTACGTGCCACTGAAAATCACTGGTTCCTAGTAAAAACCAACTTTGAAAGTCTTCTGGGCAGTAATACATTAATGTTTTAAACAGAGTCATGGCAGGAGCCATATTCCTTAGCAAAGAGGCTGACTTTTCAAAATAATATTATAATACAATACAAGCCTTTTAAGCCAATATGTATTGTTTTATTCAAAGCATCTCATAATTTGAAGCAGCTGCTGTTTTTCAGTTGACTTGATGGCTTATTCTCCCTCAATAAAAATATTGGATCATCTAAATCTGGTTAGTTCAAAATCCATTTATTTTTGGTCTAGGACCATGCATTTCCAATTAATGAGCTCTGGTCCCACTATAGACATGTGCTGCCATGGAGAGGACGTGAAGCCTGGTTATATTCATCTCCAACAATGGCTGCCTACAAGAAGCCAGACAGACAACATTTTCCTAAATCAATCCAGTGGGACCCAAAGAGGCCAGAACAAAAGCACGGAAGTGCTGGCAATAGGCAAAAGGCTGGTCTGAGGGACAGGTGGCTTGGGGCTCCAGCCCTATATTTGTCCCTTCCTTATTGTGTGATCTGGTTACCCCAAGCCATTCTAACCATGCTAGGCCTCCCGAGTCCCACTGACAGGTGAATGGGTTATAAAAGATGATGGGTAGGACCTTCTTTCCACCTCTGAAATCCCACGATTCCAAATAAGGCAGGCTTTCTGTTTCTTGAGGTTGCACCAACTACCAGGTATCCCCTCAGTCACAAATCTACAGTCGCAGGCATAGTATTGCTCCTGCAAATTACACGCAAGCAAAGGGATCACTGGTCTGATGGGAAGAAAAGCAGGGCTGAGAGGAAACACCCTACCACCAGTTGATATGCACCTTGAACACATTCATTTTCTCTGTGAAAGGCTAATGTGTGCTCCCCTGCCATACACACAAATTTAAATAAAAGTAACACATGCTCACCTGAGAAATTTTAGAAATAGTGTAATGAAAAGAACAGTCATCTGGAAGCCCTCTTACAGGGCAAGACCATGGAGGTCCCTCGCATCCATGGAGGGAGCCTGCGTGGATGTGGTAGGAAACCATTTCCTATAGTCTGGGTTACCCCGATGGGGACCCACAGGAAAAACAGAAAAGCCAACCCCCAGGAAGAAAGCAGCATGTAGGTGCTGGGGTTACAACCTGAAAAACAGCAGGACATATGCTCCCAGTCAAAGGTAATTTCCACTAACATCTGTATTTACAAGAGCCAAGAAAAGGGATGTGGTTTAGATATCAAAGGGTAGAGAGTGCGGTGTAAACATCTCCCCAACTCCCCAACCTTGGCACAGGACTCTTGAGAATGACCTTGGTCCCTGCTAAAGGAAGGTCCTGTCCCAATCAACTTTCACTCCTGGATTTTATGCAGAAGTGGGGTTGGCAGCTAGCTGTCTCGGTCCCGAAGCCCAAGAGCAGGGCTGTGATGAGCAGCAGCATCTCCCGTTGACACTGTCGGCAATAATTACTCTGCATCACAAATCACTGGGATATTTTTGTGGGTGAGTGGACGCCTCAGTCTCCAGGAGCGGGTGAGGAGAGTCACAGTCCTGGTCCTGAGCTGGCTCCACTGGCTGCGCAGATTCTAGAACCTTCTGCCTTCAACGTTATTCACTGTTCTCGTCCTCCCCCGCAGTGGCTCTGCTGTGAAAGCCTGACAGGCTGTAGCCTGACATGTGGGCAGTTCTCCATTCAAAGACACCTTCTCACTTCTAGATCAAGCTCACGAATAAGCTCCCTGCTCTGGGTATATGAAAACAGTTTTCGAGTGACACAGCCCATGATGCAAGGAAGGAAGGAGCAAAGAGGAAAGGGTAGTTTGCCCAAAACCCTCCCCACACTAACTACTGGTTAGTGTTTTCGTTTCACGCCGAGGGAATCATAACCAAGTCTCTGAAAAGACTATTGGGCTGATATTAGGTTTTGGATGCTACATATCTGAACCAACCAACTAACCAACCAACCGAAAACCCTCCCAAAGTGTACAAAATAATTTCTCCTGAGTCAAAAAAAGCATTGCTTATTTGTAATCATTACTTTCAAGTTAAGTTGTCTGTGTCTGACTCCAGACTTGGAGCTCTTAGCTACTGGCAAGAGAGTCCGCCTGGGTTTGAACTCCAACTTTGCTATTACGAGTGTGTGATCTTGTTATTTAATTTTTCTGACCTCAGTTTTCCAATCTAAAAATGGGTCTAGTTGTACCTATGAAGTCGAGTTTTTCTGATGACTAAATGAAATACTATGTATTATTTGGACCACACTAGATAACATCTTTTCATGCACATTAACTCATCTCCAGAGTATGATAAAGATATCCACAGGAATATGGATAAGCAGATCCATGCACACATGAACCTTTAAAGGGAAACACTGCTCTACCAAATTCCTTTTTAAAAAAATGCAAAGTATTGTGACCTAACTAGTGCACAAATAAGAGAAAATCGTCACCTCAAGTACATATGATTTCTGCAATCATCAAGCCTGACATAATAGGATTTATCTGTTATATAAAACTAGAAGTTTTACATGTTACTTATAAAGCTTACAGTGGTATTTCTTTAAAAAAAAAAAAGTCAAAACGGAGATACAAGGGCTATTTTTAATTTAAAATTTAAAGTTTTTTCCCAAGGAAAAAAACAACAAATAATTTTCCCTAGGATGTTGAAGGACACATACTCCAGTCCCCCTCCCACTGCTATCACATCTTCAAATTTTCTACAGTTGTCTCAGAAACTAAATGCAAGTCAACATCTTCATGAAAACACTGAAAATGGTCACAAAACACATACATCAGTGAGATCTTACTGGCAGATAATGTTGACACCTTAAATCCTTTTTAAATTATATGGTCAAGAAAATAAATTATATGGTTAAACAGAAACTAGATCATAAGATTTATAGATGGAAGACAGTCAAATGTAATTTAAAAAAAATTTTTTTAAACAGACTATCGCCAATAACAAAGAAGTTTCTTCCTAAGCAGTGTGTAAGAAGTGAAAATTAAAAGCCTGGAATTTTAATTCCTCATTGAATTGAACTGAAATACAGGAAGACCTGACCCAGTTGAAGGTAAACATCCCACCGCATGACAAAAATATTCCGCAAATTGTATTTTGTTATAAAGGTACAATTCTTACCTTACATCTTCCGTGACCCTTTCTCTTCTAGAAGAAACTTTCTAGACTTGCAGAGACCTTCAAACCACCCATCTCTCGAACGCTTCCAGCACTGCCTGTCTTTATGGTGACTAAATGCAAGGCTTGGGGCTTTTTTTACAGAAGGAAGCTTTTAGTCAAAATATGTGGTTTAAAGGAGCAGTATCCACCCTTGTTAAAACCATTTCACGGACATTCAGAGGTTTTGTTTCTACTCTATGAAAGTTAAATCTGAGTAGGAAGGCATTTTTCCTGTCCCGGAAATCAGCATAACTGAAACCAATGCTGAGCTAACGAGAAATGTTTCTTCCATGTGTTCTGTCTGGCAGAAACTGCAAGCCATATCAAGGAAACACGTGATATTTATAAATACAATATGGCTCATGTTGTCATAACCTCTCAATGACAAAAAAAAAAAAAAGTGCAAGGAAAAGCAAGCAGCCACACAGCAGGAAAGATGAGATTTGTATCACTTGGAAGCTGCATATCAGATGTGCATATATTACCCTTCCTTGCTTCTTAGAAAATAAAATAAAATCTAACTGGAAGCAGCTAGGGAGGAAGAAAATATCCACCGTGTTCGGACAGCCACTGTATTAAAAATTGTTTGCCTCACTAATCATTTCAATAAGAGTGATTCCTTGCCAATTGTAACATAAACATCTTTTTGCCTGTCAGAAAAGCATGGTACAGAGGGGGCAATGATTAGATGCATTGCCCAAGTGGGTTCCACTGTGTCAACTCAAGCAAATAGTAGAACAGAGGCAAGGAATTCACAGAGCCTGGAACTGACGTGGAAACCTCCAGATGTCTGCATCACGACTGGTTATTGACTCGTTGATTATTGACTTCGGACCTTCTGCGGGATTAGAAGATTTGTGAGGGCAGTTACCACACTCGTTCGCCAGCATCACCCATCATGGCTGGGTGAGTGAACCAGTGAACCCTGGAGCTGGGTTAACTGCCCTAAAATCACCAGTCCTGCTTCGTTGAGTTTGGAGGTATTGGAAATACTACACTCATTCTGCAAGTAAGATGTGCCCTACTGAGTTATAAATACAGCACGACAAGATCTGTCTTATTTAATTTGGTACCTAGAGGCTAGCTTACTTTCTACCGCAGGTGAACTCAACTTCTGAAAATAAACTTTTAAAAAGCAGCTAACGTGTACCTTTCTGACAATCACTTGTTTCAATCTCACAAATCTGTGATTCTCATCTTAAAGTTTACGGTTGCTAACTGCTGTAAAATTATACTGAGAGGATGGGGAATTTGTTAGGACAGGCAGATATTCCTATTTCTCCTTTTCGTCAGAAACTATCACTGAGATCAGCTCGGGAATGTGTGGCCAACTCAGATTTATATTTACTGATCATCATTGTACTGGTCTCAGCAAATGGGGCGTTCACTGAAAGTTTGCAATAGGAAAAGTGCTGAAGGGACACCTCTTCTGCATCTAGACAGTTAATGAGAATTTCCTCATTGCTGGAGGGAAACATAGAGAGCACAAAGATAAGCTGGTTAGGAATTGTCACCCCCAAAAAGGCTTAGGATTTAGAAGGGACCTAAGGTGTGTCGGTGGCAGGCAGGAGATGATGAGTGGGCCAAGGGATGGAGGTGGGCAGGTGAGGTTCTGTGGAGGCTCAGAAAGGCATGGAAAAGGGAGGAGGTAGGGAAGTCCTGATGAAGATGGTGGCTTTTGAGTGAGGTCTACACACATGAGTGTCACATGGACACTGATGGTAAAGGCAGTAGTGTGGGACCTACTGCCCACCAGAGTGAGCAAGATCAGTTCTGGGCTTGGCCTGCTTGGCTCCCAATCCAGTTCTACCATGGAAGAGCTGTGTGGCTTTTTTTTTTTTTTTCCGCTGATTTTCAGCTTCCACATCTGAAAACAGGGGGTGACAAGAATTCCCCTCACACTGGGATGTTGGAAAATCAAATGAGAATGAATACAAGGGCCATGCTCAGCACAGTACCTGGCCCAGAGTCGGCATATCATGAATGCTGGTCATTAAAACCACTGTTGCTGACAGTGGGTCGAGAAAGAGGACCTTGAATGCTTGAAAGAGGGTTAGTTAGGAGTGCTTCTGGGAACTTCCATTTCTATGAGATTCTCTTCTCTTCCATTTCTATAGGATTACTTCATCCCTTCCCAAACCTCAAAACCTTCCTCTCAACCAGAACACTGCCTCATGGGAAAAAGAGTTCTCTGGCATGGCCACTTCAGACACATATACTAAATGACATATACTTCTTCTTTTATTTTTGGGGGGTGGGTATGGGATATCTGGCTAAAAGAGAACAAAATGGAGTAAAGTTAAATATAAAAAGATGCCATGAAATAGACACATAACGGAGTTAAGAAGTGAAACGAACAGGTGTGTCTGAGTGGCTCAGCATGGTTGAGCCACCCATGAGTTGAGTTGGTGAAGCATCTGCTTTTGGTTCAGGCCATGATCCCAGGGTCCTAGGATCGAGCCTCACATCGGGCTCCCTGCTCAGCGGGGAGTGTGCTTCTCCCTCTGTCCCTCCCCCTACTCATGCATGCTCTCTCTCTCTCAAATAAATAAATACGATCTATTTTAAAAGTTCTAAAACAGAAGAAGTGAAACAAATATTAAGAAAGGATATTTTATGTGTTCTAAAATCTCATTAGGAAAGCATTTCAAAACTTGAAAAATTTTGATAAATTATCAAGGAAGGAAGGCTATAGCTGAATACAGAGAGTCGGAAAGAACTGGGTTCAAATCCAGTGTCTGACATTTACCAGCTGTGTGGGCCTGGGAAAGACTCATTTGGCCTCAGTTGCATCATCGGGAAAAATGGAGTCAGTATATCTACTTTGCAGAGTTACTGGCTAATCAGTATACAAAGTAGTTAACACACTGCCTGCTGTGTAGATACAAAAAGGTCTATTATCTTACATCCAGAAGAACAATGGTATAGAATGAATACTACTTGTACCCTGCCTGGCTCCACAAAGAAATTAATAGAATTCACATAAATTATTACAGTTTTGCCTCTAAAAAGTCAAAAAGTGGAGCATACGACAAAAAAGATGAAAGTAGGAAAATTATAAAGAGAGGCCAGGAACAAAGCCAACACACAAAACACACGCGGCAAATGCCTGTACGCTTGTTGTGGGCGGGCCACACATTTAATTCTAAGCCTTAGAGTAGCAACACAAAGAGGGAAAATGATCACTTTCAAGATCCAAAGTGTCCATATGACAAAAATAAACCAGGAGAAGCACAACTATTTCTGGTGATGAGAACAGAGAGATATTTTTACAGTGGGTTCTCGTTAATGACAGAAAATGAATAATACAGCAATTGCAGCACTACCGTGATAGTACTCAATGCATTCTGTGTTTACACTCACCATGGGTAAGGCATCGCGGCTGACTTTGTGAGGGATACAGAGGCGAACACAGCAAACACAAGATGGTTTGCACTTTTGGAATTTAGTCTTGTGGAGGAGATGCACACGCACCTAAATGGTTATAACACCAGGACAACGTGCAATATGCCCCAGGAAAGGAAAGATAAATTGTGTCAAAGCATTAGGGAGAGCCTCATCAGGTAGGTGGCCTTTTATTTGGCCTCGAGAAACAAGTTTTTATGTTTTAACATCTCAAAATGGAAATTGTCGACCATTCAGAAACAATAGAGAAAATAATCTAGTGAACTCCTGTCATCCACCTGAGACATTTTTCAGCAGTTTACCAACTTTGTTTCACTTCTCTCTGCTGTTTTGGTTTTCTCTGCTGGGGTATTTTGAAGCAAATCCCATTCATCATATCATTTTGCCTGTAAATACTTAGTATGTCTCATTTTAAAAAGCATAACCACCAAGCCATTATTATACCCCACAGAATTACCAGTTGTCCCTAACATCACCTGATTCCTAACACATGTTCAAATTTCCCAAAGAGTTTCAAACATATCTTTTACAGTTGGTTGCTCTATTCAGCATCCCAACATGGTGCATTCATGGCATTCGGTTGTTATGGTATAGACGTGACCTGGGAAACATACAGTGTCCCCGCCCACTTTTTTTTTTTTTTTCAGGCCAGTGGTTTATTGAAGGGATTAGGCAGTTGTCCTGTAGTATACTGGATGGAAGGAATTTTGAATGGTGAATCTGTGGGGCGGGAGAGGGCACTTCAGATACCCGGAGTAAGAACTGTGAGGAGGTTCTGCTTGGGTATCTGGATGCAGGTGATACTGACCATCAGCCCTGTGTGGTGGGCTTGGGGGGATGGCTGGAAAAGTGGTTGTTGGACTGGGGTAAGGAGAACTGGGAGCATGGCTAAAGGCTGTTGCATGACTGATTGCTAGAAAAATACTGAACGCTGGAACTAGAGCATCAGAGCAGTGTTGCTAAGAGCCGGAGATCTGGAGCCCACCTACCTGGGTTCATATCTCAGCTCTGCCTCTGTCTAGCTGTGCGGTCTTGGGCAAATTTCTTAACATACCAAAACAACTGTTTTCTGAGCTGTTAATAGAAGGGCTTACACCAATACCTGCCTCAAAATGTTGTCTTGGGGATTAAATGAGATCACCTCGAAGAGTGCTCAGTAAATGCTCAAAAAAGTTGGCTGTTATGAGAGCAGGGGTGGCAATGGTAGAAGGGGCATCGGTAAGAGGCCTTGCTGAATGGCCTGGACCAGTTTTGGTAACTGAGGGATGTGTTGAGAAACAGAAGTTAAGCAATTTAAGAATCACTGATAACTCAACTTTTTAAATCTCTTCTTCCCCGCCCCTCAAAATGCACATACACCCCCCCATCAATGTCACTCTACACTGCATAAAAATAGAAAAAACAAGCAGGAAAAGGACTTAGGAGAAAAAAAAATTAGGATTTTTTTTCTTCAATGGGAAACAATGGACACATTGGAAATATATCCATATGGAGAGAGCCACTTGGAAGTTGAAGATTGGGCTCTTGGAGTCTAGAGAAATGGCAGAGCTAGGGTTATAATTTCAAGTGTCATCCATGCTGACATAATGGTTAAGTCAGCAGTAAGATTAAAACCACAAGTCTGGGGGCACCTCGGTGGCTCAGTGGTTGAGCCTGCCTTCGGCTCAGGGCATGATCCCAGGGTCCTCGGATCGAGTCCCTCATCGGGCTCCCTGCAGGGAGCCTGCTTCTCCCTCTGCCTGTGTCTCTGCCTCTTTCTGTGTCTCTCATGAATACATAAATAAAATCTTTAAAAAAAAAAACAACAGTACAAGTACAAGTGAAAGGACGCAGATTTTTTAAAAAAGCAAATTCATACACACATGCATCGGTAAAGTCCACTTGAGCATACTGAAGACCATTTATGGGCAGGAGGGAGAAGAGTTAGTGAATGAAGCAGGCTGAGATGTGTTTGAACGTAAGCAAGAGATTTAGAAATGGCAGTTTAAAATAGAAACCAAGGTTTCTAAGAAGACCATTTATTGGTATCAAGGCAGAGCTGAAATAAAAGAGGCCTGGGATGCAGGGACTGATTTTGGTATTAGGAAATTTAAGACGTAGGGCCAGTTCTGGGGAGGGTGTTCTAAATGAAAATCTGGGAGCTGTCATATCTAAGTAAAAATGAAAGATAAACAAGAGGGAAAGAACTGAATGATAGAAGCCAAAAATCTCAGGAAGTCATCTCAAAGTGTGCTAGAAGGTGGAAAAGCCCCCAAACTGCAGAAAAAGCCACTGGGTTTGGTGGACAGGAAGTCACTGGTACCCTCCGAGAGCCACAAGATGGAATGGCTCATCTCTGAGTTGTACATTTGTGAATTACCAGCCCTGTGAGTGAATACCTAATTTTGCAAGAGGGCCTCTTCCATATGGTGAGCTCAATCCCTTGGGAGCTAAATTTCAAAGCTTTCTATCTAATTTTGTAAGGAAACAACAGCCCTGTGATTAAATTAGATCGGGGTGATTTGCACCCACGTGCAAAGAATCAGGACCCGGGAGTGCTCAGTTCCAGCAGAGAACCACAAGTCTCCTTCCACAGACTCGCCTCAAAAGTGCTCAGCTAGCCGCTAAGTGGAAAACAAGACACATGTTTTCCCTACCAGGCACATATTCTATGCATGCTCTGGGGCCCACAGCCTCAAACTTAATACTTTAACACGCTTCCTGAGGAACACCACCACCATCATAAAACTGCTCTGGTGATTCTTGTAGATTCAGTCTCATGCCTTCTCTGGTTTCACAGGTTAAGATCTGAAAGTCCTCATTTAAGGGCAGTCTCGGAGGCCACGTCTCAGTTTTGGTGTCCCTGTTTCTGGGCCTCTGCTCTATCCAACCAGTGTCTGTCTTGAGATGTGTGTTTACCGGTTGTGAGGGGACAGCTGGGCAGGCTGTCCCACGCTGAGTCTGGGGGCCGCAGGTTGAGGGTCAATGACACCAGGTGTGGGGCTGCGTGCGTAACCGCCTCGTACGAGGAGTTATCATCAAATTCCTTCATGGCCACGCGCTCATTGCAAACATGTGGAAGGGTGAGGCTTCCCTCAACCCATCATGCAGCTTGGTTTAGTCTATAACAATTGATCCCTGCTCTGTTCTCTCCTTCCATTCTTCCCCATAAGTGATGGGGTAACACAGCTGGGCTCCAGGCCGGACTCAGCAAAGCCTCCTCTCCTTTAAGCTACATTCACAGAGAAGGAACGAGAATTCCAACCTCCACAAGCCAAAAGGTGAGGCTGAAGGAATTTCATGTCTGTTAGCTTCTGGAATCTGTGAAGAGGGACCAAGTGACAAACTGCAGGCCTGATGGCACCTCGTTGCTTTCAAAGCCAGGTTCTATTTCTTGTTTCTTTCTTTTTTTTTTTTTTTTAAGATTTTATTTATTTATTCATGAGACACACAGAGAGAGACAGAGACATAGGCAGAAGGAGGGGAGCCTGCTGTGGGACTCGATCCCAGGACTCCAGGATCACACCCTGAACCAAAGGCAGATGCTCAACTGCTGAGCCACCCAGGAATCCCCTATTTCTCGTTTTTAAAGTTGTCTTCTCGGAAACCTAAAAGCGTGTCTGTGTACGTTTGTTGTCTTGACATCTGGGGCCAACAGCTGAGTTCCTCACACAAAAATGCTGTCTGAAGGAGGCTGTGGGCCACACCAAAAGATTGTTAGGGTCTCGTTTAAAAGTAAAAGCAGAACTTGACTGAAACCCAGGGCAAGAGTTCTGAATTCTGATAGGGCTTTGTCCATATGGTTGATATTTGAGTCTCCACATGCTCACTGCTGGTCCTTATGTCAGGACCACATCTGCTTAAGAGTTAAAACAGGTGTCCTCTCCCCACCATAAACAGGATTTTCGGAGGCGATTCTGGGGTCCCCGTGTGGGCTCTGCGTAACAGAAACAGAACTCAGAGTACCGTGTAACTCCAGTTCGAAGGCCAGACATATCAAAAAAATAAAGACATCCAAGGGAACAAAGCCTCTTATGAATGTTGCTGAGAAAGAATAACAAAATAATAAAAAGCAAGGATACAGTAACAGTCAGTCCGTGTTTCGTGATCAGCATGACTCAATCTGTCTTCACGTGGTGCTGGTTTACATTTAAAGTGTAACTAGCTAAAAATAAGCCTCAAAATCCTAGATTTTCTGAAGTAGCAACACAGCCCTCACTTCAAATCGCACATCATTTCTGACATAAAAAAAAAGCAGCAGTTGAGGACGTAAGAGGCCTTTCCTCCCCAAGTGTGGGCTCTGATCCCACAATGTCATCACTCATATTCCAGTCCAGAATTCCCTAGAAATTCTTCCAGCACTTTCTATCGGTTCTCCTGGCCTCTTGGTCCTAAGCTCATACGCTGTGTGGGGTAGGCAGAACCAAGGTCCCCCAAAGATGTCTGCATCCTAAGCTGCTGAACCTCTGACTACACAAGAAAGAGGGATTAAGGTTGCTAATCAGTTGGCCTTAAAATAAGGAAATCATTGTGGCAGATTGGATGAGCCCAATGTACTCACAAGTGTACTTAAATGTGGAAGAAGGAGGTTTAGAGATGTGATCACGGAAGCCGGGTCAGAGAGATGCTGTTTGGCTGAGTCTGAAGATGGAAAGAGGGGACTGCAAGGCAAGGAATGTGCGTGACCTCTAGGAGATAGGGTAAAAAGGAAACATTCTCTCTAGAGCTTCCAGAAAGGAAAGCTGATGGCCTGCCGATGACCCCTTGAATTTACTGAGGACAATGTTGGACTTCTGACCCCTAGAACTGTAAGATAGCAAATCTATGTCATGTTAAGCCACTAAACGTGCATTAATTTGTTATAGCAGCAATAGCAAACTGATACATCCCGTCGAGAAGCAGAGACAGCCTCACCTTGGGAATGCTACCTACCACAGCACTAGGACAGGCAGTGCCTTGGGCTTCTTTGGCAAGAAAACATATTCATTTACTTTTTTTTCCCAGTTAAACTCCAGCATGCAGCAGAGTGCTAAGCCTCAGAAAAGATGGTAGAAAATGGTGCAGCAACTTCTAAATTTGTGTGTGTGGTGGGGAGGAGGTACAGCTGGAGGGCAATGTGGCTCTATTGTTAGAAACTCCATCCCTTTTTAGCAAACCTGCATTAATATGATTTTAAAATCTGTCTTTTTCTGTTTCCCTGTTCTTTTCTCTTCAAAACATCCCTGTGTGCTTTGAACGTTTGGATAATCTTCTGAGATGATCTAAATCTAGAGAATTTCAGCTCCCAAATCATGCAGATTTTTGGACTATGCCTTGAACGTGATTCAGATAAGGTCGGATAATATTTAATACAGTACAGCAGCAAACAGTCCTGAATTAGAAGGTGAATAATTTATTTAGAATGCTAAGGCTTGCTTGGAATAGCTGATATAAGAATATTAATAGGTTCTACATGGAATTTTACAGGGGTTTGTTGTTGTTTGTGTGCTAATTTTGTTTTAATTGGAGGAAAAATAGCAAGAGATCCTCTGAGTAAAATTAATGTACATGGACCAAGAAAGCTTTTAGACAAAGATTTTCAGGATCCCCTTGGAGTGAGGACACAACTAAACTCCATGCTTACAGATAAATGAGGATGCATCAGGCTCTATTTCAGTCCCTTTGCCCCAAATGTCTGGGAAACCTGATTTCTTTACCAAGAACAAATCATGAATCATCAGACAAGATGAGCAGTGAGAAGCCCTGAAACCCGGTGTTGAGGTGTCATAGCATCTGAAGACCGTGCCAGAAAAAAGGATGGTCTGACCCATCAAATAAAATTAGAAATGGAACAGAAACACTTACCCTCATGTCTCCGTTCACAGTTTTCGGCGTGTGGTTGAATGCATGTGCAGGGTCCTTGTTGTACACTTTGAGGAGCGATCTGTCCTGAATGTTCCTGGAATCAAACACATCAATGACTATGGCAGATGAAAGGAGCCTTACTTTGGCCATTCCCTTTGCCTGATCTCTGCAGGATCAGGTAAAAGACGTGAATAGACAATCCAACTGCCGTCTACTGTCAACTGGACAAAAAGTTCTTTCAACATAAAATCGGCAAAAATAAATAAGGAAGAGGAGAAAAGTGACTTCAGCTTTTCTTTCCTGTCTTTGCTCCTCTGGAAAAAATACTTGTTTTCCCTGTGATCCTCCAGCCACAAATACAGGTGAACGTGGACTCCCTTTCCAGATTTAAGCAAGGAAAGCTAACACTTTTAGGGACTGTAAAGCTCCAATATTTACAATAGGTTCAAAAGGATTTGGTTAATATTTAAATATTTAATAGTTTACTTTGCCCAAACACCTGGTTTTCTGCTTATCTTATGAATGCACACAAAGGAAAATGGTTTTTCCTTCAAACGCTTTCGGCAAGGAACAGAGAATGTATTTGCGGTCCAGGAAAAAAAATACCACAAAGATCAAAACTACTGGTATCTTTGTAATGCCTTTCTTTTCCTCCCGTAGTGGCTATTAAAAATACTTGTGTACACACAAGCTAACTTACTGGATGTGTAGGGTGTTCAGAAGGAAGAGCAGCAGCTAGAACCTTCTGCTCTTCTGTTTCTCCTTCTGAGTCCAGCATGTAGAGCGCCGGAGTCCATCACACTGCGGCACAGGACAGAAGTCCCACATCTTGCTTGGAGCCTACCTTAAAATTATTTAAATGCATAGGAATGTCTACGAAGTCCTCCTCCGCCCACATTCAGCTCTCATCGCAGAAGGGCCACCTGGGGCACTTGCAGCGCCATCTACGCCATCTACGCTGTGTCCCTCCAGGGCCGGCGAGCTGAGCTCTGGGGAATGTGTGCACAAAGAGGCATTCCTTCCTCCCAGGTGCAGCCACACGTTCTGTGGGCTGATCGCAATCTCTGGGATTCCTGGGTTATGCTTTGTTTTAAATGAAGTGGAGGATTCTTGGGACTAGTCTTGCCTTCCTCCTTTAAATATCTGTCAGTAATTGCTTTGAAGCAATGACTAGCCCAAGCTTGCAGGGTTTCTCCAGACTTCAAGGAGCTCATTACAAGCTGGCGGAAGGGGGAGCATGCAGCCCTGGTTAGGTTACTATGAAGGCAAGAGCTCACAGAAGGTGGGGGGACACGGGGATCCACTGAAGGGAAACCCCACCCCCACGTGACAATATGAAAGCTGAAAACCTCAGCTGAGCCATGAAAAAAACTTTGTGTGATTCTAAAGGTATTTAAAATACATGAGGTTGGTTTATGATTAATTTAGAAACATGCTCATCCAAGATGAACCAACAGTAAAGGCCCAGATTGCGTTTACCATGGCAACATTTACAACACGGAACTTCAACCTAAATGCTCTATAGCACTTCCCTAAGGAAACACAGTGGTGAAATAGTTAAATGCTTAACAAATACACTCGCACTTCAAAAACACTGGATGTGAAAGGAAATTTACCTCTGGGCTCCAAAAATTAAAGCCATTGTCCTCAGTGGTGATCTACATGGTATATTTTGCAGGGGGAGAGAGAGAATGTATATAGTGTTGATGGTGAGAATTTATCGTACCATTCAAATAAAATATAATTGAGATATTTTATGCATATAAGCAAAGAGAGAGAATAATCCTTTGGAAAATTCAGACATAGGATCATCTAGCATAAACATATTCATCACCAAATAAAAACGCTTTATCCACTTAAATACTTTTAGGTCCAAGATCCCTGGGTGGCTCAGCAGTTTAGAGCCTGCCTTCGGCCCAGGGTGTAATCCTGGAGTCCCGGGATCGAGTCCCACATCGGGCTCCCTGCATGGAGCCTGCTTCTCTCTCTGCCTCTCTCTGTGTGTCTCTCATGAATAAATAAATAATCTTAAAAAAAATATTTAGGTCCATTTTTATAGGTAAATCAAAACACTGAAAAGTAAAATTATAGATAAACTTATAATTCAGTAACTTCCCCATCAAACATTTGAAATGAGATTTTTAAAGAATCACTTTCACAAATGTAAACATATTAAATGAAAATTGTTAATGTTTAAAGAAAGGATCTCTTCTTCTCTCAAGCACTCTTCATCTATTTTATCAACTGATTTTGCATCAAGGAGAATCATCTCAATTTGAAAGTTGAGGGGACTGTTTCTTCTTTGTCTTCCCTCTCATTTCTTTCTCCCTCCTCGACTTCCTCACGACACTCCAGAAGAATGTGTAAAGGGAGCCCTAGCAGGAACACTTTGAGGTTTGGGAAAGGACCTAGAAAATCATGACTCATTGCAATTTAAAAATGCTTGCATGAAAAAAAAATTTTTTTAAATAAAAATAAAAATGCTTGCAGGGGCTGCAGGACAGTGGGGTACAACTGTTCCAAATAACTTCATCAGGCTTGAGCTCCATAGTCAAAAGTGGCTTTATGTCTTTTCGTACAGATTTAGTATTGCCATTTCTCTCCAGTCCTCTAACTGCAAAACATGGCAATTCAAGAACATTGCTATAAAAACACTACTTGGGATTATATGACCACAAACATGCTCCTTAGATACAATATGATTACTTCATATTTATGTTTACGCTCTATAAATTCGATTTTTTTTAGTGACAGGCTGATTAATAATTTATTTCAAAAAACGAACATGAATTTTCTGATACTCATGAATATTTAAACACATCTTTTAAAGGTAGCAAGGTTGTGCAATAGATGTAGCACTATACCTTAGGGCATGCATCAAACTTTGAAAGCCTTAAATGACTCATACACACCTTGGCACACGCCTAAATATGTCATTTGCAATCATCATTAGATATTTATCAGTTTACATTTGTTATGCACTAGAGGCATATTTTTAAAAGGTGGTTTCTATTAATTTCATGATGGAGAAACAGGGCATCCTGCTCTCCCCATGGGGCAGGAACCCAAAAATCCACATTGTGGACGATCAATTGAGCAGGGAATATTCTGAGGGAATAAAAAACCTTCACAAATCATGTGGACAATCAGGTCTAGGGCCATGCCTGAAAATGAATTGGCTGTGTGATCTTGAATAAGTCTCTTAATTTTATGCATCTGAGCTTCTGGTCCCATAAAATAGAAGGGCTGAATTAGTTACTAAATAATTTTTTAAGTTCTAAAATGTCTAGGGCTTTACTAGTGACTCCTTGTTTGTGCTAATTTAAGTTCTAATTTGTCAGGCTCTTTGGCTGGGAGAGATCAGATGGGTCCCTTTCTCTCTGGACATACCACCACCACAGTAGATATGGATGCTTTTATTTCTGTGCCCCCTTCAATAGCATGAGTACACTGAGCCTCATTTGAGGACACATCCTCCTCGGGGCCCTGAAGAAAGCCCACCTAAAAAGTAAGATCCTTTGGTAAGGCCAACTATTTACGAAAAACATGGAGATAGAGAATGCTTCTAAGCCTCTTTTCTTGTGGACAATAGCATAGGGTCTGCTGCTTCTGCTCTAACCTGCTGGTGTAAATAATGGCCCAATGGGATCATTGCCTAAAATGTTCATAGTCTCTGTGGGGGAAAAACACTTGAGAAAGAGCCAGGGAAGTTCCAGTCACAAGCATGGCCTTATGCTATTGATCAAGTCTTTCTAGCACCTTCTGGGCCTCACTTTCCCTAACTTTTAGATAAACAGGGGACTAGACTGTTTCTTATATTCTTTTCAGAGGTAATAGGCCAAGATCTAGGCGGGAGAAGTCTGTCCTCATCTTTGTAAACCAGACCTTATAAATGGATTATAGAAAACAGATAGTGAATTCACAGCTGGGTAAGGTGAACCTACTAGTTAGGGTAATAGTAGCCTTCATGGGGACACAGAAAGATTAGGACTCAGTAAAGCTGTAGCAATGCTAACTGCAGTATGGTGGACACACACACACACACACACACACACACACACAACGTAACAACCTACCTTACATCGTTTAGTTCATAATAGACATTTCTGCTTTCATCTTTGATGTAAATGGCGACACTGGGCGATTCTAGCATCTTCATGGTGAGCTGCTGCGGAAAGGCACTTACGAAGAGAGCACGGATTGTGTCTGCACTTGTGATTTCATTCGGCATCCTGAGCTGCTTGGTTTCATCCCCATACTGGAGATAGAGAACCCCTGCATGCAAGATGAACACAGTCATCAGTCCCAGATCAAGATGCCCACAACACGCAGCAAAAGCTTAGCCATTTCTGTCTTACCACAGGCAGTAAGGGTTAGGACAAGCTTGGGAAGCATGTAATAGGAGATGTTTGTTTGGAATTTCCAAGGAATGCACTTTCTGGTTATCACACAAACATTCACTTTTATTCTTTGGAGTCCAGGCAGATGTTAAAGAGGCTAATTTTCAACTATTTGAAAACCAAAAGGACAAGAAGCTACTCTCTGGTAGCCTAAAGCAAAAAACAATACTTTATTCCCTTGAAAGGTATACTTGGGAATTTGACCCTGTAGGATGGTGTCTCTCATGTTTTTCATTAACTAACAACATAATCATTACAGCGAGGGGTAAGCTATATAGTTCACATCTTTATAATCCATTCAGAAACATTTTAAGGCTACAACATTACTGTGGCTCTAATACATATTTATTGAATGTTTATACCAAATGAAACTACAACAAGAAAAGAATCTGGCATTCCAATGCTTCAGAAAGAAAATGGAACAAGTCAGTTACACACAAAAAACAAACAAACAAACAAAAAAAAACAGAGGCATAAGATCAGAGAATTTTAGAGTTCTCAGGGCTCCAATGAACCATACCTCAAATTATTCATGCCCCTGTGGGGTGTGGTCTCTTCCCACATTGACTCTGGGCTTGGCCATGCGACTTGTTTTGACCAATTAGCATTAGCAAGTAAAGTGCAAAATGGAGACTTGGTAAGTGCTTACACACTAGACCTTGTCCTCATGATAAGTGTGGTCTTGGAGACTCACAGAACCAAGTTTCTGCGAATCCAGCTGAACCACATGGGGAGGCCACATGAAGAAGAATGAAAGCCCTCACTGACGGCCCCCACTGAGCATCCATTCTACAGCCACCACCACTGGCCAGTCATGTGGGTGGCCCACCTTGGGAGGAGAACCCCCAGATCCAGGTGACCTGCCCCAGCTGCTGTCACATGGAGCAGAAATGGGGTGCCCCCTCTCAGCCCTGCCCAAAATACAGAACAAAGCAAACATGTAATTGTTGATTTAATTCACTGTTTATGGTCACTAGTTATTCAGAAATGTATAACTGAAACAGGGTATCAAAGATCCTGACATTTAATTTGAATCCACTTATGAGAATCTATTGAGGACAGACCAAGATTGCTCAAGTAGCCTTTGGCAGGAGAGACTCAAAAGAGAATAGAATATGGCTTCTGGTTACAATCAGGCAATTCATGCAACAAATTTGTCTTTAAGTCCTCCTGAAATTCCGTTAAAGTGAGAGTGAAGAATAAAAAAGCATAAGTCAAAGAATTAAGGGAATGAGAAAGGAAACAATACCAGACAAGAGAACACCCAACACCTACATCTTCAAGGGGAGAAATCCACATAAAACATGCAGGGCTAGGAAAGCTCCAGAAGCAAAGCCCCAGATCCCTCTGAGGGGAGAACTGCAGATTGAGCATGAGGCCTGACCGAACTTCCTTTTCTTTTTAAAGGTGCTGCAACCCGTTCAAAGCTTTCCTTCTGTCCCACTCAGCCAACTGACCCCCCATATCCATAATAGACTAAAGAGATAGAGTCAATCAGGCCGGATTCTAGCTCACACGGCACGGGGGAGGGTGGGCGAGGTGCCTCCTCACAAAATGCTTGCAAAGGGGTGACCCGCAGTCAAGAACCTGGAGGAACCTCTCTAGAAAAGCTGACTGGCCTGTGAGAAGAGACCAACAGATTTTTGAGAGTAATGATCAGGTTGTATATGGTCACTCCATTGCGAAACAGCCCAACCCATATATGAAAGCTTCCGGTTAGTATGACTGTGCCTCCCTCACACACTGGCCGATTACCCAGGATTTTTTTTTAGATTACCCAGGATTAACAGACATTTTCTACAAACCATTAACATGAAACACCAAAATAAACAGAAAAAAGGAAACTCAGAAAAGATGAGACAGTCCAAGAAAAGGGGAACATTTAGAGAGCAAGAGTCCACTCTGGGAATCGTGAGAGTAGGAATTAAAATTTCAAGGAGGAAGAAAAAGTTGATGAAATCTCAGAAAGTAGAGCAAAAAGACTATGGGACAGGAGACAGTGGAAAACAATAAGAAAACCAGAATCATGGGGCAACTGGGTGGCTCAGCAGTTGAGCATCTGCCTTCGGCTCAGGTAGTGATCCGGCGGTCCTGGGATCAAGTCCCACATCGGGCTCCCCACAGGGAGCCTGCTTCTCCCTCTGCCTATGTCTCTGCCTCTCTCTGTATCTCTCATGAGTAAATAAATAAAATCTTCCTTTTTTAAAGAAAAACAGTCATTTCAGAGCACCCCCAAGTCTTACGGGAACTGGGATAAAATGGAGATCAAGAAAAGCAAAAGTTTTACAGAAAGTATTATAAAAAACTTTCCCCCCAAACTGAAGGATCTGAAATCAGAGATTGAAAAAGTCTATGAAACACACAACACACTCACGCTTGTCATGGAGACATTCCAGCTGGCAGGGGGTAGCGGGGGCGGGTGGTGGTGTGGAAAACAGAAGTTCCTACAAGTTCCCAGAGAGTTGGGGAGAAAAGTCACAAACAAAGGAGCAGGAGTCAGAAAGGCATGAGCTTTCTCAACAGCAACCCAGAAACCAGAAGACAATAGAGAAATAGCTTTGAAAATCCAGAGGGCTATACTTTTGATCTAGATCTATATCCATCCAGACCATCCACCAGGTATTTAGGAGAGTTGGCTTCTCAGCAAGGCCTTCTCTCACCACCCTGTCAACATTTCAGCACCCATTCTCCCTAATACTTCATACCCCACCCTTGTTCCATTTCTATTCCTCAGCATTTTCCACATATAATTCATATTTTAACTCTTGCCATTGTTTATCATCATTTTTTCCTTCTAGACTGTAAGTTTCAGGAGGTCAGGGATTCTTTTTAATGTTTTTGCTGTTGTCGTTCACTATGGTACCCTTAGGACCCGTAGATACCACCTATTACGTAGCAGGTTTTCAATAAATGTTTGTTGAATAATGAAACAGTGAATGATTTATCAGTCATCCAATAGCAGTGTTCATTTGGGGGTCTATCTAAGCTACAAGAGCTTTTGCTACATGAAACAGCCTCATAACCTTATTCTCGATTTGTATACACATTGGAATTACTTTCTGAAGTGCTGTTTCCTTGATTGGAGTAGTCCTTTCACATTGAGCATAAGCAGCTGAATTTCCCCTCTCAGCTTCTTCAGGGAGCTAGTTTTTCCAAATATCCATGCTGTTACACATTCCTCAGGGTTCAGAAGAATCCTTTCAAGTCTGTCTCATCACAGATCTTGCAATTTTTCGCCCCAAACGGGAGACGTGAGGACTGTCCCATGTGATCAGTAACGCCACAGCAAAAGGCCAAAACCACTCTTGCGGCCTGGGCCCCAACCATGCCTGGGCGAGGCCCCTGCCAATGGGCCACTTATGGCCTCACTCCAGTCAAATATCACAGCCTCATTCACCCAAAGGGCCTGGTTTTCATTCCCACATCTGCATTCTGTACGTGTATGTGCTTGAAATAGAATTTGTAGGCTCTGAGTGAAAAAAAAAAAAATTGGGCCCAAATTACGGTTACCTCAGGGTCTGGCTGGCGCAGCTGCCAGCTGGGTACACAGTCCAGTTATAGATCGTGAAAATCCGGAGAAGACGGGAAAGATGCCTTTACAAACAGAGGAGAATAGTCTTTTTACACTTGATTCAGTTTGCTTTCTCAATTCAGGAGAGGTATTTAGAAATGCTTAAACTCAGAAGGAAATCTCTTAATCTATCATGGCTGTTTATTGGCACAGTGATGAGGTTCAGTACGCTCTGGCATACCTTCCTAGCTCTGAGCTGCGTCGTCTGCTCCAGATTACTGGGAAAGTCTGAAGGACTTTGGACCATAAACTCCCTTTTTATGAAGAAGAGAAGAGGACAGGGAAATGCATTTATGGGACATCTGCTATGTGTCAGAAATGGTATGCACGGATTTCACTTAATCAGCCCTGCCTCTCGGGGCAGGTCAGTATTAGAAGCCCCATTTCACAGACAGGGAAAGCGAGGCTCAGAAGGTCCAAGTAACTTGCCTGAAGTAAAAGCTAGTAAACAGCTAACTAGCCTATATATCCCATTATGTTCATCCACAGACCCGAGGTTTTCTCCCTTGAAGCCTAGGGCCTCTGAAATCCTGCACTGAGCCACATCCATCTCCTCCACCATTCCTCTCTGGACGATCTTAGCTGTCCTCACACTTTTCGCCTGACCATCTGCTTGACAATGCTGAAGCATGACAGGGGGGCAGCTCAGAAAAAAGATTCCCATCTTAAGTCAACTTAAATGCAGACATGTGGTTAGAAACAGTCCACATGCTGAGAGGAGCGGGGGAAGGCACAGGGCTCTGGAAGCAGCAGAGTGTTGAAATGAACCTCACGACACTTGGAGCCATTCTAAGACGCCAGAATATTCAAGAGTTCTTTCCCCTCAATGGTCCTGCGGGGGCAATGTGGATTTTTCACCAAGAAGTCCTGGCCACATTTTATAAAAAGCAAAGTACACTCAGCAGGTCATGCTTGTACTAAACATCCTCAGGATCTTTTCAATCTCAGAATCAGTTCTAGGGGCACCTGAGTGGCTCAGTGGTTGAGCGTCTGCCTTTGGCTCAGGTCGTGATCTTGGGTCTTGGGATTGAGTCCCACACGGGGCTCCCTGTGGGGAGCCTGCTTGTCCCTCTGCCTGTGTCTCTGCCTCTCTCTGTGTCTCTCATGAATAAATACATAAAATCTTTAAAAAAAATATTAAAAAAAATCAGTCCAGAACATGGGACATCTCAAATATTTTTTATTTTGATATGGTATGCAAGGATTTTCACGCCATCGCCTTGCTTGGACAGAACGTTTGTGCCCCTCCCCCACCAATTCTTTTTTTTTTTAAAGATCATTTATTTATTTATTCATGAGAAACACAGATTGAGAGGCAGAGACATAAACGGGGGAGGGGGGGGAAGCAGGATCCATCCCTGGGTGGCGCAGCAGTTTGGCCCCTGCCTTTGGCCTAGGGCGCAATCCTGGGGACCCGGATCGAATCCCACATCGGGCTCCCGGTGCATGGAGCCTGCTTCTCCCTCTGCCTGTGTCTCTGCCTCTCTCTCTGTCTCTCTCTGTGTGACTATCATAAATAAATAATTAAAAAAAAAAAAAGATACTCAGTCTGTGGTGGGGTGCCTAGATGGCTCAGTCAGTTAAGTGTCCAACTCTTAATTTCAGCTCAGATCATGATCTCAAGTCCCATGTCTGGCTCTGTACTCAGCAGGGAGTCTGTTTCTCCCTCTCCTTCCACTTCTCCCCCTGCCCCTGCTCTCTCTCTAAAATAAATAAATCTTAAAAAAAAAAAAAAGATATTCAGTCTATGGTGATTTGTTCTAGCAAATGGACTAGTACAGCCCTCAGGCTCCTATTCCTGCCTTCCTATCTCAAACCATGCCACATTCCCATGGTACTACAGTTATACTGGAAATCTTATTGTTTTGTGAACTTAGCATCATATTTATGTTGCATGCTGTGCCACGACCTTGGGTGATCTTCCTACCAGTTTGCTTGCAGGCACACTACCATCTCTAAGCCATTTCCCCCAGTCGCTTCTCCATCACTTTTCCACTAAGAATTGAGGAATTAATTTTCTTACTTATGTGCTTATATGATGTTTTACTGAAATTGCAAGCATAGTTTTTATTTTTAATAAGAAAAACATAAATATGAAAATAGCTTTTTTATACTTGTAAAGTTGGGAAAGGTTTTTATAATACAATAAACAGTGTTGACAAGGGTCAGGAAAATGAATTTTCTCACATACCACTGTTGGGAAAGTAAACGGACACCATTTCTCTAAAGTGCTATTTATTTATATACGTTATAAGCCCCCCAAATTATAAATATGGTTTGAGCCAGTAATTCCATTTCTATATATTTATGCACAAAGATATAATTATCAGGATGCTCAATAATGCATTACCTATAAGAATAATATGGGGGAATTCCAACATTAGGGGATTCATTTAATAAATCACTTAATAAATCTATTCATTGAACACTCTGCTGTTATTAAAAAGAATTCTAGAAGAATAAGAGAAAAACTATGTTTGTTAAGTGATAAAGCATACTATAAAACAGAAAGCAACTACATTTGCAAAAGTCTATTAATCACCTTGATGGCAGTGATGAATCCAGGTTTTATATCGTCTAAAGATTATACAGTTTTGAGGGACTGCTTTAGGAACCACAGTACAAAATTAGAAACATAAAATTCAGTTTGAAAGTTAATTATTTACTTATAGGGACTGAACCTTGGTTCTATCAGGCTCATGATAAATCTATCTATCTGATAACTGTACACCAAAATGACAAGAGTGGTTGTCTTAGGGTGGTAAGTTCATGTTTGATAACATTCTCTAAGATTTTCTGTACATTCTATTCTCCATTTCCTAAAAGAAGTATGCTTTGATTTGACCATTTGAAAAGATAACCCCCACTGATCTAAAGAGACTGGCCAATTAGGGATTCTACTCAGTAAACTGAGTAATTTTTTTAAGCCAAAAGAGATGGGCCACAGGAGACTCCTCCTATAAAAACTTCCAGTGGAGTTGGAAGAAGGTAAATCGGCATCTGAAATGGGAAAGACATTGGTATTTAACATAAACAAAAAATAGTCCAGTATAGTTAACATACTGGAGTACCCTTAAAGGGGTTGAGGTGGGGCCCGTAGGGAAGCCTTCATCCATTCACTACATAAGCCCCTATGGTGTAAGACCAGGTCTTATACCAGGAATGGGATGTACAATGGTAACCTGCTCATCACCCCTTGTGTTCTAACCCTTCCAAAGTTTTCACAATCGACACTGTTTTTTAGAAGTTAGCAATTCATACTTAACACCAGCTGACATTCCGTTTCAGACACAGCAGCGATTTCAAGACAAGTCTGCGTGTGTTCCTTGGAAAGCTCTAGCATGCCCTCAGATGTCAGTAACTTTTTCCGTCCCAGAGAAGACCCATGCTGCTATATCCCTTCCTATGGAGTAGCTTTTCAAGTAGGTGACAAAGCTGGTTGGTGACATTGGCCTTGTGGGGACGAAGATGATAACAGAAAATTTATTCTTTAAAAGAAAGTCTAGATGCTCTTTATTTTTGGAATAACTGGACTCTCAGATTTCAGTATCTTTGTTTTGAGTAAACGCCAAATCTTTGCATTGGTATATGAAAATGATCATATCAATCAAACCTTTTTCTATTCCATTCAGATACTTGATATTTAAAGGCAACATGAGACTTTGTTAAGTCTTTTATCTAATTTATCTTCTAGTAGTTATAACTGAGGGATTATGGAGACTCTCAGAGAGCTCCCTAACAGAGAATCTTCATGAAAGGCTAAATATTTCCAGGAAAATAAATAGCAGTTTTGTGCCAAACTCTGACGTAGAATGTGCTTTAAAGGCTCATAATTGTGGAGCCATCTGTGGTAGCATTGTGGAAGAACATGTTAAAGCAATAAGTTTGTTAGAAGTTGAATATGATATGGTCTTGTCCCCTCAACAACCTGACAGACAACAGTCCTAGACAGAGATCCTGCTCGGGGGCACTCATTTTTGACACAAAGTCTTAGTAATGGCACCATTAGTGCTCAGCCTCTTAGCTCTGTTTTGTTCCAGACAAATTGGTACAGTTGGGACTCAAGGGATATGATAATACCATTGGAGTGAGCATCTCAAGGCATTTCTCTAAAAAAATGCCTTGAAGAATCTGTGGATGACTTCTGGAATGCAAATTGTGTTCAAGTCATGAATGCATCAGACGCTGATCTTTAGTACTGGGGCCCTATTCATTCCCAGTGTATCTTACTGGGAAAATTTTCTAACTTTGTTAGAAACTTGTCTGTAGGGACACCTGGGTGGCTCGGTGGCTGAGCATCTGCCTTTGGCTCAGGGCATGATCCCGGGGTTCTTGGATCAAGTCCCACCTCAGGCTCCCCATGAGGAGCCTGCTTCACCCTCTGCCTATGTCTCTGCCTCTCTCTCTGTGTTTCTCATGAACAAATAAATTTTAAAAAAATTTTTTAAAAGATTTTATTTATTTATTCATGAGAGACACAGAGAGAGGCAGAGACACAGGCAGAGCAAGAAGTAGGCTCCACACAGGGAGCTCGATGTGGGACACTATCCAGGGACCCCAGGACCCCGGGCCGAAGGCAGATGCCCAACTGCTGAGCCATCCAGCGATCCCAAAAAATTTTTAAAGAAAGAAAAAAAACAAAGAAACTTGTTTATGAAGAAGCTATAATGCAAAGTCACTACAGACCTTGTAGCAAAGTCAATGGAGTCAATAATCTAATCTTAAATGTCATTCAGCAATTGAGGCAGAAAATGTATGAAAATTCTGTGAGAAACACAATCGAGTATGCGCACAATAAACCGGAACTGGATTATCTCTTACACTTAAGGTGAGCAGTCAGCTAATTTAAACATTGCAAATGTCCGGGGCACCTGGGTGGCTCAGTAGTTGAGCATTTGCCTTCAACTCAGGTCATGATCCTGGGGTCCTGGGATTGAGTCCCACCATCAGGCTCCCTGCAGGGAATCTGCTTCTGTCTTTGCCTCTCTCTGTGTGTCTCTCATGAATAAATAAATAAAATCTTTAAATAAATAAATAAGTAAATAGATAAATAAATAAATAAAATACATCTTTATGTGTGTTCTGCTAGTATTAATCTGAATCACAGGAAACTAGTAAGAGGAAAAACTTCAACTTTAAATGCAAGTCCTTAAATAAAATACTAGCAAAACAAGCCTAGCAATGTGTGAAAAAAATCATGACCAAGAAGAATTTATCTCAGGAATATAAGGATGGTTTAACACTGGATAGTCTAGTCTTAACACAGCATGCATTAAGAAATAAGGAAAGGGATGCCTGGGTGGTTCAGTCAGTTAAGAGTCCAACTCTTGATTTCAGTTCAGGTCATGATCTCAGGGTCGTGAGATCAAGCCCTGAGTCATGCTCTGTGCTGAGCACAGGATCTGCTTGAGATTCTCTCTCTCCCTCTGCCCCTCCCTCTGTCTGTGCTCTCTGAAAATAAAGAAAAGAAGTAAGCAAAGAGAAACTATTCGATAATCTTGATAGTGTCACAAAAATGTGAAGGAAAATCCAAAATGCATGCATAAATTTAAAAATTTGAGAATTAAAGAGAACTTTCTTAACTTGGTGAAGGTATCCAACCAAAAAACCTCAAAGAAAGGTAATGCTTCATGATGAAACATGAGAAGCATTCTCTTTAAACTAAGATCTTTTAGGGGCGCCTGGCTGGCTCAGTTGACAGAGTATTCAACTCTTGATCTCAAGCTGTAAGTTTGAGCCTCACGTTGGGTGTAGAGATGACTTAAAAATAAAATCTTTAAACTCAGATTTTTTTTTTTTACTATTGCTGCGTCTGAAGTCAGTCTCGCTAGCACAGTTAATACACGAACAAGAAATAAAAGGCATATGGATTAGAAGGGATAATCAGAACTGTGATTATTTTAGGTGATGTAACAGAGAGTCCATGGAAACCTGGAGACACGTTAGAACTAATAAGGATTCAATATGACTGAATGATATAAGATCAGTATCTAGAGTCAACAGCAACCTTAAATATTAGAAAAAAATAGAAAATGTAGTTTAATAAAAATATGTATAGCAATACTCTGGCAATTCCAAAGAGCAACAGTAAGAAGGAGTCCTTGCTCTACCAACTATTAACACTATTAAAAATGTTGTTTTGAAAAAAAAATGTTGTTTTGGCACCAGGATAGAACAAAGAGCCTAGAAAAAGACACAGGTTTTATGAAAGCTTGACATTTGACAGAAGGGAGGGTACAAATCAGTGGAGAAACTATTGTTTAATAAGTGGTATCAGGAAAACTGGTTCTCCAAATAGAAAAAGTAAAAAACAAAACAAAACAAACAAAAACCCTTTCTTTACACCATAAGTAAAAATAAATTCCTGATGGTCTAAAGATCTGTGAGATGTTAAAAGCTAGGAAATTTGAAAAACATACCAAAACATGGTACCTTCTCCTGGCAAAGCAGTATAGGGACTTTTAAAAGAAATAAAAACCAAAAGTCATAGAAGAAAAATACTGCTTAATGACACTACATTAAAATGAATATTTTTATTATAAAAGACATTATCAACCAAGAAGACAAACCACAGTCTGAGAGAAGTCATTTACAACTCACATGCTCTACCAATGATCGGTATTCAGAATAACTAAGGAATCTTATAAATCAATAAGAGAATAGAAAATGGCAATAATAGATATCCAAAGATGGACATAAAAAGGCAAGTCACAGAGGAAGAAGTACCAGCAGCCAATAACCATAAGGGTGCCCAACCTCACTCTTAATTACGGAAATAAAAATGGAAACCATGGCATACCATATCATACCCAACGGAGAGACAAAAAGTCCATAAACCCAATAACCTGAAGTATTGGCCAGCTCACAGAAACCACAGTCTGTTACTCATTGCTGGTGGAACACCCGGGAGAGCTGAAGATGCGCAACCCATCCCCCAGCTATTTCTTTAAATTATCCAACACAGATTAAAGTCTCAGATGTGAGCCCTTGTTCTAGGATATTCACTGCAACACCATTCCCACCAATTTGTTCTTGGTGGTTTATTCATATGATAGAACAGTAAACAGCAATTACAATGAATGAACTAGAACCAACTCTATCAACATGGATCAATCTCAAAACCATAATGTGAGAATGGACACAGGATGTTATAAAGGATACAAGCAGTATGTTCCCATTGATGTTACGTTTTATGACACATACATGCTATTTATGAATACACCAGTAGAAGCACCAAAAGTTGCGTGGCAGTCACATCCCTCAGCTTCACCGTGTACTTAGCTCTGGGAAAGAAGGAGGGGAAGGAAAGGAGATGGAATTTTACATTTTGCTTCTTTATAAATGCCAGAGGACTGAATCATTGTACAGAACGAGAGCTTTCCTTTTGGGGTACCTGGCTGTCTCAGTCAGAGGCACATGCTACTCTTGATCTTGGGGTCACGAGTTTGAGCCCCACGTTGGGTATAGAGAATACTAACAACAAACAAACAAAAAAAACTTAAAAAAAAAGAGATAATTTGCCTTTTAAAATTTGACAGATACTGGAGTGCCTGGGTGGCACAGTCAGTATCAGACTCTTGGTTTTGACTCAGGTCATGATCCCAAAGTCATGAGATTGAGCCCCACATCGGGCTCAGAGCTCAGGGCAGAATCTGCCTGAGATTCTCCCTCTCTCTCTGTCCCTCCTGCATGTGCTCTCTTTTGCAAAAAAATAAATGAATAAATAAATCTTTAGAAAAAATTTGACAGAAGCTTACAGAGCACTTGCCACATGCCAGATACTGACCTTTCCATATATTAACTCTTTTAATCTTCTCTATGAGGTCACTACTGTAATTATCCCCATTTCACAGATGAGGAACACTGAGGCAAGAGAAGTGACTTGACTCACTCTCCCTCTTAATGACCGTAACCATTGTACTACACTGTCTCTCAGGTGTTAGACAGATGCAAATAGCTGTGATAAAATATTGGGTATAAAAATTCTATAGTACAAAGCAAAGGGTAAAGGCCACAAAAGGAAGAACTAGATTTTCTTAACGATAAGAACAAAAGTGTAAAAGTATAATAATCATGGTCTCAGAAAAAAATTAATTGACCTTCCAGGGATATGAGAAATGCAACTTTTACAGTTTCCAATGTATGTTTTCAAAGTACCAGAAAGACTCTAGCTATAATTCAGAGAAAAGCCTATAACCATCCCACTAGGAGACTTATACATCCTGCATTTTCTTCAATCATAGGCACAGAGATCATGGATGTTAGTAAGAAACCCTCTGAGTTAATCTGAAATTTATTTTCTTTTCTGATACTTTATTAGGATTTTACATAATAATAATTATTATGGATGAATAAATATGTCTTTAGAAAAGTTTTCAGTATGACATTCTAGTTTTTATGTTATTTACATATAGATTTAAAAAACCCACCGAGGGGCACCTAGGCAGCTCAGCGGTTGAGTGTCTGCCTTTGTTTGGCTCAGGGTCTGATCCCAGGGTCCTGGGATCGAGTCCCACATCAGGTTCCCCGCAGGGAGCCTGCTTCTCCCTCTGCCTGTGTCTCTGCCTTTCTCTGCATGTCTCTCATGAATAAATAAATACAATCTTAAAAAAGAAAAACACCCCACCAATATGTAGTATTAATTTTACTATTCAGAATTTCTTTTATTTTCTACTATTCTGTGAATATTATTCTGCTTGAAAAGGTAACAACCTATTTGGTCCTCAAGCTGGGGGAGAAAGACATTGTAAGATGTGGGTGAGATGAGCCTCTTCTGTCCCCTTGTAGGCAAACTCCAGGATCACCAAGGAATTCCCAGAGGGAACTTTCTAGGTAAGTGGGAGCAGAGCTGCTTCTTTATACTTTGATATGCTAATGGCAATAAAATAAAAACCATTCTTTGATGAAAAATGTTATAAACAGATGCCTGTAGACCCAATCTCTAAGATCCTATTCCATAGGGCAGACTCCTACTATTTGAAACTCATGTTTAAAAAATAGTAAATGTGGATGCTGGGACCCCCAAGAGCCTTGTCTTCTGGTGGCATTTCTTCCATGTCTTTTCCCTTCCTGTCTCCCAGTGCCCAGCTGTACCCCTTGGCCTTCTCCTAGGTCCAGGCTTCCACAGGGGCTCCCATCCCCAGTATTGCTAGTCCCTGTGGGTCTGTGACTCTTGTGGAACTCATCCACTCTCTAGTACCTCTGGGAAATATTTTTGAGGAAAAATAGCCATCAGTCATCAGTCAATCAGTAAATGACTGGTCATTGCCACCCTGAGGCCTAGGGGTGCATCCACTCGTCACCAGGCCCAAAAGAGGGAGCTGTCTCAGTCAAAAGGTGACCCTCTGGCCACAGGCAGCCATTGAGGGATATTCAGGAACACTCAAATGTTACTCCTTGCCTTTCTGCTCCCCAGGTCTGTTAGAGAAGGCAATGCAGGGCGTGTGGCTAACGAGGAGGGTGAGGCATGCACTGGGCAGAGCAGCTGTTCCTCTTCTGGACTGTTTTTTCTCAGCTTCTTCTTAGGTGCCTGAGGGGGAGGCTCAGAATTCTTTTCCAGAAAGTGATGAGAAAAAGCGTGTGGGCAGTTTGGGGGAATTCATATCTCACTGGCCTTCATTTGGAGCTCTTAAAAAAAAAAAAAAACAACAACCCAGAATTGCTGTTTCTCCTTATGACCCAAAAACATAAGGCAATCCACCTAATGCCAACTCTCCCAGGAATGATCGACTTCCTTAATGTTTGTGATCGGATTCCATGGAAGCGCAGTGCTTATGTGCCTAAGTCCCCATGGAATAAAAGCCAAACTGTGTGATGGAGGAGGAGCGTGGCAAAGGGACCACTGCCCTGGGCACCACACTTCAGAGCCTCTCCCAGCTCTAACATAGGTGCATGCACCCCAAGTATGAAGGGGTGATGGAGGCACCACTCTTTGCAGGGCATGTGGAGGGCACTCATCCACGTGAGCTGGGTAATGGCTCACATTTGCATCGTGGAAACGAGGACAAGGCGAGGGGTGGGCTGCAACAGGCTGGAGGTGGGGAGGGCCTTTTCCATCTCGTGATACAGCACAGAACTCTTGTGAGCATTTTTGAAGATTCTAAAATCAAATCTGGCTTTCTATGTGGTCACAAAGGTATATTTATCAAAGTATGAGGATAGAGCATATTTTATCTAACCGTTTGCCAGCTTGATTTATAGCTTTAAAAATATTTAGACAGATGGTATATGAGCCCCTGTGCTCTTGCCCCAGGCAGGCTTGAGTGTGGCAGAGAAAGATGAGACATGTTTCCCCAATGTCAGCATCTAAGTTAGGGATAGGACCTTCCTCACCTTCTGGCGTTCAAGTTGGTGTGTGGTCCACTCTATCAACAGGTGATTTTCAATTTATTTTTTGAGTAGTCCTGATGGAAGCAGGTACCTGAGAGTCCTCTGCTTCTCCAGGGACTCAGGTACTTTATATTTGGTTTTATGTTAGGACAGGCGGAGTCACGCTGAGCTGTTTTTAGTATCTCTACATTTTATACATTGGTGAAGCGCTTTTGGTATTATTTAAACTTTGTATTTTTCCTATTCCTGTTACATGCTAATTGTTCTGTTATTTTGTTCATAACCTGATTCCTCTGGGTTTTCAGTAGACTTTCCCTGGCTTGTTGTAAAGATTCCCTCCAGCATGACAGGCCACCGCCGTCCTGGGGACACTCCCAGGCAAATCCAGCCAGGCTCCAGCCTCAAGTGGGCAGTGACAGAGCATGAGGCAAGTTGAGTCGGTTCCGAGGCTTGTCCCTGGCCTCCTGCCCGCTCCCCCTCCCTTTGTCTTCCCTGCTCTTCTAGGATCACTCCTCCTGTGTCCTCGGGTCCATGCCAGAGGGTGTGGATCTTCTGGAAGCCTCCACTGTATCCTCTGTCATTGCCCCTGTGGGGAGATCTGGAATGTCCTCTCAGCTCCAGCCAGAAGAATATAGGGGTCCCCAAGAGAGCTATTGCTTAGGAGCATCCATAGAGATGGCACCGTAAAGGCCCCAGACTTCCAAGGCCGGGGATGAGTGCTCAGGATCACTGTCGTGCATGCAGGGTATGTGAGCGGAAAAGAAAGGGGACAGTGGTTGAGGCGGACCGATTGTTTGGGTGTTCTAAGTCCTTTGGGGGTACTTGGCCTGGTGGGGAAGAAGGCGTCTCAAAATTTTTGTCAGGCTTATCCAATTTTCCCCAAGCTACCCTTCTATGCCATTTCCTGCTTTAAGAGCAAGTGGAAAAGTGCACAGGGGTAAAGAGATGAGGCCACGCTCTACTCCCTCCCCCCAGGGCCCCCGACAATGCCCAGCCCCCAGCACGCAGGGGCTCTGAGGCAGGCCTGGCTCTGGGTGCTAGGGAACCTCCAGGGCCTGGTGTGACAACTGAACTTTCTCATTGTTCTCAAAAGGCCCTGAAAGACTTTTTATTGTACCTTTACCTCCTGTTCCCCTCTGGTACTTTCCGAAGAGGCAGGTAAGAGACATCACACATGGTTACTTCCTCCTCCTCATTTGCCTTTGAAGTTGCAGTGCTGCCTTTTAAGAGCAGCTTCTGTTCTCAACCACAAGGTCACGACACAGAACCCATGTCTGAGGGTGGCTAAAGCAGCTCTGGGAGTGGTGGGTGGGGACGGGCCACGGTGACAAAGCATCCTTGCTCAGCTCTAGGTCCCAGGGTCTCCTTTGTCACTGTCGGTAAAATATCACCCCCTGCTTCCAGATTCACCATAAATAACCTTCCTCCCTCTCTCCTCACTTTCATAGGGAAGAGGCCCCCCTCAATGCCTCAAGAATTGTTGACAGTCCTACTAAAGGCATTGGGCAAGAAGCCACAAGCCCTGTGGTACCTGTACCTGCTCGATTAGCTAAGGAATAAATCAAGCCAAGTTGTTGACCTGGGCTGCCCTCATCATAACATGCATTGGATACGTTGAGCAACCTACCGCTTGCTAGAAGAAACCTGGAGAAACAATACCCAACCCAAATTACTACCACTTACAGGCATCCGTGCATTCTCTTGGCTTTATTTTCTGTAATAGCAATTCAACTGATATATAAACATTATGCTTTAAAACAAGCATAACAAAAGGAAGAATAATAGACTCTGTCACTTTGCCACAGCACGAGTGATTCAACCTACATAGTGCACTTCTCTAAGTTAACACAACTAAAAGTGGAGCAGATTGATCCTTAAAGGAAAGCTTGAGCAATAGAGAACGTTCATGAAGCTCAGGGCCATTTCAGATAACAGAGCAGGAGCTCAGTGCTCACTTCAGCAGAATTAGTACCATCAAAGACAGATTTCATTCACTCGAGAAATATTTATTGAGTGCCTGCCACACAGTGTTCTGAAGTTTGGGGATATAACAGGAAGCTCAGAGGTCTTAGTTTCTATTGATGTACGAGAGACAATAAGCTCATAGACAGGAAAGGGTAGAGTGTGCCAAGTAATAGGGAATAAAACAAAACAGGGTGTGGGGGACACAGAGCAGTGGGGTGGGAGTGGGTGGATTGCTATTTTCTTAGCGGTAGTTGGATGACCCGCTGGTAAGGTATTTGAAAGAAATGTGGGAGCCGGTCTTGTTGATATCTGGGTGGAGAACCACACAGGCAGAAGGAGTAGTAAGTTTCCTTGAGGAAGGAGCACACTTGGTGTGTTCCAGGAACAGCAACGGGCTAGTACGTTGGGAGAAAAATGAATGAGATGGGGAATGGGATAAGGGGAGATTTGAAAGGAAGCAAGTGGTCAGGCTGTGGACCCTTGCACTCTCAGTGAGCTGGGAAGCCAACAGGGGGCTCTAAGGTGGTGAGATTTACTTACCAGAGTTGCTGTGTTACGAGCTGATTCGAGCTGATTCTACCGTAGACAAGGACTAACATCAGGAGACCCCAGGAATTTCAGGCAGTCAGACAGGAGAGGGATTGTGGTGGTATGGACCTGGGCAGAGTACTAATGATGGTGAGAAGTGATCAGATGGCTGGATATATTTTGAAAGTAGAGTGAATAGGATCCTCTGAGAGTTTAGGTATGAAACGAGGTCAAAAGAGTCAAGGTGAATGGCAAGGTTTTGGCATTTGTGAGCAACAGTCAGGAGGGGGATGCAATTTACAGGGATAGGGAAGACGCGAGAAGGACTAGGTTTTGTTGGAACTAGAAATTCATTTTTGGACCTCTTATGGGGGTGATTTCAAATAGAAGATGTGAATTATTGATCTGGACTTCAGGGGAGAGATTTGAGCCAGAGGGGTCATTATCATTGTAGTGGACTGAATGTTTATGCCCCACTCCCCAAATTCCTATGTTGAAATTCCAACTCCCAATGTGACGGTAATTGGAGGTGAGCCCTTTGGAAGGTGATAAGGTTTATTTGAGGACATAAGGGTGGGGCTCTCATGGAGGGATTAGCACCCTTATAGGAAGAGACACCGGAGAGTCTGCCCTTTTTCTTTCTCCATCTGCAGGTACCAAGAAAAGGCCATGTGAGGACAGATAGGGAAAGCAGTCATCTGCCAGCCAGGAAGAGAGGCCTTACCAGAACCAACCATGCTGGCAGCTTGATCTTGGACCAGCTTGTACAAGCTTGATCTTGGACAAGCTTCCAAGCTTCCAGAACTGTGAGGAAATAAATTTCCATTGTTTAAGCCACTGAGTCTATAGTATTCTGTTACGGCAGCCCAAGCCAATCAAGTCAACCATACAAATGGTGACATTTGGCACCATGGGGCTACACCAGACCACCTAGGGCAGTAGTATAATTGAGAACAGATGAAGTCTGGGGGCTGAAGCCATACCGATGGGTGAGAAAATGAGAAGGAACCCAACAAAAAAAGGCCTGAGAGGGACAGTCAGTGAGGTAGGAAGATTGCTGAGTGAGAAGGGTCCAGGTAACCAGGGAAAGCACATGTCTTAAGGACAGGAAGTGGTCTAGCATGTCAGGTGCTGACAAATCAAGTCAAAGGAGGGCTAGTTCAGATGTGGTGGTCCCTGGTGACCTTGACCAGAGATATTTCCATGGAGTGGTGGGACTGAAGGTCTGAATGGGTGGGTTCAAGAGAAACCTCAGGAGAAGAACTGGATACAATACTTATAGACAACTCTTTCCGGTGATTTTGTCAAAATGGAACAGTAGCTGGAAGGGGATTTTGACAAATATGGGGAGCTTAAGCTAAAGCATTGGGTAATCCAGTCTCAAAATAGTCCCAAATGATTGCTGAGGGCTGACAAGCAAGTCAGATGAGACACAGCTCAAATGCCATCAGTAATTATAGAAATATTTTTAGAAGGTTCAGATTTCTTTGACCAAGTGTTTCTGTGGCATTCTTACAGTCTGAATGGAAAATTATAACAAACAAAAAAGTGCACAGGATCTTTCTTTTAGAATTCTGCAGACACAAATCAATTTGGTTATGGTAATGTCCAGCTATCTAGCTGGAGCTTGTTCCTCTGCAGTAACCCACCCACTACAATGACTTCTCTGGCTTTATAAGGCACACTCTGTGCATGAGTTGGATGGTCCTCCCATAGTCTCTGTGGTATGCTTGGCCAGAAGCAAAAGCATCAATTTCCATTAGCAACTTCCTACTGATAGTATCTGGTCTCCAAATTCCAAAGAAAAACTAAAATGTTTCAATGTTCACAGCTAGACTCAAGAAAACATACTAGTGTCTATTTAGATGTGAGACATGTTGCAAATAGAAAAAAAAAAAAAGAGAGAGATCACACTGGAATTTAAATTTTCCATTGTTTTCCTTCTCTCTGCCAGAATAAGCTTGCCTAAGATTACTGATGCTTGCAAATATAATGGAAAAAGGCTGTTCTGATTTAAGAAAATCATATATGTGTATGTATGTATATATGTGTGTGTATATGCATATACATATATCCACACACATACATATGCATGTATACACACACAATTTCTCATAATGGATAAACCAAGGAGTGATCATTAGTATTATGAAAGAATTCACCAAGTGAACTCTTCAAGCAGCAAATGCACCTAAATTCACAGTTATAAATTATTTGACCAAGGTTCTTAGGAAGCAATAAAGGGGATCAACCAAAAGATTTAACAGCTAAAAGGTAAAGATTCAGTAATAACTCAAAACAAAACCAAAAAAACAGTCTTAAGAATCTCAAAGATAGTATGCTTTCCTTGCATTACAAAATACTTGTGCATTTGTTCTATTCTGTTTATTGGGAATTTATGCTTACCTATCTTGGTGCCCCTGTGTCAATGGACATTGAGTAGACACTCAGTAGCATATGACAGGAAATTTCTTATAGGGTCCATTTGAATGGAAAAATATTGATCAATTTGAGAGCAATTGCTTTGTCAGGAACAGATTTATTACCGTGTGGCCCATTTGACCACAATAGGTGGAATTTCAGCCCCAACTTAACCCGACATACACATTTTGCTGATATCTTTACTGATTTCAATTCTATCAATATTGTTTTCAATACATGATGCCCCTCTTACATGGCAAATTAAAAAATTAAACAGAAAAAGCATAACTATGAGTCCTGTATAGACCAGACAACATGCAGAGTATCTCATTCACAAGACAGAAAAAGAAAACATGAATAAAAGGGACGCCTGGGGGGCTCAGCGGTTGAGCGCATCTGCCTTTGGCTCAGGGCATGATCCTGGGGTCCTGGGATCAAGTGCCGCGTCAGGCTCCCTACATGGAGCCTGCTTCTCCTTCTGCCTGTGTCTCTGCCTCTCTCTCTCTCTCTGTGTCTCTGTCTCTCATGAATAAATAAATGAAATCTTAAAAAAAAAAGAAAAACATGAACAAAGGACCTTGAGAAACAGACATTCTTGGTAGTTTGGGGGTGGGGGCAAGAGTTATAATTTACCGATAAAAGATGGAAGGAAGAGAAATGTGACTTTCATGCTGAGAAATAAAATCTAGGGTTATCCAGTTTCTAATTCCTGTGCCAAAGCTGCTATTCTCGATGACCTCGGTCAAATCATTTAATTCTTTCAATTTGCTCATCTAAAAATTCTGTAAACCTGCCAGTCCTCAAATATTATCCAGTTATTTTTGGTTATTTGATCTGTACTGTACGGAAATTTACATAAGTGATAGAAAGTACCTCCAAACGGTAAAATCAAAGTTCCCTTTTCAATACAGAAGTATACAATGGCATCGATGTTATAGTAAATCGGGTATTGTTACTATTAAAGACCCAGCTCTCCTTCATCACCTGGTGACCAGTGCAGGGAAGTAGGAAAAAACACCAGAAGTCCACCTGCGTGGGGTCTGGTCAAGCTTGGCCAGAAAAATGTGGTGTGACCTTGGTAGGTTACTAAATTTCTTTTTTAAACAGCTTTATTGAGGTAAAAGAACACACAACATATTGTACGTATTTAAAATGTGGAAATTTCGCAAGCTTTGATATATGCATATATCCATGAAACTGTCACTGCAGTGAAGATAGTGAATATCTGCTTAACCCCCAAATGCTCCAGTGAGCCCTTGGTATCCTCACCATTGCCTAAGCTACCACTTATCTGCTCCCTGTCACTATAGAAATCTCTTTGGGATTTGACCCATTCTTTATAGGTATAAGTGCAAGCAAATCCCTGCCCTGGGATTCCTACTTTATGGGATTTGATAAGACAGTGTATATAAAAGTGCTTGACAGTAGAATAAAACTACTGTATCATCCCTCCAGTTCATTAAATATCAATAAATATATTTATTGAGCACCCACTATATGCAGGCACCATAACAGAATTATAAAACAGCATTGAACGAAATAAGACACTTAATTCTTCTGGATCTTTTATCCTATTTGGGCAGAGACAGGAATGTCAAAAACAAATGATCACATACTATGTCCAGCGGTAATTAGTCCACTGTAGAGAAATAAAGCAGGTAAGTTGGTAACAAAAAAGGAAAAAGAGGGAGCCTGGGTGGCTGAGTGGTTGAGCATGATCCTGCATTGGGCTCCCCTTCGGGGAGCCTGCTTCTCCCTCTGTGTCTGCCTCTCTCTGTGTGTCTCTCATGAATAAATATTTTTTAATTTAATAAATTTAAAATTTTTTTTAATTTAATAAATTAAAAAAATCTTTAAAAATAATAAAAATTAAAATTAAAAAAAAAAAAGAAAAAGAAAAAGGTATTTCAGGAAGGGTGGCCAGGGAAGCTCACTTCTGATTGAGGACATGTGAATTATCATCTTGAATAAAGGAGAAGCCATCCTTCTCACAGACATCTAGGAGATCTTTTCAAGCAAAGGGAACAGAAAGTATAAAAAGTCTTGGGCATCAGAAAGCTAGGATGTTAAGGAAACTACCAAGATGGAAATAATTAAGGCAGAGGGGCAAGGGAAGGGTGGCAGGTGAGGCCAGACAGTGGATGGCCTTGTAGTTTGAATGAAATGATGGACCATGTAGCACATGGAACAGAACAGTGCTGTGATGTGACTCAGGGGTTGGAATAACCCACTCAGGCTGCTCTTGGAGACTGCTGGTGGTAAGAGGGGTAGCAGGGAAACCAGGAGGAAGCTATTGCCGCAGTCTAAGCAAGAGGTGGTGGTGGATTAGGAATGGAAGAGGTAAGGAGTGTCCAGGGTCTGGATACATTTTGAAAGTGGGCCAATAGCTCATGATTTATTTTCCCCACAGTGGCTTTATGAATACCGAATAATGACAATATTTCCAATTTATGTAGTACTTAATAAAGTTCAGGAATGATACTGAGGAATTAATATAAATTAACTATTTTAATTCTAACAACGCTATGAAGTTGGTTCTAATTTTATATCTATTTATAGATAAAGAAACTGTGGCAAAGGGTAGTTAGGAACATGACCCACCTCATAGAGTGGTAGGTGATAGAGCTGCTATATATATATATATATTTTAAGATTTTATTTATTTATTCATGAAAGACACACAGAGAAAGAGGCAGAGACAGGCAGAGGGAGAAGCAGGCTCCATGCAGGAGGCCCCATGTGGGAATCGATCCCGGCACCTTGGGATCATGCCCTGAGTCAAAGGCAGAAGCTCAACTGCTGAGCCACCGAGCCATTCCTAGAGCTGCTATATAATTCTGAGGGGTCTGGCTTCAAAGTCAACACATTATATGTTATATGACTTCTTGTATAAGAGAAATGATAGCTATTGTCATCCAAGTGAACCTTATCCAGTCAAAAAATTGAGAAACAAATACTATAATGGTCACTCATCAATAACTTAAGGTCTCAAATAAAAATTTCAGAAACAACCTTTCTATCTTTTGTTAAGAGCAAGATAAAGCAGTTTTCAGTGGAGTCACTTTTCATAGGTCCCCTTGGGTAAGGTCAGGCTACCTCTCCACTATTCCTAACCTTGAACTCATTCATGGCACGCACCACTGAAGGCTCCCTGGAGGTGAACCTTTGGAAAAGCACTGACTCCAATATGGTGCTGGGCATGGAGAATTCAGAACATTAGGACTACCACTGCCTACCTTCTGATGAATTTTTTCTTTCTGGTACTTTTCTTTTGGTTCTTCTTTCATAAAAGAATAGCTATCTTCACTTGGTCAAGAGCCAATGGTTCCCTACTTTACCATCACTAAGAATTTCTGAGAGACATTCTGCTTTTCATAACTATTTCTCTATTGCTGGATCTTCCCCTCAGGTCTCCTGGGAAACAGGTCAGGATCTTATGGACGAAGAAATTGAAGCCTAGGAAGGATGAGCAATTTGCCTAGGGTCTCTGAGTGATGTCATGACAGAACTGGGATGGTAAGGAGATCAGAATGTTCCTCATGTTTTTACAGAAGGCTTTGGGCTCAGCCCATGACAGGTGCTTCTGCTGTTTCATCAGATGAGACTATTATAAAAGAACTGGGCAAACATGTTGTGAAGTCTGCACACAGAGGGGTGGGCAATCACACATGTTTTTAGAGTTTCAGGCTACATTTTGCTTAATGTTCTATTTGGGCATACTTCAATACTTCCTGCCAATGGAGAAATCTGTACACATTAAGGAAAGTTGGGTTGTTCAGTAATACACCTGATTATAATTCTAACTTCAGGAGGCAACACATTTAAAATCTTTTTCTAGAACATCCGCTATAGTCATCCTAAGTACAACAGATGAGACATAAAATCTTTTATGAGCCAGTAAATAGAAGCTTCTGCGGCACCATGTTTCAAGCAAAGATAAAAGTACTCCTTTTCAATCCTATAAAATGGAGAGCTTTAGTCATTTATTCCTGGCTAAAAGAAGGAGAGAAAGCCTGATAGAGACAAATCCTCAGGTTTCTTTTATTCAAATCTGTCAACACACATGAGCAACACAGCCCCAACACCTATAATACCAATGTGTCCATGTGTCCTCCCTGCATGTTCTGGGAACATACATGCATGACGATGTATCAGGGCATACTTGGGCTTCAACTTCTTTTTAGCCCCCGGAGAAACAGAAACAGGACTTACAAATGGGAAATGAACTAACAGTTGGAGAGGCTAGTGTTTTCCTTGATCTTCAAAATGTTATCTCCCTTTTTTCCCATCTACATAGGATAAAATGAAAAAAAAATCATTTCTAAGCTCATTGCTTTCCTAAGAAAACTAAGCCTTGAATGTTAACCACCATCCTTCACTCTCCCAGGTAATATAACGAGTTGAACGAGCTCCTGTGACACACAGCTTCATGAGGACTCTTCAGGGCTGAACAAGGAAAAGGCAAGATATGAAAGCTTTCTGTTTTGTAGTAAATTTTGCCCATAGGTTGGACAATGAAGTGCAAAGGGTAAGACAGATGCTTTAGGTTTGGCCCCTAGTTTGGAAATGATTCATATTTCAATCCATATGAGGTATAAATATTTCACCTTCAAAACACACTGCAGGCTTTCTCTTTAGAAAATTCATCTATTTCGATATCCATTTTGCATCACAGAGCATACTGGAATTAAAGGAACACAGGCTTAAGGTGTCAGGGAGTGTGGGTTCAAACGCTGACTGCCATGACGGTTCAGACGTGGTTCACCCCCATGAAGGCTGTTTCTTCATCAATGAAAGGGGAGTAAGACTGCTTTCTTTCAGGACTACAGGAGCAATTAGTGATATCAGTAGGTTTCCAGACACAGAGCAGGTGTTCCGTAGATGATTTTAGTACGAATTAAAATAACTTCGGTTGGTTTAGATGCCATTCTACCTTTTTTATCACAAAGACATTTCAAACATATGGTTTTCTATCCTCCTCCCTAGACAATAAGAGGATTTAGAATGCTTTTACTCTCATCACTCTCTCTGGTCTTATATTGTTTCTAGCTGGTATTTTCATTTTACTTTGCTTCTGACTCCCTTAAATGATTCGTTATGACTGATGCTTATTTAGATTTTACCAAAAAAAAAAAAAAAAAACTTACCAGTTTATCTCCTCACTATCATTGCATACACTCTACTTCCTTCCTCCTAGGTTCATTATACTGTTTAGTAAAATATATATATTTATATATATACATATATATATTTATATATACATATATAACATAAACATATATATGAACATATACATATATATATATATTTGTAGTTTTTTGTTTTGAAATAATGATAGATTCACAGAAAGGTGCAATAAAAGGTTCAGGGAGGTCCCAAGCACCTTCACTCTGCTTCCAACAATGTTGACATTTTGTGTTAACTATAGACAATAACAAAACCAGGTCATTGAAATTGGGACAACACATAGAGCTTACTCAGACTTATACAAGCACTGATGTGTGTTTGTGTGTGTGTGTGTGTGTGTGTGTGTAATCCTATAAAAATGAACTGCTACCCCAACACTACCATGTAATTGTACCACCATAACAAGGCTCCCCCATGCTACCCTTTCATACTTATTCCCCCCATCCCCACCCCGGGTAACCCCTGGAAACTACTAATCTATTCTCCATTTCTATAATTTCATCTGTATAGTGTTTTACATAAATGACATAGAACCTTTAGAGTTTGGGGCTTTTTTTCTTTTTTTGTCTGCATAATCCCCTTCAGTTTCAACCATGTTGTATGTATCAGTACCTTGTTCCTTTTATTCAGTAGAATTGCATGGCTTTGTTTAACTATGCACCCAATGAAGGATGCTTGGGTAGTTTCTAGATTTTGGTTATTACAAACAAAGCTGCTATGAACATTCATGTACAAGTGTCTGGGTGGACATAAGTTTTCATATTCCTGAAATAAATGCCAAAGAGTGCAATTGCTGGGTCATGTGGTAAGTCCATTTTTAGTTTTAAAAGTAACTTTAAAAAAAAAAAAAAGTAACCGTAGGGCAGCCTGGGTGGCTTAGCGGTTTAGCACCGCCTTCAGCCCAGGGTGTGATCCTGGAGACCCGGGATCGAGTCCCACGTTGGGCTCCCTGCATGGAGCCTGCTTCTCCCTCTGCCTGTGTTTCTGTCTCTCTCTCTCTCATGAATAAATAAATAAAAATCTTTTAAAAAAAGTAACTGTAAAACTATTTTCCAGAGTGGCTGTACCACTGTACCATTTTATACTCCCACCAGCAATATATGAGTGACCCAGTTTCTCTGAATCCTTGCCACCATTTGGTGTTATCATTATTTATCATCTTAACCATTCTGACATGCATGTGGGATAGCTCACTGAGGTTTGAATCTGCATTTCCCAAAAGGCAAATGATGCATGTATTTTCCTGTGCTTATTTACTATCTTTACATCCTCTCCTGGGAAATGTCTCTTCCTGATTTTTTTCTCTATTCTCCAATTGGATTGTTTGATTTTTCCCAATTGAGTTTGAGAATTCTTTATATATTCTAGATACTAGTCCTTTGTCGATTATGTGATTACAGAGATTTTTTTCCCCAGACTATAGCTTGTCTTTTCATCCTCTTGACAGGGTCTTTTTTGGATGAGGCCCATTTTGTCAACTGTTCTATGAATCATGCTTTTGAGGTGATGACTAACAACTCTTCACAAAGCTCAAAGTCCTGAATAATATTTTGTATTTTGTATTTTTTTCTAAAGGTTTCATAATTTTGCACATAAGTCCATGATCTATTTCAAGTACATTTTTGTATATGGTTCAAGACTTAAAGTCCTGGGTTTTTGTCTGTGAATATCCAATTGCTCCAGCATGACTTGTTGGAAAACCTATCATTTCTCCATTGAACTGCTTTTGCAATTTGGTCAAAATCAATTGGGCATAATTGTGTGGGTCTATTTCTGGGTTTTCTATTCCATTTCATTGATATATGTGTCTATCCCTCTGCCAACCCCACCCAGTCCTAATTACTGGAGCTCTATGGTAAGACTTGAAATCAGATAAATTAATTCTTTCCTCTTCATCCTTATTTGCCAAAATTGTTTTAATTATTCTAGTTCCTTTACCTTTTTAATATAAATTTAGAATAAGCTAAAAAAAACGCCTTGCTGTAATTTTGACAGGAATTGTTTTAAACCAATAGATCTGTTTAGGAAGAAGTGACATTTTTTACTTTCTTGAGCCTTCTAATCTACAAAGGCAGTATGTCTCTTCAATTATTAGGTTCTTGGTTTCTCTCATCAGCATATTTAATTTGCAGATTTTCAACATACATGTTTTACTACATTTATACCTAAGAGTTTCATTTTCTTTGGAGCAGTTATAAGTGGTATTGTGTTTTATTTTATCTTCCTTTTGTTTGCTATTAGAACATAGGAATACAATGGATTTTATGTGTTGATCTTTTATGCTCTGACCTTACTAACTCACTACTTCTATGAGGTTTTGTTTTTGTTGTTGTTGTTTTGGTACATTCTTTGGGATTTTCTATTAGATAATGTCATCTGGAAACAGAGGCAGTTTTATTTCTCCTTTCTAAATGGCATGGCTTTGGGCATCTGGTGGTATAGTCAGTTGAGTGTCCAACTCTTGGTTTCAGCTCAGGTCATGTGCCCAGGGTTCTGGGGCCAAGCCCTGTTTTGGGCTCCACACTCAGCATGGAGTCTGCTTGAAATTCTCTCTCAGTCTCTCTCTGCCCCTCCCACTCATGCTATTTCTTACTCTCCAAAATAAATAAAATATTTTTTAAAATGGCATGGCTTGGGCAGCCCCGGTGGCACAGCGGTTAAGCGCCGCCTACAGCCCAGGGCGTGATCCTGGAGACCCTGGATCGAGTCCCACATCAGGCTCACTATATGATGCCTGCTTCTCCCTCTGCCTGTGTCTCTGCCTGTCTCTCTGTCTCTATGAATAAATAAAATAAAAATCTCTAAAAAAATGGCATGGCTTTTATTTATTTTCCTTCTCTATGGCACTCGCTAAAACTTCTAGAATTATGTTAAGAGCAGTGAAATTGGACATTTTCCTCTTGTTCTCAATCTTAGAGGCGAAACATTCATCCTGTCACCATTCAGTATGATGTTAGCTGTAGGGTTTTTGTAGCTGCTTTTTGTGAGATGAGACAGTTCCCCTCTATTCCTACTTTGCTGAGAGTTTGTTTTATTTTTTTTCAAATAATGAATGGGTAGAAGATTTTCTTCAAAGGCTTTTTATGTGTCAATTGGTGTGATCATATGATTTTTCTTCTTTAGCCTATTAATATGGTAGATTATATTGATTGAATCTCAAATATTGAGATGGCCTTGCATACCTGGAATAAATCACTTGGTTATGACATATTATTAATTTCATACATTGTTGGATTTTATTTTCTAATATTTTGTTGAGAACTTCTGAGGGAAAATACTTATGCTACTAGTTCTTTCAGCCAGAGTTCTGTGAATGCTAAAGTCTCTTCATTTTGTTTATTTGAAAATGTTGGGCAGCCCAGGTGGCTCAGCGGTTTAGCGCGGCCTTCAGCCCGGGGCCTGATCCTGGAGACCCGGGATCGAGTCCCGCGTCAGGCTCTCTGTATGGTGCCTGCTTCTCCCTCTGCCTGTGCCTCTGTGTCTCTCATGAATAAATAAATAAAATATTTTTTTAAAAAAAGAAAATGTCTTCTTTCTCTCCTCATTCCTTTTTTTTTAAATATTTTATTTATTTATTTATTCATAGAGACAGAGAGAGAGGCAGAGACACAGGCAGAGGGAGAAGCAGGCACCATACAGAGAGCCTGATGCAGGACTCCATCCCGGGTCTCCAGGATCACGCCCTGGGCTGCAGGTGGCGCTAAACCGCTGCTCCACCGGGGCTGCCCTCTCTACTCATTCTTAAGTAATAATTTTGCTGGTTAAAGAAATATTGGTTGAAAGTGATTTCCCCCCAGGATTTTGAAGATATTATTTCATTGTTTTCTGACTTCTTGGCTTATAAAAAAGCATGCTGTTGTCAGATTTTCTTTCCTTTTTATATAACCTGTCCTTTCTTTCTGTCTGCTTTAAAGATTTTCTTTTGACATTTGTTGTTTTGAAGTTTCCTCACAGTGGGCCTATGTGTGGATTTTTTTTTCCCCCTAAATCTTGCTTGGGATTTTGTCATGTTTCAGTTTTAAGGCTCAGGCCTGACTACAATTTTAGAAAAATTTTCATTTGTTATTTGTTCTACTATCATCTTCCCTCAATTATTCCTAGTCTTGTCTTCTGGTCTTGGTTGTCTTAGCCTGTCTCTGAACTGCCCTTCAGTGTTTTCTTCTTAATCTCTCCTCAGATTGTGAGATTTCCTAAGATTTATATTCTAGTTGAATATTTCTCTCTCCAGTTGAATAACTGATTGGGGGAAAGCTGATGTGATTCCTTTAGTTAACTTTGTGGGTAAATAAAGTTAGAAGCTAATCAATCTCTAACAGGAAATGTTTTTTCACCATTTTGATGTGATTATTTCTAAATTAAATCTGTAATGTCCTACCTGAGAAAACAAAAAATGTAATTGACATTTTGATTTATTACTAGTGTCACCATTATAAATTCAGTTCATTGATAGAGTACTTTCTATATGCCAGGTGCCACATTAAGAGCACTACCTGTATGATCTCACTTGTTCTTTACAGTTATTCTACAGGCAGGCATTTATGGAAGATGCTCAGAGATTGAATAACCTGCCCAAAGTCACATACCAGGTAAGTAATGGAGTTCTGATGAAGTGGCCCTAATAACTACATCAGCAGCTTCTGTGACAGTCAGTGTCCTTTTTTTGAGGGGAGGGGACACCGTAGCTACAGGTCTGAATAGCACGGGACAGTGCTGAATACCACAAACAGAAGCCACCACTGTAGCTCCAACCCAGCTTCTAGAGGAGTAAGAGTGTTCAAGGCAGGTTATGTATTACTACGGTTACTGCCCTCATATAAGATCCATTCTTTTTTTCAAACAGCCAAATTTTATCACTCAAAGTCTAATTCAAATGCTATTTTTCATTAAAAACCTCCCAAGTTACCAAAATTGGAATTCCTTTCTTTCCCTTTTCAGTACAGTATAGTTGTTAGGCGTGTGGACTCTGGAGATAGCCTGTGGGGTTCAAATCCGGGCTTTGCTGCTCAGCGTATTAGATAAGGCCTGGCATAGAGTAAGTGTTGGCGCAGAGTCAGTGCTTAGCAAGTTTTAGTTACTATGATGGTATCTGTGTTCATGCTTTCTTATCCGTATGCCACCCCCATTAGAACACAAGCTCTTGGGTGGCAGGAAACCATCTTATTCTAATTTCCAAACACCTGCAGAATCCAAATTCTTCTCACCACTTCCTCTGCTAACACCTTCATCTCCTTAGATTTTTGCAAGACTTCTAACCGGTCTCCCAACTCCACCCATGCCCTCTTTTATCTGTTCCAAACCCAGTGGCCAGAATCCAATCTTTAAAACTGAAGTGATGCCACTGCTCATAGTTCTGCAATATGGCTGTCTCCATCCTGATGGGGCCAGCATAGTCCAATCTTTGCTGTTGTAAAAGCCTTACATTATCAAATCCCCATTGCCTTTCTGACTTCATTCCCTACTTCTCTGCTAATTTGCAGCTCCAACCACAGTGGTCTCCTTGATGCTCCCTGAAGGCTCCAGACATGCTCTTGCTCAGAGCCTGTGCACTGGCTGTTCCCTCTGCTTGGAATTCTCTGCGTGGCTGACTTTTCACACACTCCAGGTCACAGCTCAAATGCCATTTGCCCAGTGATGGTCTCCCCATCATCCTTTTTTAAAATGGCAGCTGTCACACCATCATGTCTTCGGCATGCTCTGTACCCATACGCCTATTTTATTTTTCTCCATAGAATTTATACCATCTATTATAAATTTTATTTACTTATCATCTGCCCCTACCAACAGAATAAAAGCTCCAGAGGATCAGGAGGTTGTGACTGTTTTGTTGATTGCACTCCAGAGTGCTTTAGTAGAAACTCAGTAAGGATTTGTTGAAAGAATGATTTTCTTTCTTCCTACCTAATATGAGCACCATATGCCCTGTAGGTATTTAATATGTATTTGTTAAATTGAACTCTTCTAAAGAAGGCTCCTTCATTAATTGACTTTTCTTAGGAAGGCAAATGGAAGCATAGGAAAATATGTAACTCCAGAATCATGCAAAACCAACCCAACTGATGAACCAAAGCATACAGCATCTTGTTCCAAAGAACTTTCTTTCCTAGGAAGATCTTCAGCTGCTATTGGTCTCATTCACTTGCCTTTGCTTTGTCAGTACCAGGAGCAATATGAACATCTGGTGCTAACTGCCCATGGTTGCGGCTGAGTTCCCCTGGGGCAGACAGTGGAGGACAGGTGAGAGGAAAACCTGGATTCCAGAAATGGGATGCGTGTGCAAAGGGGCGTGAAGTCATATGGCAACATCATCCACCCTTCCATTTTTGAATGGAATTTGAAGTTTTTAGTCTATCTAAATCTGTCAGGATGGAGGGCGGGAGGGTAGATGAAGGTGATTCTGGGATCACAGGGATCAAAAACAGGGATGGCACAGAGTAGCAGGTGCAACAGAGCTTGTGACCAGGATGCTCTGAAGCTCAGGGTGAGAAGGATGCCTATTCCCAGACATCTTGTGAGGGCCTTCCTAGTGATGTGTGCTGGGATTAAATACTCTAGTAAGGACCTTATCCAGTCCAGACATTTCAAGCCTCCATGCTTTCCTAACAAAATATAATAACTACTTCCCATCTTTTATTGAGGACTGATTAAAATGCCTTCATGTGGGGCGCCCGGTTGATTCAGGTGTTTAAAGGCCAACTCTTGATCTCAGCTCAGGTCTTGATCTCAGGGTGGTGAGTTCAAACCCTGTGTTGGGCTCCATGCTGGGTGTGGAGCATACTTAAAAAAAAAAAAGAGCTCTCATGTGGCACCACATTGTGAAGATGTTTTATATCTTCCCTAGGGCATCCTGTGACCCTAATTCAGTGATCAACAGCAGCAGTAGCACTTGGGAACTTGTTAGAGCTGCATATTTTGGGGTCCCGCCTTAGATCCACTGAATCAGAAACCCAAGAAGCAGAGTCAGAATTGTGTGCTTTCACAAGTTCGCTGCTAATGTTTAAGAACCACTGTCTTCAATGAGAAGCGTCATGAGAAAGAATGCAGCAGGGTAAGTGGATAGAGACCAGCAGAGTAGGTACGATCTTACTCAGGGCAGGGCTCTCTCTGATGAGCAGAGGGGAGGGGGTCATGCAGATGTGGGGGTGCCAGGTGTGAGCAACTGGATCCAAGCAAAGAGAACAGCATAGGCATGGTTTCTGAGGTGGGAGACTGGACCCCTGGAACAGTCAGGAGGCAGAATGGCCTGGTGTACCCACGGCTTCATGTGTGTAGTCTGATTTATGTATATTTTAAAGTCCCTACATAGCTACCATGTGTCTTTAGTTATACTGAAATTTCCTCAAATACAAGAACCAGATTTCATATATTTTCTAAATAACTCACCATGGCACCCTTAACAGTGCCAGAAACTGAATAGCTTCTTAATAAATGCATAAATATATAAATGGAGAAAAAAAAACTGGGAAGTAAGCAAAACATGTGGGGGAAAAGAAATGAAAGATTTATTTTGATCATGTTTAGCTTTATGCTACTGGGAGACATGTAGCCAGAGATGTCTGAAAGCCAATTAACACCTTAGAAAAATTCTAAAAGTGAAAAGTTGGTGGAAGTACCATTTTTAATGACATTAACCAAATTTTTGAGAATTCAAACTCAGCATGATGAAATTAGGAGCTTTTCTTGGGATACAATTAGATGTCAAACAACTTTCATTTTCTAAACTGGAGGATAGGGCTTGAGAAATGTGAAACAGAAAAGTAGTAACAGAAGCTGAGTCTGGAGACACCTGGGTGGCTCAGTGGTTGAGCGTCTGCCTTTGGCTCAGGTCGTGATCCCAGGGTCCCAGGATCGAGTTCCGTATCGGGCTCCTTGCAGGGAGCCTGCTTCTCCCTCTGCCTGTGTCTCTGCCTCTCTCTCTGTGTCTGTCATAAGTAAATAAATAAAATCACTAAAAAAAAAAGAAGCAGCTGAATCTATACCAAAGGTTTTTTAATTTTCCCTTACAATGTCAAGAAACCAAGTCAGTGCACTGTGCAAAGGCTAACTAAAATAAACAGAAAACTTGACAAATCTAATTGTCCTGCCTTGAAGAAAGAAACATTTAAGGTTTGTGGCAACTACCATAAGGCTGACTATACCCTCAAATGAGAAAAAAGGTAGGAAGAAAAAAGGTGTCCTGAGCCCTGCATAGGTTTGCTGGGTGGCTGTAACCAAGTCTCACAGACTGGGGAGCTTTACAATGCAAGTTTATTTTCTTACAGTTCTGGAGGCTAGAAGTCTGAGATCAAGGTGGTGGCAGAGCTGTTACCTTCTGAGGCTTCTCTTCTTGGCTTGAGGATGGCACCTTCTCCCTGTGTCTTTGCATGGTCTTTCTCTATACCTGTTTTACCTGTGTCTTTACCTTCTCTTCTTATAAGTGGGGAGGGAAGGGTATCATTCAGCCAATAACAGCCCCTAGGAAGGTGGTTCAAACTGACAAGAGGCTAAACACCATTGGAGGGGTGCCTCAGGGCTCGCTGGGCTGGCTGTCATTTCCAAAGAAGCTTCTGGATGGAGAGCGAGTCCACTGGTGGTCCACACAGAGCATCATCTCCACGCTTCAAGGCTGTTTAGTGGTAATCCCATATCCCAGAGCAAACTAAAAAAATATGGACAGGAATTCACCAGTTCTTTCGCCAAAGCAGACATATGTCTACCCTCTAGCAGTGCAGAACCGGTATCTTCCTATGTTCTCATACTCTGCCTGAAATACAAGAAGCTGCCAAAAAAATCTGTTTCCAGATGTCAGTGGGCAGCCCTCTGGAGGCCACGGCTAGAATGACACCACCTAGGATGGAGTTCTATTTGGGTGTATGACAGAAAGCTAGCTTGCATCTTCATATTGTTTTCAGTGTTTCACAGAATATTCTTTAAAGGCTGATGCAAAAAATGTGTGGGAATTCTTATAGAATTCGATGAATGTAAAGGGTTATATTTTAAAGTCAGCTTTTAAGAACAAATTAACTTGGCAAGAAACTTTGAAGTGTGTAATGAATCTTCATTTACCAAAAAATAGTGAGACACAGGCAACGAATTCTTACGTTGAGTTTTCACAGTAAAGGAAAACAAAAGAGACAGATTAACTAAATCTTTCCCCCAAAGCATAGTTCAGGCAACATCTCTTAACGTCTCATCTCTTATTCCAACCAAACCATAGCAGGGCACATTAGAATACATCCTCTGAATTCAGATACTCCCAAACTCATTCCTGGAGAGAGTATAGAGTAACAGCTAGTATTATTAGAACACATTAAAAATTTGGAATTTTGCCTCCATGGGGGTGATGGGAGAGAGGAATCTCTCCCATTCCTTCTCTAAGTCTCTTTTGTCATTCAAACCTTCAGCCATGACCTGCCCCTCAAAATTTCCCTTCCAGCTGCAGTTACCCACCCTGATGAGATAATGAGTGGTCAAGAGCCAATCACCTAAGGGCCAGGTCAACTATCGAAACTGTATCAACTCTACCTGCATATCAGATGAGATCACCAGAAACCTGCAGAGTCCAAGAAAATGTGCCTCCTAACAGTGTGGCTTCATATGGGGTCCTGGGATTTTGAATTTTTATGTAGCAATATGAAAAACTTTCATAAAACAACTGTTATTACATAGAACTGTCTATTACATAATATGTTGTCAACAACATCAAGAGGCAGGAATTCTCAGGTTATAATGCTTTAGACTCTTCTTTCTAATGAGCTGGTACAAACCTGCTTTTAAATAATGGAATCCACTTGACTCATTAAATTTCCCCTTTTATCTTCTTTTTTTTATTTATTTTTTTTTTGTCTTGGCTGCAATTACAGCAATTATCCCTATCTTAATTTTTCTGGCACACATTTTGTGCCCAACTGCTACTTGTGTTAATTCTTGTTTTAATGGTTCTTATATACTTTTATTGTCTTTGAATGAGCCCAATCAAATCTATTTTGGATGTAGAGAGATATAAATAACAGATAAATCTTGCCTTACTTTCTTCTGTTGCCTTGTGAAACCTGATGAAGGGTTCTTTTTTGAATAAGAGTATTTTTTAACATCAGAAAAGAAGGCAAAAACATTTTCTAGGTGTCTGGGTTAGGCTGGGGTATCACAGCTTTGAGAGAAAGAGAGATTTCATACTTGCTTACGGGAAGGTTGATCTCCTAAAATAGCTTTGGAAATGTAAGTCATCTTTCTAGTTATCTAACCCCATAGCTCCACCTGGAGTATCCAAATGTTTTATGTAAACTTTCCAGAAGATGACCTGCAAAATCTAGGTTTGGCAACACTCCAGTTGTACAGGGGGGAACAGAAATGGCAGACCCCAAGTCTTCTCCAAGACCCCTCTTTGTTACCATCTAACCAAAGACAGGCCCTGTAGAATAACGGCGGTGGCTGGGGAGGGCTGTGATCCTTAGAAGCCATCACATCTATCACTCTGGTTGATGTTTTTCTTATCTGCATCCTGTCTGCAAAATACCTTCAAGATATTGTTCAAAGGCACAAATCTCCTCACATATCCTATTAACTAAATGCTTTCTTTGAAGTCTGAAAAATCTGTTAAAGGGTTTCAACCCAGGAGTTAACAGCAAGAGATTTCGAAAGACATCTGATGAACTTCATTTTTTAAAATAAGCACAAGGAGCACCTGGGTGGCTCAGTCGGTAAAGCGTCTGACTTTGGCTCAGGTCATGATCTCGGGTCTTGGGGTCCAGACCTGAGTTGGGCTCCTGCTTCTCCCTCTACCCTTCCCCCCCACCTCAAGCTCTTGCACTCTTTTTCTCTCAAATAAATAAAAACTTAAGAAAGAAAACAAAATAAACACAAACCAACCATGAATCTACACAGTCATCTTTTACAAGAACATTCTTTCTTATGGATGAAATGAAAGCCAAGAGGGTAAGCTTGGATAAGTATATTCCCTTCTTTCAGAAAACCTCATATATGAAAACCCAAGCTTATGAAGGAAAATTGGGAACAATTACTCGCATTGCAAAACCATGCATCAGTATACCAGAGGATTTCTTGAAACATTCCTTTCAGTGGTTAATTCCCAGCCCCAACCTCATCTTTTTTCTTAGCTTAAGAGTCGATGCAGTTTACGAAAATCTACATTTCGGGACATTCATTCCATCGAGTGCAAGCAAACTAGGAGGCAATCCTTTTGACTCACTCAATGTAGCCAAATTAAAGTACTCAAGGACTTCTGTTGTATAGAGGAAATTTCTTCATAATCCCTTCTCTTTTTTCCTTCCCCCATGCCTGGTCTAGTGATGCTTTTAGTGTGTGTGTGTGTGTGTGTGTGTGCAAGAGAGAGAGAGAGAGAGACAGAGACAGAGACACACACAGAGAGACAAAGAGAGAGATAAAGAGAAAGAAAGAGAGAGAGAGCAGTTCAGCACAGCTCACTTTCAAATGAAATCTTATATAAAACTCCAATATTTCGTGAGAAAACTCCACAGAACTCTAAAGTTCTAAGAAACATGGTCGAAAACACCTATATTGGCAGGCCATTCTCCAGTTCACTACCAAGTCTCTAGAAGTCATCAGTTTGTACCTGCTGGTCTTTATATTTTCAGAAACATGAGGAACAGGGGACATTCCACAAATATATTGTATTCTACAAATACAGGAAATCAGTTCATGTGTGCCAGTCAGGGTTCACTTGCAGAGCCTGACCTGACTCTGGTTAACTTACGTGAAAACAGATTTATTAAATGGCTTGCATCATCGTTGGGCTGAATTTTCACTGTAGCACTGGGACACCGCAGGACCTGTTTGACAACGAGGAAGCTTCCTGCCACCCTGGACTGCTGTGAGTCCAAGCCTTGCTGCCTTGAGCAGGAAGCTATTCGTGTGGTCAGAGACTCACTTCAGGCCACACTTGTGTCCTTGGCACTAGAAAAATGGGATGCCTTGCATTTTGACTCTCAACATAAGCTTCAGTGACCACAATGTCCCTGGGACAAGGACAAATGACGCTACAGAAAATCCAAAAGCCTCCACAAATGCCTTGGTCCCTCCCTACTTTTGGAACCCAGAACATCTGATATTCTGGAATGACTGTGCATTCCAGCCCCCCGGAGTGAAGGAAGGCTGGAGTGGACGACGCCAGTCAACCACCATACCCACCCATGCCTGTCCACTTAGTTCCACGCTAGAGAAAGCACTCTGCTAAAATGAGTGGGAAATATCAGTGAGGGAGACAGAACAAGAGAGACTCCTAACTCTGGGAAACGAACAAGAGGTAGTGGAAGGGGAAGTGGGAGGGGGGACCGGGTGACTGGGTGACGGGCACTGAGGAGGGCACTTGATGGGATGAGCACTGGGTGTTATGCTATATGTAGGCAAATCGAACTCCAATAAAAAATATACAAAAAAACCCCACTCTCCTTTTAGGGTCTCCTTTTAGGGTCGTCCCCTAAAAAGATCTGGAATGTGCCCCAAAACTATTGATCTGCTTTGAAAACTCTCTGTAAATTCTTGTTTTTATATCACATTTCAATCACTCCTGGTGCTTAAGAAAACAAATTTCATAAATGTTGCACTTACTCTATAGAGCAGCCCTTCTTAACATTTGTCTGAAATTTATTTCTCTTTCAATTATCCAAGGGCTAACCCTTCATGCTCAAACAATCGAGTACTCAAATGCGAGTCTCTGCCCTGGCCCACTTCGTAGATGGGGGTGGTTTCTTCAACCCTTTGCCTGAACCTCCTACTCTTGTGCACAGGAGGGAAGATTCTGGTAAGCTCGAACCTTCCCCCCCCACCCCCCCTCCCCACTGAAAGTGTTGTCACAGAATGAGCACCCTACCCTCATTGTCACCATTTTGGAATAAAAGAACATAGAGATGCTCAGTAATTCACATGCACCGAGAAAATTCTCGCTTAATTAGTCTAAAATCCTCCCAAGCCATTTAAAATCGTTGTTTATTGAGGCTGAGTCTTGAGGAGGAGATTTGTTCCAGAAGTGGCAACACCTCTGGCTGCTGGGCTGGTTTGGGAGGTCTTTTTCCTGTCGCTCACCATTCAGAA